>NC_073702.1:76437678-76740708 GCF_023634085.1 Falco cherrug | reverse complement strand
TAGTTTAACATAACTGCTCTTGAGATTAATCTGTTTTTGCAGTTTCCCTGTTACATGAAGGGATGCCTGTGAAAATTAGAGTAGCTTTGTCAAATTTTTAGATGTCTTTTTTTCTTTGTAATCGCAGGCAGGAATTCAAAGCGTAACTCCTTATGTTAGCATTTCATGTCATTTTGCTTTCCTGTGCCTTCCCTGGTGTTGCAAAGGGTTGTAAATCCCTGGAGCTGCTGGATGTGGAGGGTAATAGGCAATGGTTTGACATAGAGATGACAACAGGTAAGAACTGAATATCCCAGGGTTGATAACTGGGGGCCATACCGTTCAATATCTTCATGAACAAGATGGACAAAAATGCGGGCAAAGATCCAAAATGCATATTCTGCAAAACTGTTGATGACACTTAAGAGTGGCTGGCACACTGATTGATGGAGCTTCAGTCCAGACAGGTCTTGAAAACCTTGAGAGATGAACAGACTTCACTGAGTTTCTGCATCTGGGACAGGGTAACCCCATGCATCAGTACGTGCTGCATAACAGCTGTCTGGGTAGCAGCCCTTCTGGGAAGAACCTGGGAGGTGGTAGTGAACATCAAGTTGAACATGAGTCAAGAGTTTGGTCTCATATTAAAGCAAGACTCACAGTTTTGCAGAAATGTGGCTGGCAGACCGAAGGAAGTTGTCATGCCCTTCCACTTGGTGCTGTTGAGCCAAACCTGGAACACGTAACCCAGGTTTGGGTCCTTCAGTTCCACAGAAAAGCTGAGAAATTGAAAAGATTTAGCTGAAAGCTACTGAGAGCTGAGGGCCAAGGAGCACATGACCTGTCAGAAGAGGCTGAGAGAGATTACTTAGTTTTATTATCTGAAGGAGGCTAATAGTAGATGGCAGCCTACAGCTGCTGAAGGACAGTTACAACGAGAACCAACCTTTTCTTAGTAGTGCTGGGTAGAAAAAAGAAAGTCTAGAACTGCAAATTGTTCCTTGGCAGTTTCAAGTAGGACATTACATATCTTTTTGACACTGGAGCAGGTTAGCCAGAGAAGACATAAAATCTTGGTCCTTGGAGGTTTTCAAAGACTTTCCTAGAGAAAGCCATAGCTGACTTCATCTAGTGTTGGAATAATCCTCTCTGATGCTGGACATTGGGCCAGAGACCTCTAGAGGCAGGGTTGTTGGAGAGGGATCTCAAGCAACATTTCTGGAAGCCTCCATATTTTGATGTAAAATTTCAAGAAAATTTTGTCATTGAAAAGTTCAGTCTGTTTGATTACCACCTAAAGGTAAAGTATTGCGATATTACCTGGGAGTACCCAACTAGTAATTTCTGACTTACAAAGACATAAATGATTACACAATTTAAATCATATTGCTTAAAAAGTTGGCATTTTAAATTATTTGAAGAAGCTATCTCTTCATATGTCAAAACTTTAAAACCAAATTAGATGCCTTTCTAAAACATAGTAAAATTGCACAAGAAATTCTAGGACTGCCATTTTTAGGATGTATTAGGTGAGAAGTGCCCTGCACTATGCAGAAGTTCAGATTAGATGATCCTGGTGGTGCCTTCTGTCTTCAAATATAGGACTGAATTAATTTGGAGGCAAAACAGATCTCTGTTATGGTTATGCTAGATGACGGTTGAAGTTACAGCATGTATTGTGAAAATTATTTTTAAAGGATACAAAATCAATCTGGACTTAATGTTTTGGTGGAATAGATTAACAGAAGATTTTTACTTATCTGAAATGGCAGCTCAACAAAATGTAGTCAAGATGCCAGAAGCATGCATAGGAGAACTGAAAAATGCCCAACTACAACAGTTTCTGTCCTGGTAACTAAAAATCAAAATACAGTAGAAATGATTGACTAGGTAAAGAAAGAAGGAATATCCATGTATGTTCCTGGATAGTTAGTGGTTTAGTTTACAGCTAAATTGAACATGTTGACTGTCAACAGATCTCATAATTGATGGATTGGACTGTCATAGAAGAGTGACCTAAAAGGCAGAGAAGAGAGGAAGAAACTGTATTTCAAGTACTGGGTTGTGGGGTTTTTTTTCTCCTGATTTGAAAAACTGCTAAGGCCAAATGCTGGTTGTATAGCCTGTCTCCAAAGACACTTGTCATCAGCTCTTTTATTTCCCATTAAATCAGATTAAACGTCTCTGCAATTTCAGTTTCATCAGATGTAGAAGTGCTTGTGGATTCAGAGCAAAATTTGTGTGTATGTGTGTGGGTTTTTCCCTGTTGTTTTTTATCCTTTATGCAAACACACCTGTACTTTACCTCCTTTGTGCATGATTTCTTGAGCTGTATGGACTCACTGCAAAAGTCTCGGTGCTATCAGCCACTCCTGATACCATTTGGTATCCTTAGTTATGATTCCGTTCTTACCAGGTGTAATGGTTTACTAATTGAGTTATTGTTTGGAAGATGTATTCCTTTCCTTGATGTTTAAGACAACCTCTTTTCCTTGTTTGAGAGACCAGAGTGAGCTGTCTGCTTCTGAAGAGGATAATCATTCTCTTTAATCTAACTGCCCTGCTTTCTGCCTTTTGATATGTGAAGGATTTAATCTCTTCTAGAGATCGGACCCTTAACTTGTGAAAATTGCCCCTGCTCTGTGGAAGTAAACAAAACCTCAGGCACATGCTCAGACCTAACTATGAACTTCAGTGCTGCTCCAGCCGTGGTTCAGCTCTGGCACAAGGCATACGTGGAGGGTAGGGTGTGCACGGGGTGTTCATGGTTTCATACCTTGACTGTTTTGAAATGTACTCTTTTGGTTGAAAGTGGACTCTGTGAAATATGGTCTTCAATCCAGTAGTGAACATCTTAAGCCATTTTTTCTTGAATGAGCTCAAATCAAGTCTGATTTCCGTTCTTGTCCTGTAGGTGTTCAGGAGTATAAAAAAATCAAGCATAGATTAGCAGTGAGGAACAAAAAAAGAAAAGACACATTTACCAGTTAGTTATTGCTGTGTATCGAGTGTGGGAAGGGGCACTTCCACGCTCCCCTCTGTCTGGTGCATCCTCAATGTGTTTGAATGTATGCATTCCACTACTGCTAATGCTCCCATTTTAAAAGCACATAGATTCAGTTCTGCTCACTGCAGAACATGTTGGCCTTGGTCCAGGTGAACGTTTTACTTGTCTGGTCATCTGTAAACATGTAGCCAGGCTACTCATGCGCTTCAGTTGAAATGTGCACCACGGTCAGGGCAAGAGTGCTCAGCACCTTTCCTGACTCAGTCCTTGCCACTGTCGTAGATGAGTCGTGTGCAAGCAGGTTTTTAAAATAAGAATTGACATGCTTCTCAGGGAAATTTAACTCACAAGATTGATAACCGATCTGTGGTTTATATTTCTGCATCTTAATCTGTTCAATGCATGTTTAATTTGGAAGGGTTACTTCAAGGTTATGGCAGGGGCACTTTGGTGCTGTAATTTCTGTTGGGGAATGCAGTTCTTGTTGGAATAAGGTACATCATGTACTTCTTCTCTTTTGTCAGAGAGCAGAAAGACAAACACGAATGATGGACTCGGTCCAATATGCGGAATTTTGTGAAAGTCGGCAATTGAGTTTTTGTAAGTATTATAATGGCTGCACTGTATTAAGATGTTCAATTATTATTTCATGTAATTGAGAACACAGCACAACCTCATGTTTTTTGAAAGCACTTGTGTTTCATCCGCAATAATAAAACTTTAAATTCTCTGTCTGCATAACTCCTGGGAACGGTTAATTTAGCATAGTTTCAGGCTGTCAGGCAGAATATTTCACTTGAAAATTTACCAAGCTTTCTATATGCTCAAATATCGTGCTGGTAGGGACGACTGCAAAGACAGAACTAGTAAAGAGTTAATGGATTAAAACAACCATACTTGCCTGAAGTCTGCCATGGTGCTGTTATAGTCAGCATATTAGTAAAGTTTCATGGTTGCAGGTTTTTCGAAATGCATCTAAAATTAGAGAAGAGCAGCAAGTTTTGCTTTTATTTCCCTGTCCACAGAGACACAAAGAACTTACTAAAGAGTCTTTTCTATTTTAAGCTGTAAGCTCCTACTGTGGAATTTATTCAGCTTTAGCCAAATTCATCAGTATATGCCATTCCAACACTAATAACATGATGACAGAATTAGGGCTTTACTAGCACTGGAAACCAACTTACTAGAAGTACTTGTGGGCCACAACTATAATGAGCGGTAAATTAATGGGCTTGATCATGTAGCAAAACATCATTACAGAAGCAGTTAAGTGATGACTAAGGTTTTAGGTCAAATGTCAGAGAAAGTGAGGTGAAGGAGCCAGTAAAATCATGACAAACCAGCACATGATCCTACAACACAGACTCGAACACAATGGTGTCTTTAAATGAGACTTTATCTTGTTCTTCCTTCTAAGTTCGAAGAAAGCCTGACTCATTTATGGCAAATAAATGACACATTTGAAATGCTGTTCTCTATCAGCAAATGCAGGAAAACATGTTTTGTAAGCATTTCTTTTACTAATTCAGTATGTTTTGTAAGCTTAGTTATAAATTGGCATCACACATCTGTGAGCCATTAGAAGAATGATACTTCAGATTAGGGTGACTTCAGGAAATGAGAGGTTTGTGATAAATTCATTTTTTAAAACCCCGAAATTATCATCTGGAGACAGAACAAATAGAAATCTTAAATTTGCAAAATAAAATTGAATGTTGCTGACCAAGGAATTGTGATCTATAAAAATACATCAATGATACTTTCACAGTGTTTTTAAATGACCGTGTCTATGCAGTTCTTGTTCACTGACATTTAACGTCATTAAAGAAAAAGAGAATTATGGTGCTTAGAAAATAGCAGTAAGACAGACCTATGCACAAATTCAATTGCATAATATGAACTCAGGTATATAAAGTGTACTAAAGGCTGTGCAGAACATTCATTCAAAACTAACGCAAAGGCTATTTTGTACTTATCTTCTTGTATTTTCGTAAAAATTGAATATATTGCTATGTTTAAAGTAGTAAACCCTTTATACTGTAATATAAACCCATGAAAACTGTGTCACAAGAGAATAAACCTGGAAGGGACTTCAAGAAGCCTGTTCTAACAATATATATGTAATTACAGCGCCACATATCCCTGTGCACTTAAAGGCAGGCAAAGGAAAAGGTCCATCAAAGGATCAAACACTACAGAATTAAACATTTAAATTCTAAGGAATATTGTGTGGTCCTGCTGTCACCTTCATACTTCTTTGGCTTTGTTTTGCGTTTTTTTTGTCTTTAGTGACCCAATGTAGCCTTCTTATTCCCTCCTAAAAAAACCCAACCGTTATTTACACCTATTTTCTGTTTAACACCCGACTTGTCTTTAGCTTTTTAGTCCTCGTTGAATACTGTCTTTGAAAGACCTGTTTCAAATGACTCTTCCACTTGGTGTTTACATAATTTTTGGTTGTCCTGTCTTCACAAACAGATCACATTAAGACCCCTCTATATTACTAACTCATTTCTGTCCAAGTCTCCACAGCTTTCTGTGATCAGCTTGTCCACCACCGACCCTAAGTAAGAGCACCCTTTTTTCCTCCCTTTACTCTCTCAGCAAATACCGCACTTCTTTGTCCCGTATTTGTCTCTCTACTTTCTCCTAAGCAATCTCATCCGTGAGTCTTGTGAAGTTCTTGTATGAATGTTGAACATGTGTGAATCTACATCTATACTTATTACTGTCTATCCAAAGCATGTTTTAAAAACACTCATCTGCAACTTATTTTGGGTAGCCTGTCAGCACCTAATCCCTCTATAGTTAACACAAGGACTTCCTAGTTCTTCTGTCCTGCATTTGTCTTTGCTGTTAGTACAATTCCATCATTTTATCTGGACTCAGATTTGTGTTGATTTCTTCTAGTGCGTTCTTTCATTCAAGATGTGACGCAACTATATTCTTTCTTTTACAATAACATGTTCAAAATCAGGTTTGTCCCATATACAGTCCTCTGAGGTACACCCTTCCTTGTTGTTAAGTCTCCCATAGAATGATTAACTGTGTGTTTTTCTCTTTACTCCACGCTGCTTATGAGTCTCCAAAAGGTTGTGTATGAATAACAGCCTTTCCCCACTAGTTCCATTTTGGTAATTCCTTCCTTGGCCAATGAAATCACATTCACATTCCTTGTTTCACATTTGCAGTATTTTCTGCGATTGGAAAAAATGCATTATTTTGGCCTACCTGTTGTTAACTTTTCTCCTTATGATTTTAACTGACAGCAAAGAAAGCATCCAAATTCCGTGACTGGTTGGACTGTAGCAGTATGGAAATAAAGCCCAATGCAGTTGCAATGGAGATTTTGGCATATTTAGCATATGAGACTGTGGCGCAGGTAAGGGAATATCCTGACTGAACTCTGATTAAACAAAATGAGTTAATTACTGTTGGATGTACTTCATCCTCAGGCGACTGTGTGGTGAGCCCCTTCAGAAGTGCAGTCACTCCTTCAGCTAGCCAAGCTGACTGGATTCCTGTCTGTCTTTCAATTTACTCTGTGATAGATGCGTACTGTGCCGTACTCATCCATCTGATACACAAATAGAAATGCTTTATAATGGTTACAGAGGAGAGTGGAGTCCAGCATGAGCTCATGTCCAAACTGAAACCACAGATTTTGCTATGTAACCTTCAGCAGTGTGCTGAGGCTCATTCAATCCCGTTGCACAATTTGATTTAAAAGCAGGATTTCCTGGAAAACAAAATGTCACCTTAGTGCCAAGCCAAGCCCTCTTGGGTAGAGAGAGTATTCTGTATATTTACAGAAGTGGAAAAAAAAAAAGATTCCTTAGGCTGAAATATCTCTGAATAGTTTTGTTTTCAACAGTAAGAATAACCTGCCTTGTCCCACAAATCCTCTCTCTTTTCATTGTTACAATGGCATTTATAGTAAGTATCATGTCAGTAAACCCACCTGTTTATCGACTGGTTTTGCCTCTCCAGTTGGTGGACTTGGCCCTTCTGGTGAAGCAGGACATGGCTCCCAAAGCTGGCGACCCGTTCAGTCACGCCATATCTGCCACCTTCATACAGTATCACAACTCTACCGAGGTAAATCTTGTTTTCTCATGTAATAATGCATTTTATCTTTTACTTTTACATGCATTTGGTAGTTTGTTGCTTTCAGAGTAGATGTTATTGAATCTGGTATTGATACAGACTTCTGCTGCGGAGTTTATGAACATTGAAGTTACGGGTGAGACAGAAAGACATTAAATTATAGCTCCAAATGCTAACCGTGTCTTTGTCTAGCAACATCTTTATATTTAAATGTAAATCCTCTTTTCTTGGGCGGAAATTCTTTCTCTCTATATTGAAGTCTCTCTCTGTTGCAGATTTCGAGATTAAAGTTGTCAACAGTGGCAAGTGCAATAAGTGCTGTATGGCATGAATTGCTATGATACAGCTATAGTAACCTCTGGAATGACCAAAAAGCATTCTGTATTACATCTCTTGTAGCAGTAAATTGAAGAAGGCAATAATTTTTTTTTATTTTTTTTTTATTTGATTATATAATGCCTGTTTGACATCCTGCTTTTGTAGCCACATCTCTTAGGGCAATCTACAAGTGTGAAGACCAGTCTTGACTCTCCTGAAAACACGCCTCCTCCTACACCCACGCCCCCAGCATCAGCAGGCCAGCAACATCTTGGGAAAACTCCTTCAGGAGCCCTGGGGAATGGTGGAATTGGACAGGACTCTACCAAATCCAAACAAAGGAAAAGAAAAAAGGTATTTGGTGTGCAAGCCTGATAAAGAAACCAAAATGTTTTCAGGAAATGTGTCTCGTTTTAATTATTAGTATTAATCTATATCCCATGTTAACTACTGATGTTATCGTAGGGCCAAATGTGTAGTTCAGTCTTTTTTTTTTTTTTGTATCAGAACTAGGCTAAAGCTTCTCAGTAATGCCTGCACACTGAATTTTGTTAACAGCTCCTGCTTCTATGATGAGCTGCTCTTCCACAGCCAGGGCAGTAGACACCACCCCAAATAGTCACCCCCTCTCTTGACACTAGCAGCTAGCATAGGTTTGGAGGCTCAAAGCATAAGCAAAGTAGGCAAAGAGGTGGTTGTGATTTTCCGGCTCCCAGCAGCCTTAGGCAACTGCCTTCTTTGCCTAGAACAACTTTGCCTGACCTGCTTTATTTTTATGCCAGTCGGTTGCATTCAATCTATTTGTTTACTTTGCATAAAATATGGACGTCTCATATTCAGAGTGTGAAATGTAAATATTACAATTCCTGTCTTCTCTTGTAGAGCCTTGGTATTCTATCTGAGAGGGATATATGTACCTTAAAACCACAAGGGAAATAGATTTGATTAAATAAATTGGATAGGAAGCACTGTGTTAGTCACTTAGGGCTTTTTTTGGAGAAAAAAAAAAAGCGATGGCAGTACTCATTTTGCTGCAAAGCAATAGAGTGGCTTGTGATTTTTCTCATGTGTGCTATTATTCTCCTAAAACAAATACTCATTTTTCACAGAGTTAAACCAGTGATTTTTACAAGGACAGACAGAAAAAGATGTATTTTCTCCTAGTGTCATCAGTGCTGCAGATACTCCTAATACATACAATTTTCTCTTTAATTTTATACTTTGTTTAGAAAGTCTTTAGTGAATCCTAAAAACTTCTCTGAAGACTTTTGCTTTTTCTTCTTCCTTTTTTATATTATATTTGATTACGTTTTCTTTCTGTGGATTATTTCCATTATGACTCCTAGGAACAAGAGTTTTGCTGGGTATAGAGTTTTTGATGCATCATATTTCACTAGTGTTGTGAGTTTATTTTAAATTCTTAGTGTTTGACTTAATACCTTTTTAAATAGTTACAACTAAAATGTGCACGGTTTTAATGAAATGTTCCTATGACTTCTCCAATTTGGTTAGCTATATACAGAGTATAACTGAGGCATCGAAACAAATGAGTTAACTTGGTGGAGAATGTTATTCTTAGTCCATGAAGGCCCAGTCCAGCAGAAAGTTTTTGAGTTTCATATTCACTTTATGAATGTCAATCGGCAAGGGAAGAATCTGGCATCAAACTATGAATAAATCTGTGTGTTCAAACACAAGCTCCAGTGGGCTCAGCAAGCACTCTTAAAAATAAAACATTTTGTAAAAAGTATCCCAAGTTTGGAATCATTAGTATATAGTGTAAATGTATGAGGGAACCATGTATGTGTCTTCATTAAACTTCAGTCTATAATTTCAGGGTTTGTCATTCTTAGTGCATTCACTAGTACTGTTTTCCTGAATTTATTACCAAGTAGCCATCATTCTGATAAGTCGTCTGAATTCTGGCAAGCAGCTGTGTCTAGATGCAACCCAAACCAACATTTCAGTGTAACTAGCAAGAAGAAAAGAGTAACTTTTTCCTTTTAAATCCTGGGGATATTTTTGTAAAATCAATGGACCAGTAGGAGTGAATTCTTATTTTTCCTGTTTAGGGTACTTAATCCAAAAAGTAATTTGAAATTTGAAACGTTCCAGTTTGAAGTAATTAAAATATTTCTGCATCCCTCTTACCACCATTATGTCACATGTTTCATCTTCAGATTTCATTCTGATATTACTAAATGGCGATTTTTGTGTCAAATTGCTTTCCACTTTGGGTACTTGTTCAATATTTTCCCCACCCCTTGACATCATAATGAGAGTCTGAAATGTTTTAAAAATAGTTTCTGTGGTTATTGCAGTATGACTTATATGACCCTTTCATTTTAGTTTGAACATTTTCTGCTCTTTTCAATTGCAACATACAGCAGCACTAGGTGAAAGATTTAAGAGGACAAATATGGTGTTCTTTGGGTCTCTTAAGCAAAGTTCATGTAAAAGTCCTCTTTGATTTGTTAATAGCTTTTTTTCTCTAATGTAGTATGTGGCAGCAATGATGTGTATCCTCAGGAAAAAAAAAATTGGTCCATTTTATAAAGGTTTATTTTCATACTTTATGCACTGTAGGTCTGTTGTGTGTTTTTGATTTAGTAACAATTTATGTGTTTTTCTGTTGCAGAGCACTGCAGCCTGTGGTATGGAGGCTCAAAGTGATGCCATCCAGCCCAGCCACATCAGAGAGGCCATTCGACGCTATGGCCACAAGATTGGCCCCCTTTCCCCATTCACAGTACGTAATAACAGAGTTATAAAAAGTTATATTTATAATCTTAAAGAACTTTGATTTTCAAGTGGTCAAATGAAGAAGCTTTGGAATTGTTGAGAGCAATTTGTGGTGACTGTAATTTTCTTTATAAAAGTGGCATAATTCTCTTGGGAAATAAAACTTAGTAATTTCTGTCTCTTTTTGGAAGGACAAAAAAGTTTTTTTTTCCTTTTAAATATTATTTTCTTTCAATTACAAATTATGCTTTTTTGTTAGTGCTTGAATTTTCTGTTTTTGCAAAGTTTAGGTTTACAGTTATTTTAAATTATATGTATTCCAAGATGGTGAGGAGCACTTTATATTCTAAAATTAGTTGTGTGTCAGATACTGCTCCTATTGGAAGTTGAACTCTCAAGTGACACATTTACAATTGGAGAAAGAAGACAATGGTTTCTTTAGACACTTTGAACCTCCACTAAAATGTAATAGAACTGAGCTTGTGGCAAAACACTGATGGTTTATGAGGTTTTGCCATCATTTTTTCTATGCAAATTGCAAATCCATTGTTCAGAGCAGCCAAATAAATTCTTTATTTAATTCTCTCAGCTGATAAAAATGTGAAAGTAGTCTGCCTCCAATGTCATAATTTGGGGTCATTTTCTTCTGATCTGTTGTTCTATGGGGCATATATCCTTGCTTACCTCAGACTCTCTACATTTAGGAAAGAATGAATGTCAAAGAAATTGTTACAGTAACAAAACCACCAAACTAGATCTGAGCTCCTAAAAATCACGAAGAAATTGTCTGGTTTTGGAGGGATTTTATGAGAGGAATATTATTCTGAATTTGGAGGAAGTTCATCTTCATAAAAATATAGAAGTGTATGAAGACCATAAATATCAAGAAAATAGTGGGACTTGACCTCAGAGGCAAGGAACAAGAAAAAATAAGAGTAAATGAGTATGTGAAGTTATAATTTTCCTAGTGTCAAACTGGTCAATGCTTTAATAACTGGCAGTAAATATTTAGTTTGTTAATAATAGTTTATATGTATGCAATTATCTTCACGTAATTTTTCCCCTCTCTTTTGCCACTTACAAATGCTAGATTAATATCACGTAAAGCATAGCATAGAATTTCTAGTCCAAAATAGAGAAGTGTCTTCATCTGAAGTTTGCTAAGAGATGTAGCTAATAACACGGCAATAGCTTCTGAAAGCAGAGAATGTATTTACTTTTATTATAAAGAAGAGCTCACATAATAAACAATCACAGAGATGTAAGTCTTCCTTCCCTGACTCTCACTAAAAATGTTTTGGTTAATTATTAACCAAAGTCTGAAATTTCTCTGCGACCACAAGATATATTAAAGTACTGTGTTTTGGGCTTCGGGTTTTTATGTCCTGCAATCTTGTGAACTTCCCAACCAATACAACCAACTGGACGGTTTAATTTGTTGACATTACCTACTGTCAATGTGGTTGATGAGGTGAGCAGATCTTGTTCCCTCTAAACAAGCTAAGAATAAGAAGGAACCTTGGGGCATCTACATGCTGTAGATGGAAATTTTGTAGAGCTATAATACAATTCCCTTCTCAATGAGAAAGTTCAGGAAAAGTGTTTTGAGAGCTTTTATTGAGTACGCATTTAGGTCCGCTGATCTGCCCACTTTTCCTGTCAATGCCTATATTGGCAATTTTGGGGTAAGTTCCTTACAGGTGCAGAAAGCATGAAGGTAGATTGATGCTTCCTTTGACGCTGCCTTTTTGTATCACCAGACTCACCCTGTTGTATTAAAAATATTATCTCTAGACATTTTGAACAGTACTGTGGCAGCACTTCTTGCTCCTGTTGCCACTGTCTTCACAAGAGTTTCTTTGTGTGTCAGCATAACCTGCTAGACAGGATGACAGAACCAGGAGGAAAGATGGCTTTGTTCAGTGTGCATCTTGTGATTCTGTGGTGACACTTTAAAAACTGCATGGAAAGAAATATTGAATGGGTATCTCTGTCACTGGATCCAGTGAAGTTATGGTCTCAGCTGTTTCCACTCTTAAAACTAACCTAAAGGTCATGTAGAGTAGTTAGGAACATTTGCACATTGTCTCTTCCATTTCTCTTAAGCCTGTTGATCGTCCTTCTACATAAAATCTGATTTTATAGCCCTGGCAGAGTCTGCTCTAGGTGAGGAGGAAGGAATTTTCTGCATGTCCAGATGATCTACAGTTTTCTGATGGCACTTTATCATTCGTGTTACCAGTCCTATTACAGATGGAAAGAAATGAATAATGAAACAGCCGGTTTTGTGGGCTATATACATGTTCAGTACAGTCCCTAAAATGTATAGATTAGACTGAAGTTCAAGTAGAAGACATAGTTCTGCATTTTTACAATAGTAACAAGAAAAAAGCGCAACTCTGCTAATAGTAAAATGCATTATTATCATAGACTCATAGAATGGGTTGGGTTTGAAGGGACCTTAGAGACCATCTCGTTCCACACCCCCGCCATGGGCAGGGGCCCCTCCCACCAGCCCAAGCTGCCCCCAGCCCCGTCCAGCCTGGCCTTGAGCACTGCCAGGGATGGGGCACCCACAGCTGCTCTGGGCAGCCTGGGCCACTGTCTCACCAGCCTCACAGCAAAGAATTTCCTCTTTATATCTAACCTAACTCTACCCTCTTTCAGTTTAAAACCATTTTTCCTTGTCCTGCCACTACAGACCCTGATAAAAAGTCCCTCTCCATCTTTCTTATAAGCCCCCTTTGAGTACTGACAGCAAGTTATCTCAATTTTCCATATGCCGTCTCACATCTTGAGCACAAGGTTCTCAGCGTAGCCCCATTTCTTGCACACTACCTCTCCAGAGGATTTAAAGAAGTGAGTTTAGTTTTCCTTACTCATTTGACTAACCTTTTTTCATTCAGGTCTGTATTTTTAAAAAGGTGAAATGCTTTCCATGAGTAGCGTTGGCGTACGGTTGGTGGCTGTCTCTCCACATCACCCATCCTTGTGTAGGATAACACAACGTTTCTTTCTTCTGGTTAGAAAACTCATCCCCTAGCAGTTTTGGTTCAAATACTAACTTAGTGAATACATCAGGCCTTTGACAACTGCCAGTCTGTTGGTTATTACATTGATCCATAAAAATATCCCTTCTAGTGGCTTCAAAGAGATGAGGGGAGGATTTAGATTCTTCTGATACAGTTTTTCCCTCAGATACCATAGAGAATAGCTCAGACTTCTGTCTAACATTATGTCAAGGTTTTGCACTACCTAGAAAATAAACATAGCCTATATCAAAGTTCCTGTTACTGAGATGTAAAGAAATAGCCATACCTGGTTATAAAAAAATCTGCTGTAGGACTGTTAATATATCTCCTCCACGTTTAGTTACATGTGTGCCACCAGGCCTTTACATCATTGAAGTGTATTTGTTGTGGAAATCTTTCTTAGTGTAGCTCCTAGGGGGCTACTCAGTACTCTGTGTACATTTTCTTCAAATTAAGACACAGTGGTCATTGTTATTGCATGAAATTATTCATTTTGCATGAAAACTCAGAGGTGTGCTTGTGCTTGTATGTCTGGGTAGCAAATTTTGTCATTGGATTGATGCACTGTGTGAATGCATGTGAAAGTATGCCCTTGAAGGTTGATTTTCTGTAATGGATTTGCATATATTTTGATTGTATATTTTCCCATATGCCTGTCTTTTCTCACTTTTTTCACACTCCCAGGCGGGGAAAAACAAAGGGCTTTTGTGACAGTTTAGCTAACACAAAAAAGTAACTTGATTATGGCTAAAAATCAGCTTGACTGGGAATTGTAATGGCTTCTCAGTACTTCAGGAAGGAGCTATTCCCAAATACACCAAGAATCATTTTTTACTCAGCATCCAGTGTTTAACTGGGTGTGAATCTTATGCTAACTGCATTAGTGTCCTGGTATGCTTTGCTTCCTTATGTGAACAGGTTTCCCAGGAGAATCAAGGAGTGGTTCCTAAATACAATCAGAGTGGGCCAGTGACGGTTTAGCCCAGAACTAGTGAAGTCACTATCTGAGAATTAATGTGAATTGTTCTAAGTGAATAAATAAATATTTCAGGAATGTTAGGTAACTATTAGTTTTGTTAGACAATTTTTTTTAAATACAAATGGAGATAGTGATAAGGCAGCTTTAGAAGAAGAGTTAAGCTGCGTAATTTATTCTTTAGCAGCATTTGATGAATGTTGGTTTGGACAAAAAGAGCACTTTGAAAGTTTTGTAATCATATGGTAAATGAGAACTAACATTAAACTAGTGAAAATGATCCGTTTGCATTTATTTTGACCTAAATAGCTATGTCAAAATGACTAACATAATTAAAGCATTTAGGTTTTGTCTCCAAGTGCAAGCCATAAGGGAAAGCAGCAAGTGTACTCTAGATTCTTCTGCATTGTCTCATGTCTAAGGTAGTCCAGACCTATATTTTATCTACATATTCTCTGCTAACAATATTGGGTGGTACTCAGTATTGCCTGCTTTAAAGCATGGTCCACACTTTCAAGGAACAGAGAAATAAATAATTTAATTTTTAAAATAACATCATATAATTTTGCAAGACGGGAATGGGAAATGTGTAAATATTCATCATGTGGGATGATGCAATGCTATGGACTTACCTGAATCTATTTCTCTGTGCTCTGTGCATTTAAGTCAAGGAAGTGAGACATTTTATGTGTATTAATTCATTCCAGGCTAAATCTTGCTTTCTTGATCAAGGAAAATGGGGAATTTGTCTACATAGGATTAACAGAATTTTTATATTGAGAGTTGAATTTACATTTGGATAGAAAATCAGTAGATACGAATATTCTAATATTTTTATATCACATTAGTTTGTAATTGTACTCTTCTACACATATTCTTCTTATTATTATTCATTTAGATAGTTAAGGAGTGGAATAATCCTGAATGCCCAGTTGTTAAACATCAGTTAGTTCATCCCAGATCTCAAGTACAGTGATATTGGTATTACCACCCTGTACATGGAGATTATACATGATTAAGTAATTTCATGGTTCCTTTGGACGAGTGATCTAACTATTAGACATGTTGAAGTACGGCCTAGGATGAATAGAGTAAGAGGGTTGCTTCTCTTACATTTACAGAATGTATTGGAATTCCATGGAAAGTCAGTGGAAAGTAATTTTGAGAAAGAGCACATTGTCATATCTTGTAGTGTGACTTGGGTACATCCCTCTTCATGAAATTTTGGTTCTGGCCCCTTGCTTACTTGACAACATAGCAGCATCATGGATTTTAATAAGATTCAAGATTTAAATGAGATCAAAATCAATACCAAACCAATTATAGTAAGTTCAATCTTCCTATAGACTAGTCAAAAAACTAAAATAATTATATGTTACGTTTAGATTAATCTAAAAGGCTCGTCTCTGTAAAGTGCATAGTGAAAATGATCTGCAGTCTTGACTGGGCCTATAGATATAATCCTAATGTTGATCTGAATATTATTCTAAAAGATAATATTGAGTATGCCAAGGTTTTCACAAAGATATCGGATTATATTTCTTACCAGGAATACAAGCAATAATGTCTTTAGAGAAATGATTTTAAATTACTTTAATTGATTGTATTTCTAACAGCTGGAGTAACAAACAAAAAATATTTTTAAAAATATTTATTCTGTGATCAATATATAGCAATTATCTGAAACCTTGATATGAACAGTTTTCTAAGTAGTATGTGAACAGTTTGTAAGTAGTACTTGTGGCCATGGGAGAACAACTCTAGGAAAAACTACAGCTAGCATCCACTACTCTGAAATTAAAAACAAAGTGGTCAGCTACAACAGGGGAAGACCACAGGCAGAAAGAATAAGAAAATGTTTCCAAAAGAGATTCTTTGTCCCCTCTAGTTCATGCCAGTTCTGAAATGAAATGTTTTAGATGTTTAGTTAAAGAAAAATGGAGTTTCTAAATTGTAATCCTGCAGAGACTTGCGGAAGACAGTGGCCATTGTTCAGCAGCGCATGCATGTGTAAATGGAGCGTGTTGAATGAACAGAGGGTATAACCGACTTCTGTTTGGTTGTTAACTTTTGGGGGGGACGCTCCTTCAGAGTCCAAGTCATTTCAGTATGAAATGAAAAGGTTTGCTAGTCTAAACCTTCTCTTGTTAAAAATTTCAATCCCGTAAAAGTGCTTAAGCATCCTAAAACAATGAATATTTACAAAACCCTGTTTCTGATGCTGCTTGTGACATTCCCTGCACGCAGAACGTGTGACACCAGGGAATGCTATAGCAGAGACTTACATTGGTTGGGCCTTATACAGCCCTGCCTATACTCTTCTAGGTTCTTCAGTAATAAATGCAAATATTCCGTGTAGACTTCAGTATGTTAAATGTACATGTAAATAGTGGTTTCACAACCAAATTATACATTTAGCCAAGACCTTTCACTTCTGATGTTTTAAAAGTGCTTGTTATTGATCCTGATTGAGCTCAGCTTTTAGGCAAATGCTTAAATCCATTTCTGTTGCGAAAAATACTGAAGTTTGTCACAAGCCTTTAGTAATTTCAATTTCATATTGTCTCTGCCGATTTCCTTTAGAAAAAAACATTTGTGAAATAGTAGCTGAAGACCTGACAAAGCTGAGCTTGTGAGAGGTAAAACCAGCAGATTCTGGGGGTGGAAAGAAGAGAGGGAAACTTAAAAAATTTAAAGGATAGTGTGGTAGTATGATATTTGTGGGGATAAACAAAACAGAACAATTTGAAAAGCAAGGGGTTTTTAGGTGCTTTAAACATCAAGAAAAATTCAGCTTCACATGTTGGTCTTAGTCTTCTTAACTGAAAAAAAATCTGCATATTTCAGACCAAAATACTAGTGAGAAGAAGTTCTGGAATACAATCTTCAATACTTGCTTTAATATACACAATGTGGATACGTTACATCTAATTTTTTTGTAAAGTGCTTGAACGTTAAAAAATTTTGAATGCTGTTTCCAAAAGAAATCAGGTACATAGAAAGGAAATAAGAAAATTCTGGTATTTAGGGTCCTGTCTATTATGTACTGCCCCTGTTGATACTCAGAATCAATTGATACTGATTTTGAAGTCAGGATTTCATTCTGAATCGGTTTTCAAAAATGAAATGTATGTATTTATGTCAAAAGGCATTTGAAAACTTTTCCTTTGGTTATTCAGTTTCTGATACAGAAAAAGTCAAATAGACATTTTTAGTGTTTCCTTTCATTTTGAAAGCAAAAAAAAAAGCATTTTATTTCATTAAACAGTTATATGCTTCTGATGTCTTTATCTATATTTCAAGCTATTGTCTGTAGTTATTTGTTATTATACAGTGTTAACACTGTGCATTTGAAAAATCTGAGCTATTATTCTATAAAACCAGTAGGAAGTCAAGTCTCAGTTTGAAAATCTCGTTCCCTTCTCTCCCAACCCCCAACCCAAGGTTCCTCCTTTCAGATTTATGAAAGAAAACATTTCTTTCTCTAAAAGGTTTTTGTATGCCAGCATCTGGAAGTGTTTATTTCAGTGGTGTGTAATCTATCTGTGGATTTAGTTAGCACCAGACCCCCTTTTGTGTACTCCTGACTTAAAATTTTTATAAATGATCTTGTTGAATTTGTGCCAGTGTGCACATGGTCTGGCTGATTGCTGCATATATCCTTTACCTGCCAGTCACCTTTGATTTATATTCCTTCCCCTCTGCTTTTGCCTTCCAAAAATGGTGCCACTGAACTGTCCTTTAAATCATCTTTTTGGATAAATTACTCCAAGATGAGATGGTACGGTTTTGGCCGACTCCTCGACAGAAGGCATTCCTATAATCCATCCTTGCCTGCTCTGTATAGAACCATTCAAAAAAGAGAATGAACAGGGGGAATCAGGCTCCCTCTTCGAGCTGAGCACTATTTCTTCCAGTGCTATTCAAAAATGCAAAATTGGACGCTTGATTTATGTAGCTCTTAATACCATCTGAAGACACATAAACTGTTTAAGAATCTTTCACGTACCCTCTCCTAAACCAAACTTCTTCTTTATATGAGTTTAATTTGGAGAGTATGGTTAGACGGTTCTCTCCCAGAAATATTAATTTGTGAATGAATAGCATATTTCAGATTATTTTAAAGCCTGTCACTTGGAATAGATTATACAATATACATGACAGTTCTTTCCATGATAAAAATCCCCGTTGGTTTCCTTAAACTAAACAGCTAATACTCCTTCAGAATAACAACAGTTCTGTAAGCTTTACTTAATGACATTGCTAATTTGGAGAGTTTTATGAAGTTTCCTGCAGAAAAGCAGGTGGCTTGGCAGTAATTTAAAAGGTTCACAATTTGTGGTAGCGGTTTCAGGGGGTTTCATGTTTCTAAAGAGGGAGACCAAGCTGCATATTCCTTAAGAGCGTCTGACACAATGATGTATCATTTTGGACTAAGTTTCCAGAAGTTCATTGGTCATTAAATGTGCTTCTTGACTTTATATTGCAGTTTCCCAGCTGTCTCTACTGGGGGTAATCTTAACGCTCAAGAATTTATTAATGAAGGCATAAGCTTGCAGTACTGATGAAACAGTAAGTTGCCCAGATGATTTTATTAAAGAGAAACATAGATTTTTCGATAAGACAAAAATGTCATTTAAGGAGATGTGAAAAGAACTGGCTCGTTTTCTGCAGAGCGCTGGGAAAGTATTTACAAACGGTCTGGATAGTATTTGATATCCTGTGGGGACAGTTAAAATTCTTGGATTGCACATACATCAGTGTCTTACTACACAAAACAGTACATGAATTGTTGCAAGCAGCGCGCAAGGCTTTCAGGCAGTACAGATGTGGTTCTGTTGAGGTAGGAGATACTGGCATGAAATCACTGTGCTAATGTACGTTGCACAACCATGTGGAGGGCTGCTACTCCATTGTGTCGCTACCTGCTCAGGCATGTTACTCTGGAAGTACTGAACAAAATGTGCATCTTGCTAAACGTAGGCACTTGCAGTGTAGTTTTGTATTACTTTTCAGATCTCAGAATTTAAAAAAAAATACCTGATTTAGCAAATAAATTTATTAGCTCTGTTAATGAGAAGATAATAAGTAAGCTATCAGCTGCATCTCTCATAGAAAACAAAGCAACTCCTAATCTTGTGAGCCTTAGGTAATTATTTTTTTCCTAACTGTATCACCGGATTCAAATACATACCAGAAATATTTTACACACAGAAGTACTGATGTAAAAGGGTCTGAGAATAAGAATATATTACTTTCTAAATGAAGTGTATGTTCTTATATGCCACCTGAGAAGCTTAAAAAACCTTAGTATAAATGAGAATCTGACTTCTGGTACTTTGCTCAAGGCAATCTAACATGTAATACATAAATATGTATTTCCAGGCTAAGGTGAGAAAATACAATTCTGCAGCAGATGCTAGGAGAAAAAGGTAACTTAACTAAGTGTTCCAAGATATTACACAAACATAAACATGCCCATCTTTGATAATTTACATTAATTTTTATAAAGATAGTGACGTTGCATCCATTTAGCATGTACATTCTGCTGCAAAGGTTAATAAATAGAAACTTGGTAGTTGAAGAGCCTTAAGAACAGAGTGGGTTTACTTGTCATTACTCAGAATAATAATGCAGCTCCCTGTAAGTTTCACGTTTTGGTGAGTCCATTAGATTTTGCACAGTATCATGTATATATACCCTCATATAATGCAAGACGAGTTGCTGTAGTTGTACGCTGTACATATATGTCGGATTTCCCTTGAAAATGAGCCTTCATTCATATTTTTCTCCCTGAAAGATTTAGAAGTGGTTTATGAACTAAAGCTGCTCGTAGCTGTCAGTTCATCTGTCCACTGGGCTGGGTCAGCCCCAAGCTGAAAGGCAGCAGCTGTGTGTGCCTGCAGCAACGCTGTGCAGCTTTGTAGCACAGGATGTGAGCTGTCTAGATGAAACATGATGAGAACCTGAGGATCATGTACTATAACTGTTTGAGTTGGAATTAATCTACGGTTGAAGAAAATTGCATGGAACTTAAATTCTCCTGAACAGGATCTCCATTTTAGATGTTATGTCTACCACTTAACACTTGACAGACTTGTCCTGTTGTACAGAGCTTGGGTGGAAGCGATGCCTGTGGGCATCTACGGCATCACTGACCCGTCGCTTTGCAAATAAAGGATGTAAAATCTCTAGAATAACAGGATAAATCTGGAAAGGATCAAATAATAATCTGGGAACACCAAGACCAAGTGGAAATATTTTTTGTATCTCTTATTTTCTGTCATTTTTGTTCTAGTTGCCTACTCTCTTGTTCGTGAAGCCCTATAATAATATTCAGACTTGAGCACCTGTTGAGCTGGGCATTGCACGCAGGAGAAGACAAAAGATTTCGATGTTTAACCAAGGACTTTGTGTTTTGTTTCTGTCCATTTATCATGCCCCACACAGTGAGGTGTCGGTTTTTATTTAAATCTTTGATACTGTTAACAGCAAAAAAAGTGTTTTAGCAAGCAGCGGTACAAATGATACCTGATTTCCTCTGGTTTGTCCTCTGCCCTCCCTATCCCCCATGGCAATGCTGCTCATTCTCCCTTTACCTCTCTGATACGCCTCCAGGCAGAAGGCGGCAACACTGCTATATGGTTGCTAGAAAATCTCTTTTTAACACCTCCGTTTTCCTTTTCTCCAAACTAATCCCATTCCAGGGAGCCTGGCTGTGCGCTTGGTAATGCTCACAAATATTTCTGTAGCAGAATGAAACGAAAACACCAGGCTTGAGGCAACTGAACACAATTTACGAATTTCAGTTTGGGGTTTCTGCGTTTCTTCCCTTCTTTGAGGTTTTGCATTGTTCCAGCTTTCTGACTTGAACTTCAAGGTCGTGTAAACCTCAATTCAGAAAAGCAATCATCTGCTTAATTTTTAAACTATACCTTCAGTCTGACAAAAGCACGTTCTAAGTTGAGGCTTTCAGTATTATTAGTAATACATGTTTTCTTTCATCTGTTATTTCAGCATTCTTCTTAGTAAATTTATTGCACATAGGAGAAGACAGAGGAGGATGCTTGTAGGAAGAAAAGATTTTCAGAGATGTAAACAGAGGCAGGGAAATATAAGTTTATATATGTATATCTAAATATGTATTAGTAAATAAAACTAAGAAAATAGTCTTTGCCATGTGAAAAGCTTTACTATTTTTTATTTGTACTTAAAGTACAAAATTCTTCCTGGTATCTTGGTTTCTCTGAACGTTTAATTTATGGTAATTCTTTGTCAGTGATGGTGACCTTAAAGGCACCAGGAGTAGACTTAATGAAGATGACAAGATCCTGGCATTTGTGCTGCTGGGATGAAAGGTAGAATGTTTCAAAAATATAATTAGTGGAGAGAAGGAATAGTTTAAGCAAGCGGTAGACTGAAATTAGAGATTTGGTTATTTTTAATGTGTTCCATTTCTGTAAATAAGCGTGGACGCTACTCAGCTCAGTAAGTGCAAATTATGCATCTGTGTGTACTGTAAAGGTAGGTGCTGGAATAAGAGAAAATAGCTAAGGGTCCATAAAAGGTACTAAAAGTACTAGCAGTAAGCATAAAATGGGATGAAATTAAGATTAGATCCTTTTTCTGGTCTTTTTTTTTTTTTTTTTTGTCACCCCCTCCTTTTTTTTGGGTTTTTTTTTTTTTTGTTTGTTTGTTTTTTTGTTTTTTTGCTTCACTAGAAAGTTTTGGAAGATACTTAAAGGATTTAAACTTAAATAGAGTAGAGAACCGGGTCAATATTGTGTTAGCAGAACTAGAGAAAAATCATGAAATGAAGGGAAATTCTTGAAAGCAGTATCAGAGTCTAGAAAATGAATAAAGTTTATCAGGTACCAGTCATGTTTTCAGTTCCGTGTACTACTGTACTTATATTTCTGACTGTGATGTCCAGTTTACGACTAAGTTTCAGCTGAGGTTTTCAAGTACATGTCTTGTATTTACTGTTCTACAGTGACAAAATGTCACAGTCAGGATGGTTTTCTGGCTTTGAAACCATGAGCTTCTTAATCCTACTTATATTACCCTGGATAATTCAGTTCCCTTCTCAGTGATTAAGATCTTTAGTTATTTGTTAGTAGAAGTTATACCCTTTCTTCCATGTCACTTAGTTACAGGAGAGAGGCTGTGAGGAGGAGGGATTTTTCCTTGGTGAGCCACTCTTCTATGTCTTTATGAGTATTTATGTTAGTTAATATGCACATGGATACAAATGTAATGCATTGGTCTTTCATAAAGATCCTGAGCTATTCTGCAAAGCCCTGAGAATATGTGTCAAATAGGTGGTTTCCTTCAGGCTTCACTTGCTGAATGACTGTGGAACCTGGAGTATACCTGAGTGGTTAAACCCCATCCTGTTCTCTTTTATCATTTTGGAATGAATTCCACAGCTAAAAGCTCTGCCTAAGAATTATAAGCCTCTAATTTAACCTAATTTAAATTCCAATAATGCTAGGAGAATAATAAAACCAAGAAATAAGAATAAAACTAAAAATAAGAAAAAAAGTATCACATGGTAAATGTTTGCATAGGGTTGCTAACACTGGCAGGTTAGGTAGCGGGGGAAGAGGCGGGTATCCAGCCTGGAGAAATTGTGTTAATGCAACATTCCAGGCTGTGTACTGGCACAGGTTGGTCTTTAAATGTGGTGATGTGCTGACAGGATTGTCATTTTGACGGTAAAGAGTTGAGACAACAGGAAAAAAAAATACAAGACTCTCTAGAGAGCTACATGTGTAAGTTTTACTGCAGAAGGTGATAAAACTGCTGGAAGCAGGCAGACTCCATGCAGAATTACTGCAATATAAATGGCCTGGAAGTGATACATATTAATTTCACAAGGTTAATTTTGTCACTGCTGAAGGGTTTGGGTATATTTTTTTTCTTGCAAGAAGCAGGTCAAATCATTAATATTTACCATCAAGAAGACTGTAGTTCTTATTAGTGTTTAGATACAAGACTTAAATTATCATCAGAAGATGTAGCATAGCTTTGGAGTGTAGGTTAGGTGCTTCTGAGAAGAAGCATGCAGTTTTTCTGCACCTGTTAACAAAAAAGTTGAAACAATCTCACTGTCGAGCATGGAGCATTTAAAAAAAAAAAAAAAAAAAAAAAGAAACGTATGGTACAAAAGAAAGGTGTATCCTTGTTGCCACTTTAAGAAGCTTGGGATTTAATAGCTTATCAGGTAGATTAGGTCCATCTTTGTCCATAAGTTGTTACGGTAATACTTAGGTGATAAAAAGGATAACTAGGTACAAAAGAGAGAAGCTGGATGGCTCAGCAAATGGACAAAAAGCTATTAATCACAGCTCTTTTAGAAAATGTTGAAAGCCATTCATGTGATCAAGGAATATTAATTTTGAGGCATACTTTTATAACTAGTTCCAAATTATCAAAAGTGACTGGACATTTTGAATGCTTAGCCTGAAATATCTAAAAGAGCACTGGTTTTACTGTGGGTGGGTTTTTTTTCAAGTTGCATGATGGCTTTTCCTGAAGGTGGGATCTTTTCTGGAGTCTAAGCTTCCATAACAGAAGTAAATTGTTTAACTTTAAAGGGGGGGAAAGTCTTATTGCTAGTACTTTTCAATGTAAGAACATTAGTCAAGATCCAGGACTCCTCTGTATTTGTATATTATTTGTAATACACAAATGCAGAACAAAAGTTAATGATAGCTCAATATATTTTTTATATATATTAGACAAATGACAAGATTTCATAAGGTAAACAGGAGAGTACAGGGTAGATAGTGTTGTGTAGCTTGTGAGGAAGTGGTCTCAGTATGTAAATTATCCCATCAGTATAAGATTTTTTTTTTCTGTAGGAGTCATAGCCCAGAGTTTTAAGAATTGACGTGGGTGACGATGTTAGTCTGCTGTTCCTTGTTCCTACCAAAAAGATGATGCAAAAGATGTGCTGGCTTGAATGTTTGGTGTGTGCACAGCAATGAGTGGCAAATGCACAGATCCAGGTTGGAATCTGCCATTTGATGGTAGGTGTGCTGCTGCACAGGAGGAGGATACGTCCCGCAGGAAAATGAAAAGTGGCTTCTAACGCTGCAGCTGAGAGGAAGATTCAAAGTGATGGACAGGAGCAATGAGCTTGGCAGGAGCCTTGTGACTTGGTACAAACCAGAAAATGATGGTTTTTTTCAAAGCTAGATTCATAAGTGTTTCTGTAACTTCCTCCGTGAGAAGATCAGAATTTGCAGGAAGGGTAAGGAACGCAGTTGCATGCCACTAGGATGTGGAAAGAAAAAGATGAAGTACAGCTGCAAGCTGAGTGTGAACATAGAGGGCATCCAGAAACTGAGGTGACATCCCTGTTATACACCTTGATGGTGGTGGTCACAAGGTTCTGGATGAACAGAGATGGGGAATTTGGAACAGGCAGGAGATGAGGAATTCCAGTTTATCCATGTTTAGCCTGAGCTGGCAGCTTGACATAAGAGCTCTCAGAGGGGCATGAAAAACTAACTAGCCCTGAGTTATTCAGCCAATAATCTTTATCGGTTGTATTATAGGGTAAGAAACGCTTACTGCCATGTCTGTGAGCAAAGGTTACAATGCATAGTATTATTTGCTTCCCCTAATTTATTACACACTTCCCAATTCATCAAAGCACAATTTCCTTTAGCTTGCTGAAGCAACCCCTTATATTTCTTATTTTTTCATGGAAAGAATTCATTCCCAACTTCATAAACTGTATTTTGAAGAATTTGTGGGTTCAAGGTTTCTAATAATGTCTTTTTCCAAAAAAGTAATATTTCACTTTAAACTAATATGGCAGTATTCACTTGCCTGTAGTCAGCAGCAACCTTTTGGCTTCAGTGCTTACTGACGTATACCACAGGAACAGCACTAGATACTGGGAAGTTCTGACTTCCACTGTTATAACCAAGACTGACATTGTCAAAGAAGCTTTTCCCAGAGGGACAAACCCAGCCTATTCACATTTGGATATCCTCATCTGTGTATTATGCCAGGAAGCCTTGCACATGCAAACACCCATCAGGTGTTTTTAAGCCACATATCATCTCAATTCAGCACATACCCTCCATTTCATGCTGTGAAGATGGGATCCTAGGAGGGTAGCCCCAGCATCATTGCAGATACTTAGAATTAAAACAGACACACAGAATAACATTCTGTCTTAGGACCTTTGGACGCCTTGTCAGGGGCAGAAGAAATCTGTACTGGAGTGCAGTGTAATGTAAAGGCAGTAAGATCATGCTGGTTGGTCTGAGAAGTTCCTGATGCTGCTGTATTTTATAATATAGATATAGGTGCAGTGACTGGAGCTCTGGATTCGTAGTTGGTGTTGCAGGTTTGGAGAATTTATATTGCAAACTCTTAAACTTTCCAGTTCTCCAAACATAGTTTAATTAGGGTCTAGTTTCCTTGTCAGATATTTGGAAAAAATGTTAATTGGGGATTGTAAAGTAAGAAAGAGGACATGTTCGTGACAGAGAGTTACTGAGCTGCCATTTGATAAATTGTAAGGAACTATTTTCATTCCAGAAGAGCCATTTGTTAAGTATTTCATTTGGGAATGAAGAAAATGGGCAATGTTTGCAGGCTCTGGGGTTGTATCTTGCAGAGGAGTGTGCTGGAGTCTTGAGGAATCAGCGGAATGTGGTGGGTCCAGCACACCACTGTAGCTGAAGGGGTTGCTGCAGTCCTTGGGCACACAGGCAGGCAGGAGGATAAGAAATAACAGTTTTCTGCTGTACTGGGGCAAGCACGGCTAAAATACTGTTCCAGTCTGGGTATTCACGTTTTAGTAAAAGCGTCAACGATTGGAGAAGGCTCAGAGATCTAGGAGAAATTGTGAAAGACTAGAAATCCTGACGTGGAGATACACACGGTGTATCTGTGGAATTTATCAAACTAAAGGAAGTATGTAGTCAGTCTTTAAGGACTCACCAAAGAAGAAAAATCTCATGGTTTAGGGTTTTTCAGCCCTAGCATTCAAATGTATAAGGATGTGCAGGGTGGGATTCCTCTGTCTAGATACAAACATCTGTATCTGAGCACAATGGCAATATTTCCTGTATAGTCAATTGAGAGAAATCAGCATTTTGGGGCTGTAATTTATCTCCTGCCAAGGTAGATGTTTAAGAGGGATCAAATGAACCGTGCTGTGGAAGCGCCTTTTTCTCCACTTTGACAGGATGATGTATGTAGATATTGACATTGTGGAGCTCTAGGTTAGGTGAGAGGAGTCCTCCTATTATGCACTTGACATTTAAGCTAGGCCAAATTTAAACTAGAAATAAGGCATATATATTTTCAAAAACATAACTAAGTGCTGAAATAACTTAACCAATGATTGTGACGGATTGACCATGCCTGGAAATCTTAAAATCAAGATGAGATGTTTCTGTAAAAGTTATGCTCAAGTTCAACCACAGCTGTTGGATCTGGAGAGCCAATTCAGGAGAACTGTGTGGGGTTGTGTTATGCAGCAAATGGTCCTTTCTCTCCCGAAGAGCTATGAATCATACTTTGCCGGTGCTTTGGTAAACTGTAAATGTGAAAATCCACTTTGAATGCAGGTCAGCAGCTTACCCAGTGAGAATTCCTGATGTTCAGGTGCATAGTTTGAGAGGAAATAATTTTGCTTTCTAAATAGAGCAACTTCACTTCAGAGCTGGAATTTTCAATACCTTTTCATTAGTTTTATGCTACACAACATAGTCTGATCTTTTTTCTAGAAAAAATAAACATCACATGTATGTAACAAGTTTTGGGGAAGAAACTATTGATTAGGTAATTATGACATCTCTTTTTAGAAATAAAATTTTGGTAATCCGTTCCTAGAAGAGGCAGATTAGAAAAAAGTTGGCATTGCTTTTAAAAGTCAATGGAATAACCCTTTTCTCAAACCCTCAGAAAATTTGCGTCATTATTTCTGTATGCAGTATCTCTATACATTCTTACAAGTATTCATATTGCTCTTATATTTTGACTAAAATAGGCTAAATACACAACCTTAATTAGAGCAGTGGAAATAACTTGTTATTTCCATTCTTTGAATGTCTTTGGCAAATTTCCATTGTGTCAACATAATTAAGATATATTAATATTAATCTGGTAAGTACTGTAACTTTACATAGTGGAAAAATAAAATAAAATGGACCATGAGAACATTTTTCAATATCAGTTTCAATTTTAATACTTTATATTGTTGTGAAAAGTTATAAAAATGTGTTATTATTTTATTACCCCATTAAGAAAACAACGCAGCAACAGATGCTTGTTACCCTGATTTTCTCAGTCTGTTTATGGGGATGTTTTATCAAAATAGGTCTTTTAAAAGTTATAAAGATGTAATACTCTCCTAAATTAGGTCATAAATGCCTAATGTGGAAAACTAATACATTTTATTATTTTTCAAGTATGGGTTTATGTATATTAAAATATGCAGCTGTTAGGAAGTCTGGAGAAACATATTGCATTACAAGATGTTAGTGTCTCTCTCCGAGTATGTACATTCTTTATGCATATACCCACACGAGCTTTTGGCATGTGGAAGAGACTACATTAACATTTTGGCTCAGTATTATTTTCTAATATTGTAATTATTTTTTTTATGAATAGACGTAAATGCTAAATACACTGAGCGCATACATGTATTTTTATTCTGTATTTGCCAAAATCTTTAGTGCAGCCACATACACAAGTTGAGCAAGTAGATCTAAAATGTGTACTTAAACAATGTTCAGTTCCAACATCAGCAACTGTATGCTGTGTTTCTGCAAAAAATGATAGATGTTCCAGTACCAGCAGGGGTAACAAAGTAATCTCTTAGTTTAAACCTGTCTTCCATCTGACCAGCTGGAATGGATTTGTGGTGGTGAAGGGATTCAAGCACCTGCTGGTTGCAGGTAGCATGGTGACCCTGACTGCTTTAGGAAATGGTACAACCACAAGGATTTTCAAATTTCCCTATAATTTGAGGTGGATAGACCAGTTGTCAAAGATGGACCTGCTGAATCCCAAACTTCCCGTCTCTGTTCATGGCAGTCTTTAATGGTCACAAAAAAAAGTCTGTAGAGAATACATCAAATGTGGCAATGCACATGGGAGTGCACCAGATTAATAGGGGTCTGTTTCCCCCCTGAACACACACACATCCTCTCCCTTACTGATCTATGTATATGGGAAAATCGATGTATAGTATTATTTTGTTATAGTAGGGAAACAGGATTGCATGATCTTGTGACATTTCACTCTAATTATTGTGGCTTCTTCTACTACTTCATTTCAAAAAAAAGCACAGCCAAACAACAATATTTATGCTTTCTCATGTTCAGACCCTCATACTTGTGGACTGATAAATACACACAAAACTATCTTTCCGTCCTTCAAATACTTTCTTCAAAACACTCCTTTTTTCACTGTGTTTACAAAATCCTTGTCAGTAATTCGGTTGTTAGTGTGCTGATAAGTCATATATGGCATACATATTTTTTTCTTGGCATTTCCTTTTTTTTTCCATGTGTACCTTTTGCCCTTATGTGAAGATCGGTAACGTCTTGGGAAGAAGTTTTATTTTGTTTAATGTTCCTCTTGTACTTCAGACAGTAGGTTCCTGGGCTGTGAGTATGGACTCCACCACAGCGTTAAAATAATTGCAGATGTCATAAAGCAGCAATTTAAGTGAAGGTAAATTAGTGATAGATACTTCTAATATAAACAATGTGAAAACTGAAACTTGAACCAGGAGAACCAAGTTAACCTCTAAGATTTGTAACTTCAACTTGGGTGTTTCTTGGAAAGATCAAAATATCGACAGACCTGATCCTGACACAAATGAAAACTCTTCCTTCTTGCTAGGTCTGCTCTCACTGTGCATGGTTTCATCTAACACTATGTGGAATCATTGCAGACCTCTCTCCATGCATGCTTGCTTTAGCCTCACTTCTAAGCTTTCTGTTTGCAAGAAGTGCTGAGCTGCAGAGCCCGATTTCCTCCAGATGCAGAGGAATTTTCCATTTGAAGAACTGCAAGCTTGGCTCTGCCTATGAAACCCTTTCTTTCTTCAAAACTGTGAGCAGTTGGGTTTAAGCTGTAGTTTGGGTGACATGCGAGTCACGCTGCTTCACTCACTTCTGCCTCTGAAGTTTCCACTAGTTCAGAGATATCTGGGCCAGGGTTTTGCTTTTGACCTAATTCTTAGCTGGTAATTTTCTGTCTTCTTTCGTGTTACATATATTTTTGGTGAGGACTAAAAAGGTTACTACCTTCTGTTATTGACCAGCAAATATTGTTCTGTTGTGGCTGTGCTGATGTTGACACATAGAGTTTGTTAGAAAAATCCACAGCATGGTGCCCTCTCTTGTCCATGTCCCACTCACTTGTTCTCTTGTGTCTGGTTGGCATGGCATGGTAGTGCCCTCAGGGTGGCTTATATTCAGCTTTTCAACCTACATTGGATTCTGTTATCACATGGGGTCTTTCCACAGGGAAGCATCTGGAAAAGGAGCTTTGCAGAGAAGGGCCTCGTGGGCACCAAGCTGGCCACGTGCCAGCAATGTGCCCTTGTGGCAAAGGTGGACAACAGCATCCTGGGCTGCATCAGGCAGGGTGTTGCCAGCAGATGGAAGGAAGTGGTCCTTCCCCTGTGCTCGGCACTGGTCAGACCCATCTAGAGTGCTGGGTCCACTGCTGGACTTCCCGATATGAGAGAGACATGGGCATACTGGAGCAAGTCCAGTGAAGGGCCACTAAGATGATTAGGGAACTGAAGCATATCTCCCATGAGGAGAGACTGAGAGAGGTGGGACAGTTCAGCCAGGAGAAGAGAACCTTCAGGGGGACTTTATCAAGATGTGTAAATACTTGCCTGGGGGGAATGAAGAAGACAGAGCCAGCCTTTTTTCAGTGGTTCCTTGTGAAAGGACAAGAGGCAATGGGCACAGATGAAAATACAGGAAATTGCACTTAAAAAGAAAAAGCTTTCTTGCTTTGAGAGTGATCAAACATGGGAACAGGCTGCCCAGAGAGGCTGTGGAGTCTCCATCCTTGGAGATATTCCAAACCCCAGCAGACGTATCCCTGAGCAACCTGCTCTAGGTGATCCTAATTTGAGCAGGCGACTGGACTAGACAATCTCTAGAGGTGCCTTCCAGCCTTAATGAGTCTGTGAATATTTGCAAATTGCAAAATTGGAATGAGACCATATTTAGGGATTGTGTGAATTCAAGTTTTCTGTCTTCTCATCATTCTCTGGATTCAAGACCTGCATTCAAAAGGCTTTATAGATGTACCCGCTACAGTTAAAGTCATGCTGTAACACGTTTGCCTCCCTTCTAACCATGTCAGGAATTGCACATGAAGCCTGCACGCCATATAGTTTTAATTAACCTAATTGATCCCAGTAGCTGTGCTGCCAACCACCAAAGTGTTGATAGGACTTTACCGGAAGCTCAGCTACTCTGTCATCATCTGGTCTCAAAATGTAGCTAGGAAGATCCTCCTTTTTCAGAACTGCAGGTTTTTATGAAGTCTGAAATTCTAGCCAGTGTGCAAAGGTCTGAATTTGCTGTCATTTTCTACTTTTCAGGCTTTGCAAATAGGTGACTTCCTGGAGCACCCTGGATGTAGTTCACATGAATGAAGTAGATTCTGTGATAGCAGCATAAGAACGTACCATGGTTTTATTATCAGGAGTCCATGGTCAACAAAGATTTTTGTTAGTCCTTCTACCAGGAGTTTGTGCTTCAGAGAAGATCAGTCAGAGGTGAGCCTTTACGAAACGGAAAACTGGAGATGTGTTTTTCTGAGTGAGTTTCACCAGACATCATTTCTGGCGGCTAGATACGCCTGTTGCTTCATTACAGCCTGATAACGTATCTTACGGTCTGTTCTATGTTGAGGCATATTTCTTAATTTAGCACAGAGTCAGTGTTCACAACAGAGTGGAGCAAGGCTTGGTAAACAGTTGGTTTGTGGCTTCAAGGTTGTTTTTTGAGATACCTTTTCTGGATTAAATACTTCAGAACCAAATTGGTTATCTGCTCGTCGCTTCCTTCTAAACCAAACTAAAAGGCATTAATCCTTAGTTGTATGCTTTTCTAGGCCCAGGCTTCATTAATATAATCTGTCTTCTCTGCCATCCACAGGTAAGTGGGAGGATTAATAATAATAAATCAATATTCTATCTGAAAGTCAATTTTTCTCAGCTGTGCAGCCAGATTAATTTTGGATCTTTACACACTACTGATACCAATCCTAGGACTGCCAAAAGAGAATGCTGAAAATGGTACATTGCTTATCCTGAGAAGGCATGGTAGATCATCAGGAAACATCCCCAAACTATGCGGTGCTGAGTGTGCTAAACTGGACCAGCCTGCAGGGCCACCCACATGCTTTTGCTCAACAGGGACCCAGATGGCTGCAGTTGTGCCAGTTGGCTCATGTTATGGGAAGGTACTGCTGTGGCTAATTTAAATTCCCATACATTTTAAAAACCAACAATATTTAGGGGTAGCTCAGTGTTGTAGGATACACTTGCAGAGGATGCAGTCCAGTACTGCGACTTTACTATCGTGTGGTCTAAGAAAGCCACAAGGATGGTTCTCTGCATTCTCATTATACCCTCAGACTTCATAAATGTAATGTTTTTGTCATCCTAGCCATGAATGAAAGGTGTATGTTTTTCTGAACTGTTCGCTTTCCGATTTGTAAGGTGTGTAAATTCAGAGCAGTTATACTTTGGGAACTTCTCCTTTTTTTACAAAGAGGTCTGTGCACTCTTGTTTTCATACAGAGAACTCATATCTTTAAGGTGCGTAAGCTGGGAGGGTTGCTTGGGTGGCAAACCACTCTTCAAGAATGTTGCTTACTGAACTTTGCAGTCATTGGCAAAAAGGAACTACAGTTTCAGGAGTTTCACTTAACAGTCTGATTTGTTGACAACTGGCTTGATATTTAAAGGAAGCCACTAATAATTTATCATTTGATGAAAATGTTCATGATTAACCACTCTCTTTTTCCAGAAAGCTCAGCTTTGTATGTCTAACATGGTAAAATAACATATATCATCAAATAAATTGTGGAGTTTTGTATGGTTACGCTAAAGAAGTTTGGATTTTCTAAAACAACGAGATTGGAATTTATCTTGCCAAATGCAGGCATATAGAAGGCACCTTCAGAGATGTATTGTCCTTCTAAACAGCATATATCTCAGCACCGACTATAAATGGAGGAGGGGATGACTAGCTCAGGTTGAGAGATGTCTGTGGTCTAAACCAAAAAAAAAAAAATAATGAGGTAAATGCATCATAAATAAGCAGAAAAGCTTTTGGGATGTCTTTTAATTCATAAAGAAGGTGATGTTAGCACTGCAGTGTCATAATGATAGGATTGTTAGATACAATACAAATTATGTTTTATTCAGCCTAAAATATGAAGAATTCATGCAATTTTGTATTCATAATACTATCTCCAGATTTTTATTGTATATCTCAATACTTCTTAGTCATCTTAAAAGTGGGTTTGGTATTATTATCAGTAATTAGTAACAATATTTTAAGGTGGAAGTTGATTTTTCTCTTAGGTTTTTCCATCTCATGTTAATAGTAAGTATTTGAAAACTATACATAGATAGACTATTTTATGTTTCTAAGTATATTATATAGATTTAAAGTTTTTAAAAAGCTTTTTTTAACAGCAGCAGCAGTTCTATGCAATGTTATTACATCCTACCCCTTTAAATAGTTTATGTGTCAAGAATTATATACAAAAAAACCTACATTTTAAATGTATGCTTAATAGGAATCAGTTTCAGTGTTATGAATAGACAGATATTTACTTGCAAGTCAAATACAGTAAAACATGGCACCCAGAAGTTTAAACTGATAGGTTAAATTGATTAAGAAGATTAAATTGATGGATTTGAAAATTTATGATCCTGTTGGAGATTTTGGTCATTTTTTGTCATGTTTGCTAAAATCACATCCCAAGGCTCTTAACTTTAAACTTGATTGAGCTAAGCAGTGTACAAATGCAACTCTCATTTTAGATGCATGAAGTGGATTAAAATGAGAAATATTTACTTGGAGCTGCCAAGGACAATGATGGAACAGCAGGATCAGACTGAAAAGGTCAGAGAGAAGTCCAAAGGCAGATATTGGTGCACATGCCATTAGTTCAAGCCAGCACAGAAATTAACTACAAATTACATAGAGGGTAAATAGAAGGGTAAATTATTGTAGGCCCCAGAGAAAAGGACTGAAGAAGTAGGTCCCTTAAAGGGAGGTCTGAAAGGGACGATGAGCAGTGGGTGGTGGGTGGAGAGAGGATAAAGTCATGACTGCTAGAGGAAGCTGTGGTTTTAAAAATATACAACTGACCATACCCAAAGCAGCTAAATAAACCAGGACAAGTAGGCTACAAATGTACCCATTAGTTCTGATCTTGAAGCCACCTTTATGCATCTTGGTGAAGGTGATGGAGCTGTAGAGGTAGCAGCTGTCAAACTGAAAGAAATTTCTGACTGAATTGAACATTTAGCTTTGCTGCTAATGGGATATATTGATGTGAATAAGGCTTACTAACTGCACAGCCATAACTGTTCTTATTTTTATGCATAATATAAATATCACATTGTATAATAGCTGTAAGACAATCCAGAGCATTTCCGAGGGATTATTGCACATCTCGGGTAGTTTAAGTCATCCAGCCTTTTGGCCTTATGCCTTAAAACAGTACCAGAGACATACTATAATCGTCCAGAAATGCAATGTCTGTTGCGAATTACAGCTTAAACCAAAATAGTCAGTACATTACATGTATACCCAAAATATACAATTTAACCAGGTAATGTGATGTGCACATTTTCAAAAAACTAATATCTTCATATGGACAAGTTCAGTATGCTCTTCCATAAATGGAAGAGTAAATTTACCTACCCATCCAGAACAGCTCCAGAAAGTCCTTGCTAATTTGCAATGTCATTTTTTTCTGCATTTGATGACCTCATACAATCACAGAATGGTTTGGGCTGGAAGGGACCTTAAAGACCATCCAGTTCCCACCCCCCTGCCACGGGCAGGGACCCCTCCCCCCAGCCCAGGCTGCCCCCAGCCCCGTTCCAGCCTGGCCTTGAGTCCTGCCAGGGATGGGGCACCCACAGCTGCTCTGGGCAGCCTGGGCCAGCGCCTCATCACCCTCACAGGGGAGAATTCCTTCCTCATATCTAATCTAAATCTACCTTCTTTCAGCCTAAAGCCATTCCCCCTTGTCCTATTGCTACAGGCCCTATTAAAAAGTCCCTCTCCAGCTTCCTTCAGGCCCCCTTTAGGTACTGGCAGGCCGCTATAAGGTCTCCCCAGAGCCCTCACCTCTCCAGGCTGAGCCACCCCAGCTCTCTCAGCCTGTCCCCACAGCAGAGGGGCTCCAGCCCTCTGACCATCTTGGTGGCTTCCTCTGGACTCGCTCCAACATGTCCATGTCCTTCTGATGCTGGGGGCCCCAGAGCTGATGCAGCGCTGCAGGGGGGTCTCACCAGGGCAGAGCCCCCTCCCTCGCCCTGCTGCCCACGTGGTTGGTGATGCAGCCCAGGGCACAGCTGGATTTTTGGGCTGCAAGTGCACATGAAACTGGAAGGAGGAATAAATTATGACTAAAGCTCTAGCACAATCCCTGTGATGTTCCTCTAAGTTACGCTTCCCAGGAAGATGTTTTCCTGTACCAGAACTGTGTCCGATCCAAGTCTTCATCTCAGTCCCTGTATTAAACTGTCTCAGTGATAGGATTAAATGCCATTACTTACTCATTTTCCTGTCTTCTCTTACATGAGATGTGTAATGACAGATGAAATAGGAGATCTCTGTTTACCTTCTCTCTACCTTTTTCTGCTGGTCATCCAGTCTAAACTCTACCATCTTTGGCTGTTCTCTCTCTCATTCTGATGAACAGGTTTCTCAGCCTAATGTTTTTAGTTGATCTGTCTTTATCAGCCCTATGATAGTTTGCTTTGAAAAACATTCCCCACTAGAAAGGGTTAAGGAGCTGCTGGCAGCCAGGCACACCTTATGTTGTTTCTTTTTCCCCAGGCACCTTGGTTTTGTCAGATAAAATTGCAAGCAAAAAGCAAATTACAATGTTTTCTGATATTAACTGTAATATTCTGTCTTCTTCCTTGTAGGCAATTTAGCTTGAGCTGGCGGGCTGCCCATTGTAATGTGCAAGGACACTTCTTTTCTGGGAGGCTGTGTCGGATAAAACAGTTAGCTTTTCTGAAAGTGAAGGCTATTTTTCCCCCCCCCCTCGTTAGTGGAACAAGACCTTATCAGCCTATAAGCACAGCCTGCATGGCAACACAAAAGATACCTGTTTTGCCTCATATTCGACTTCCTCAACAAAGCATATTTCTCATGTGGATATTAAAATAATAGCTTTTAAGTTAGAAAGCATGCGCGCTTGCACTGGGGTTATTAACTACTCAATTAGGACACTTTTCCAGCTATCTGGGCTGAGGTTTTCAAAGGAGCCGAGGGAGTTGACTGCATAAGGCTGTGTCTGTACCAGGAGATTAACTATGTCTGTGCTCTCCGACACTGAGGCTAATAAGCATGGGATGGCCCGTGTCCATATTGTTCAATTTTTTTATCCTCCAGAATAGGGTGGCTGTCTCCAAACCACCTCCTGATAACGGTTTCTGGCCTCCACATACCTCAGAGCTGTGTCCCGGCACTGGGGAATGGCGGTTGCCCTGTGCCAAAAGCATTCCTGGGGCTAGTCAAACAATTTAAGTATAAAGGGGTCTTTTGAGAATATTCCCTGAGAATGTTTTAGCTTGAGGTTAAGCCTTAGTGTCGTTGGCTGCTCTAGAGCTGAAGTCTTAAACCCTGGCCCTCAGAGCAGCCACATGTGCAGTCTTCGTGGTGTTAACCGCATGCTGCTTGATCTGTGAAAAGAGGTGCCTTCCACTCAGTAACTTTGTGTGGTCAATTGTGTTTTTTAAATAAGTCACTTTTAACTATTGAAGTATAGAAAGTGTAATCGTCTTTAAGAACTGCACAACTCTGTCATGCTAGATCCCCTTCAACAGCGTTCAGTAGCTGATGTATCTTTTCATATGGTGCTTATGGTGCTTATAATAATGGTATCTATAACAATAATAATATCATAGTCTCTCATTTTGTAGGCTTCAGCGTTCTGAAAGGTTGCCCTGTCTTAGTGCATGCTGTGTAGCTCAGGGTTGTGTGAACCACAGATATTGTTGATGACGTCGTCCACTTGCTGCTGACAAGTAGAATACAAACAAATAATTTAATTATTTTTTTTTCATTTGGCTTTCCTGTAGGAGTATCTTTTATCTTCTTTAATACCATTGGGAGGGTTGTTTTCAAACCATGCTTTGAGATCCTCTGATCAAACACTGTAGAGCTGTAACTGGTGTTTTTGTGTACCCCAATGTGGTCTGTACGTTTCCTATATGCTCCTGATGGTCAGGGACCTGCTCCAAAGCCTCTGTTGGTTTTTGATTCAGGTACTGGATATCCGTCATGTGGACTGGTAATGTTTTCACACAATCCTTCTATGTTCTGTGTACATATAATGAAGTCATAGCACTTTCTGTGTGACATCAAAGCTTGTTGGCTACGAGAGTGAGCATAATCTAGCAAACAATGATCACATTGTGTCCATAAGCAGGGAAAATAGAAGGCAAGCTGTAAAGCAGAACCTTTTTTATTTACACAACAATGTTTTAATAACCAGCAAATCTGGGGAAAAGGGCTGGAAAAATAGTAAAAAGATAAATGTACTTAAGTTTTAATGTTGTGGTTTATTTTCTTTTTAACAAGTACAAAAGTTCATTTCTACGTATTAAAATATAAAATGCCCTTGAATTTCAGGCAGGATCCTGAGAGAGCTATTGGCATTCCTAATCAGTGCTTGTCAGGATTTTTTAAATTTTTTTTTGTCCCCAATCCTTCTATGGTACTATTAATGCTAACCTCCTTAGCTGCACACTTGGAACAGCCCAGTGTGATAGCTTTACTACAAAGGGCTTCTGTATATTCCAGGAGTCAGGATATAGCACTCTTCTGACAGAAAATGCCCTGTAATGAAGGTGAAGCTTAGACATTATTTATTCCAAATACTGGATCTTTCCATCTGCAAGTTTATAGAGGCTGAGAAATTGTTGAATTTGGAGATTTGCAAATACAAATTACAAGCTCAACTCTGAAAATATTCCCTCCTGGAAAACAAGTCCTATTCCCTCTTGTGAGCATTATCCTTATGCAGCGTCAGATTGGGACAGAAGGCGTTTCTAAGGTGGGCAGCTTTGCTCATAAAGACATGGCACCACCTTCTCCTGGAACGAAGCTACTAAAACATTTTGATCCTGCACTCAGGTACCTGGAGGGAACAGACTGTCACTTGTGTTGAATTACGTGGAATATTTTTTGTGTCTCTTAACCAGGTCCACTTTTTAGGCTGCAGCAGGTTAAAGTTAGAGCTGTGCAAACTTTGCGCAGCCCAAGTCCAAATTAAGGCTGGCTTACTTCCAGAAATGGCTGGAGCTGGCAAATTTAAATCATTTTCAGGTTGGAGTTGTTTTTTTCTGGGTTTTATGTCATCACTTATGAGTTAAAACTGAGGAAAAACCCGGTTGTAACTGATTTAACCTCTTTTTGCCTCCTGCCTTGGTCTGGAGTCTTTTTCCCATATGTGTGACTTGTTTGTTGAGAACTAACCACTGATGGGATTATACAGTGTGTCAAGTCTCTGCAGCTGCCCATCTAATAAAGCATGGGATTTTGAAGCTCTTATTTCAAACCTTTATAGAGCATCAATTGCTGGAGTATCTAGTAGAAAGTGGTTCTTAAATCGTTGTCTCTAAAATAAATTATTTTTTGACCTCAAGTTTTTATGCAGTTCAGATAATAAATGACATTTAAAAAATTGACTGACATTACCAACAGATTGGGAGGTGTCACGCTTCTGGTTTAAGATCAGTAATTAATTAGAAGTTTCTTAGCGCTTTCAGAATTATTCCTGTGGTAGGGGAATAATTTATATACATAATGAGTTTACAGGTGAAATCACACTGAAGCCCCAAACCAGCGCCTAACTTTTTGTATATGGGTGGTTATGATGAATGTGGATAATCTGATCTGAGAGGCTCTGGAGAAGGGGGTCATCATCATGGGAATCTGAGGAAACAGCTTACTTCAGTAAAATACAGGTGTCTGGTTAGGACCTGACCTTTTGAAGAGCTCTCCAAACATTTACTCACTCTCACAGCACCCTTGTGAAGTAGAGGATAAATATTATCTCAGTTTTATGGAACAAGAAGGTGAGCACCAAGAGAGTCTGGATTAAAACTCAGGAATCTGTGGCATGCAGTTGCTTGCTTAATCCATTAGACCATGGTGTTTGGTTTGTCAATAGTCCCGTGCTTTATAAACTGGATAAAACCTTTAAAATACCAATTAGTTTAGATAGGCAGGAGTTCAGTTCTCTGCATAAAACAGAGAGAAAGCCATTTCACATCATCATCACCATAGCCAGACTTGGTGAATTTGTTCCGTATTTGTCTTAAAGTGAGGATTGCTCCTGAAGGTGGTAGTGTATCAAACAAACCCCTTCTTCTGGAGGAAGGGGAGCTCGGAAGAAGGGATGGTATTTCCATGTTAAATGAAGCAGATTGTCACTTTAGCTTTAATTTACCAAAGCACATCATTAGGGAGGCAATAGTGTACATGTAATTATCTTGGTGAACAGTTCTATCGTGTTTGTGTACAATGAGTGTACAATTTTTTTATGCAGAATAGGATTTATGAAGCATTTATATCACTTACACCAAGTCCCTGCGATGCTTTCTGTCACCCATCAGTTGAAACAAGGCTGAAAAGTACTGTAGAAATGACAAAGGCTACCGCGATCATCTCTTCCAAACTGCAGTGGAATTGAAATGATACAGGACAAGAGGGCAAATGTCGAGAACTGGAAAAATAGAAAAACAGAGGAGCATGAAATGTCAAACCACATTTTTAAGGCGCTTTTTACTATATTTCCATAAATGCATGAGGGAATTATGTTGCAAATACTTGAAACTGTTTATTTTCATTTTTGGCTTGATTTTCTAGCATTGAAAAAACCATGTCTAATGATCTTGAGCATTCTTAAAGAAAAAAATTATATTTTACATAATGGTTTGCATGTGTGAGTTCCCTCTGGCAGGAGCACTGTAATTAGCCTGTCGTCTCTCAGAGAAGAGTCTATCTGTCTTAAAGATGCAACAGCAAGTCTTGGCTGCTAGAGCTAGAAGCAAAACCTTGTGATTTTGTTAAAAGATAAACATTATCCCTTTTCACTTATTCATCTTTCTTCTCTTCCTGCTTCTTTGGCTCAAAGCTAGCTGGAGAATCAAAGGACAGCTGAGTACAAACAGTTTTCCTCCTTCCTCATTCAGCAAGCCATAGCAAAAGATCTTGGCTTCTTGACATCAATAACTTTGCTTCAGCTCAACTTGGAACTGTTTGGGCAGCCTTTCAAAAATAAAAAGGTACAATAAAAGGGGACTGAACTTCCTCTTTTACTCATAAAGTAGCAGATTCGGCTAAGGCACACTTTCCTTTGGGATTGTCCGTATACTGCCCAGGAGAGTCATAGGATCGTAGAATCGTTTAGGTTGGAAAAGACCTTTAAGAACATTGAGTCCAACCATTAACCCAGCGCTGCCAAGCCCACCACTAAACCATGTCCCCTAGTGCCACATCTACATCTCTTTTAAACACCTCCAGGGATCGTGACTCAACCACTTCCATGGGCAACCTGGTCCAATGCTTGACAACCCTTTCAGTGAAGGAATTTTTTTCCTAATATCCAACCTAAACCTCCCCTGGTGCAGCTTGAGGACCTTTCCTCTTGTCCTGTTGCTTGTTATCTGGGAGAAGAGACCAACCCCCACCTTGCTAGAACCTCCTCTGAGGTGGCTGTAGAGAGCAATAAGGTCCCCCCCGAGCCTCCTCTTCCCCAGGCTGAACACCCCCAGTTCCCTCAGCCGCTCCTCATCAGACGTGTGCTCTAGACCCTTCACCAGCCAGTCAAGGATGTGAATATTATTCCTTTGCACAACTTTATTGTAGCTATTAAAAGACAATCATCCAGAATAGGGTGGTGGCAGACAGTGTTGTGCGTTTCAGTCTTTTGCGGTCTTGTTACTAAAGGAGAGTAATTTTGGTAGAAAGACTTTGCTGCTTTTGGGTAGCCATGTGTGTCCTTGATCAGAGAAGGGGGAAGGAGAGAAGGAAAACTCAAAACCACCACAGAGGCAGAAAAATGTAACTGGTTTGAGCTGGCATAGCAGTGCTGGTGTGTGTTAACTCTTGGTATTATCATGCCTGAGGTTTTGTTTCCAGCATTGACAGAGAGAGCTGTAATACAAGAGATGATCACATATGGCATCTTTCCAGGCCCAACTGGTTGCATTAGCAAGGACTGGGTAAGAAGGTGAGGTTTCCAATAGGGACAGGAGTATACTGAATTTCATTTTGTAGATTGTCATGCACATGTGCCAGTCCATAAGAGGAATGTGTTGATATGCTGATGAAAACTTAACTGCAGTGGCAAGGACATTTCTGCACAGATAATGACCTGTGGACCAGGTTCCTTGAAGGTGCCCGTTGTCATATTCTTTGACTTGTGCCATGTCTGTTTATTCTTGAGCTTGTTTTGTGATCCTTGTACTGTAGCTGTCCTTATGCCCCTCTGCCCTCTGACGCTGTGCAATTTGTCTGAACAGTATAATTTTCTTTTCTTATTCCTTACAACCTTTCCCTCTCCACCCCTCTGCTTTCCTGATACTTTCCTTTGCCAAATAGTCAGAGATTTTCTGAATTCTGAGTTCCTATGTAAGCTATAATTTTATTCTGTTATGAGTGAGCACTGCTACTGCAGGCCTGGAACTGATTACTGTTTGCATATATCCAGCATTACCAGCCAAAGAGTCAAAGACCAAAGAGACTTCTCGGAACCTTACAAGGTTTTCAAAATCACCTTGTTATTCTTTTCAGATTCCCCCTTTGTTGGAAGTTTCTTTTTTTCTGGATTTCTGGAATTCAAAGACCAAGTTTATCTTTTGCAAAGTTCTTGTAGATCTTGGTTGCCTTCCTAAACAGTCTAAAACCTAAAATCTGATTTTAAATGAACACCTATTTCCAGTCTCGCACATCCCAAAAAGTCATTGATTAGATCAGCATGAGCTCTGTCTGCTTTTGTCAGCGGTGTATTTCAGATGTCTGGATTGACAGACCTTTGCTGGGAGGCTAAGAGCAAAGCATTTGTATGTTTTGTGTTGGTATTTGGCCCTGGTTGGAAAAGATTATTTTCATGGTCTTTGTAATATTTCAGTACTTTAGTTCTTCATCCCAGAAAGGAGAAATCACAAAGATAAAAGGAATAATGAATAAATCCGTTCCTTGGAAAATTGAAAGTATTAGAAGGAAAAAGGGGGGGGGCAGTATTTTCTTTTTGTAGTGAAACACTAAAGAGAGGTTTGTGCTCTTCTGAAAGTGCATGCTGAAATTTCTAGTTACTGTTTTTCCCTTTATATAAGTTACATGTTACTATTGTGTTCTAAAAAGATGGGATATTTGAGAATTGTGATCTAGAAGAGGTCATACCAACCGATCTGATAGCACTTCTGCCTTTCAACTCCTGGAAAGGAATACCTACAGGAAATATGATTTAAAAGATGGTTAAATGCATAGTGACCTAAGACTGCAATGGTTCTTACTTCTGTTGGGTCAGTCACTTCCCTAAAGGTCTCTGTAATAAGTCTTGGTCTGCCATGCTCACCCATGCATGGAACTCCAGGAAGTTTCCTCAACAAAAATAGAACATACTTTTAAGTGACCATTGATCCAACCATCTTCTCTGTGCTCTTTGCTCATTTCTTGGTAGTTTCCATCCTACATAGAAACACTTATTTCTGAGAACGGCACTGCTGGTCTGGCAGCTGCAGAAAACAACTTTCTTAAGTGGTCTTATGTGGAACTGTATGTCTCATTTTAAGTCACTTTTAGCATGAAATGTTTACTTGACCTATATCTCTGAACAGGGTAAATGGATGCAAGTTCTGAAGATGAGTTTCTGTTCTTCTTCCCTTTGGCAGTATAATGGTCATTGACTGGAAACAAAAAATTAAACCAACTATATTCATTGTTTCTCAACTGTTCTGGAATAGCCATTTCTTAATCTTGAATTCTGTTATTTCTTAGATCAGGTGTGGTTTGTTGTCCTTTTCAGTGTCACTGTCTCTCCTTATCTTTTCCTTGCAGTTCTCCTAAAGCGCTTTGTTTCTGACTTCGTCTTTTCAGGATGAGCCAGGTGAATTAGTCCACATTTGTTATTTCCTAAACAGAAGAATACCACAGAAAAAGGAATTCTGTTGGCTGTATTACGTTCTGATCACTGCCATTGTTCTTCAGTTATGGATTAACACCCAGCTATTGTTCAACTAAATTAATTACTCCAGTTACTGTTCTCCTGAAATGATTTGCTAAATCTTGATTTTCTGTTCTCTGCTGCTGCTGGCATGAGGGTTTTTTAAAGTCAGGGGGAAGCTCAATGTGACCCAGCCATGTGCACTTGCAGCCCAAAAATCCAGCTGTGCCCTGGGCTGCATCACCAACCACGTGGGCAGCAGGGCGAGGGAGGGGGCTCTGCCCTGGTGAGACCCCCCTGCAGCGCTGCATCAGCTCTGGGGCCCCCAGCATCAGAAGGACATGGACATGTTGGAGCGAGTCCAGAGGAAGCCACCAAGATGGTCAGAGGGCTGGAGCCCCTCTGCTGTGGGGACAGGCTGAGAGAGCTGGGGTGGCTCAGCCTGGAGAGGTGAGGGCTCTGGGGAGACCTTATAGCGGCCTGCCAGTACCTAAAGGGGGCCTGAAGGAAGCTGGAGAGGGACTTTTTAATAGGGCCTGTAGCAATAGGACAAGGGGGAATGGCTTTAGGCTGAAAGAAGGTAGATTTAGATTAGATATGAGGAAGGAATTCTCCCCTGTGAGGGTGATGAGGCGCTGGCCCAGGCTGCCCAGAGCAGCTGTGGGTGCCCCATCCCTGGCAGGGCTCAAGGCCAGGCTGGACGGGGCTGGGGGCAGCCTGGGCTGGGGGGAGGGGTCCCTGCCCTTGGCAGGGGGTGGAACTGGATGGTCTTTAAGGTTCCTTCCAACCCAAATCGTTTTGTGATTCTATGAATTAGGCTGTCACTGCTTTGCAGGTAGTACAAATAAGAGCAGATGTGCAGAAGACAAGTAGCTGGTGCTGACCCAGTGTGCACGCGATGAGCATTTCAGTGGGGTTTACTTTCACTTTAGCACTAGGTCTCCTCTGGCCCCATTGCCTGAATGTCTGTTAGTGGTTGGAGTACATCTTTTGATTTGGTTTTATCCAAAAAGAGTCCAGTGAGCACTCTCTGAAATCAAGCCACGGTGCAAACCGATGTGCAGTAAGTGGTGATGAATGGGAGATTTGTTTCAAAATCGTACCCGTGATCCAAACTAAAATGCTTCTATAGATGCATTCTTTCGTACCTGACTCAGACATCTCAGCAAATCCAATAACGGGCTTATCTGGATCAGCCAGTGCTTAAATATTTCTGTTCATGGGGCCAAAAGGCTTCTGAACATCCTGATTGGACATGTTCTTTTCAGATTAATGTTACCATTATTGTGGAGACAGTCATAATTGCTGTTCTTATAACTTGTATTTATGTAGAAATGGCATACCAGAGAAATTCAGGTTAGAAATAAGACACAAGGAAATCAACAGTGGAACAAACTACCAAGTGAAGTTCTGCATTGTCTAGTTCCTGATGACTCCAAATGGAGGTCAAATGAATTTCTGGAAAATATGCTTTTGTTAAACTGGTTACTGGCTCAAAATAGGGGCAACTGGCTGAAAGTCTGTGGTCTGTGGTATGCAGGAGGTCAGACTAGATGATCTAATTTTCCCTTCTAGCTTTAAACTGCATGGATGTGAGCAATTCCCCTGATTACAGGACACTTCTGGCTATTGAAAACTGCAGGATCAAGCTGTCGCTTACCAGTAAAGAACATTTGCTATTCTGCCATTAAATTAAGAAATTAGTTTTAAGGTATCACATTGTTGTATCCTGGTTTATGATGCAAAGAGCTTTGTGCAAGCAAGGGGAAAAAACTCACCACCTATAGCATGATTTAGATTACAGCAACAGTGTATTTTAGCCTTTGGTATTGCTTATCAAAATTCATATTCAAAATCAGAGCTGAAATAGGACTTTGTTTTAGAGTTTCAGTGCCAGGAAGGTTAACGGGTTATTGACAGCTTTGGGAATGAAATGTCAGGGAGGAAATCAGAGCAAACATGTATCATGAGCCAGCACACAGCATGGCTGGTTTTAATAGACACAGCAGATCTTCTGTAGTAACGCCTCCATTAATAGTGCAGTTATCACTGTTTCCAGATGGCGTGATCATAAACACACAGAGCTTTTGCAGGGACCTATAATTTATCCTGATCCCTTCCTCCTCTGGATTCACCCAGAAGGAAGGCAAGTGGTACCACAGCCCACCCCAACTGTTTTCTTTTTTTTTTTTTTGCCAGGAAGTGTGGGGTGGGGCAGGATTACATCTGGGGGTCTGTGGAGGCCACCAACAGAGACTGCTCCAAGTCCTTATGGAACAAGAACATGCACCGCCGCTTGTAGCTGCTTCCTTCTCCCTTCACTGTTTCATTGTACCGAGCTGGGCCATGCCCCATGTTAGAAGATAGGTTGCATCTCCTCTGCACCCATTTTAGACCCTTAATCTGACATTTTCTTTTTCTTTTTTTTTTTTTCTTTAAATCAACAGTTTATTAACTAAGCACACATCCGTTCTCAAAGAGTTTCACTCAACCAATGCAAGGTCATCATTACAGGTGAAAACCTGGAAAATCAGGAAATGGGGAATATTTCTAACTGTATTCTTGACAGAGCATATTCCTTGAAAAATTGATAAACTCCTCTAGTCTTCACTGTAAGTATGGGTTTGAGCACATCTGAGAACTAGAAAAATAAGGGATGTCTCCTAAATTAGAAAACTACAGCAAAAATATTTTTTTCTCTTCCCATCTACTAATATAAAGATGCAGCACTGTAAAGAAACGTGTCTCAAAATATACTGAAATGATAGAGTTTCCTTTTCAGAAATGTCTGGGAAGTAGGAGGATACAGATGGGAATTAAAAAAAAAAACAAAACTGTTGTAAATGCATAGAGAAATTTTACACTTCCCAGTGTAGATCCCTGGGTTACCCAAGACAAGTGTATGTCTGAATAAAAGGTACCTACTTTTGGTCTTCAATTGTACAAATAGGAACAATGTGCATTCCCAGTGTATTTCTTTAAGTTTCTGTCTTGCACATTTTGGAGGAAGGAGTGGGAAAAGAAAGAAGGATCCAGCTTGTACTAAGCTTTGTTTGGTTTTGAACTGTTTGGGTATTTCCAAAAGCCAGGTCTGGCGCCTTAAATCTTGCTTTCATCAAGAAGACGGTAATTCAAAATAGTTAGCTGAATTTTGGTTAGTGTAGCAGCAGGTCTCTTCATAGCTTGCTTTTTGGTACTTGTAAGTAAACACACATGATTTACAGATTATTTTATTTCAGTTATTTTGACTTTGCCTTTCACCTCTTTGACCTAGAAAATCTAGAGTGCTATAATAACCAGTGTCCTTGTTAGAAACTTATTATGTGGCTCTTTTTGGAAAGGCAAGTTGAATATGTGGCATAGTGTAAGGAATTTTGATGTAATTTGTTTAGAGAGGCTGTTGCTTGACAAACCTTTTCAGAACAGGCTACATGGTAACTGAGAAATTGGAAGTCTTGGAGCTAGACTGGATAATGGACAATAGATGCTTTCACTTCTGTTGCCTGTTCAAATCCAATCTGTCAAAGATTGAATATTGTTCCCTTTTCATGCTGAGCAAGTGGCCTGTGAGTAATTAGTTGGTTGACTCTGCCTGGTGCCTGAGTAAAATCTGCCCACAAGACAAAAATGCTACCCTGTTTGGCACCCTGGCTGGTGGCCTCAAAAGCCAAAGCTGAATCAGCAGCCGTCTTTGCCGTATTCTCTTCCAGATCAGGACCAAGATGTTCTATTGTGCAGCGTGGACATGCTTATATTGTGTTGTCCCTGATTTTGTTCCCTTAACACCTGTCACAACTTAGCAAAAAGGGATTGTTTCCTTGGGGATGGATGAATTTTCTCCCCCTAGAGAGGGCCGGGATCAGTGGTTCACACCATCAACAGCTCCCCTTGGGGAATGAATAGCACCCCAAAACACTCTGCTGCACAGTTATCTGCATTTGCCAAGAGCTACATGAGATTTAGTCATGGATTTTCAGTTGATGTGTGCCCAGGTGAAGACAATGGGAGGAAATACTACAGCAGTTAAGTGACACCAATTTATCAAGGAGTAATAGAAGCTTGCTAGAAATGGCAGCTTGCAAGTTCATGTAGTCTTGGAGGAGGGCTTCGAGCAACCTTGGGGCAACTATTTCTGGGGCCCAAGCCCCAGCATTTCACAAGGGAACTGTTTCCACAGAAGTGGTTTTGAGCAGTCTCTTCAATGGAGTAGGCACAAGCATTCTTCTCTTTGACACAAAGATGGCATGTGCCTTTTTTTTTTATTATTCATTTCTATTTAATATCCAAGATTGAACTTCAGCTTGTGGGAAGTATGAAAATGCCTTCAAGCTTCTGAGAGCTCTGTGCCCCGGATGCCAACTGCTGGCAACTCCCAGTTGACATTTGTGATCCTCCTGCTCCTATACACAAATACGGAATTTTGCTTGCATGCCCAGTGGCCCCTTTGGTATTGCCAAAATTCTTCCTCTGTCCTACAACTACCATAAACAGTAGATTCGGTTTTCTGAAGTTTCTGCAATGACTGCTAATACAGCTGTAGAGCAAAAAGCTGGGTGGGAGAGGATGAAGTAAGTTTTGGATGGAATTATATCAAGACAGAGAAGCCCTTCACTTCTTCACAGAAGAGGTGATGTCAGTAAGAGGCAAGCACATGCAGAAATAAGGTTGGAAAGAAAAACAGCAGAAAGAGAGATGCTGAGCTAAAGTGTGTGAGAGTGATGACTTCAGAAACATGGAAGAACAGGCTGGGAAGCAAGGGGAGGATAAGCAGAGCTGAAGGGCAAAGACAGAGATAAATAGAAGGAAAGGTTTAATTAAGGTTGAAGACAATACAGTTGGTAATTAAGAATTAGGAAAGAATGCTGTTGTGAGGAACAGAAAAAGGTGAACAGGAAAATATGTTGAGAAAAGGAAAGATTTCAGGTGATCGGGGAATATCTTGTAGATTCTAAGAAATGAGTCAGTGGTGGTGCACATTTTAGAAAACCGAAAAGGAAATAAGAAAGAAAAAGCAAAGAAGAAAGAAGAAAAGTTTAAGTAGATATTATCTAAGGTTTATTTCTGAGCCGACTTAAAGTTTTAGCCACGTAGGTCCTGGTGAAATGACCAGGAGTGGAATAGTTAAGATCACTAGTTGGCTTTCAAAATCTCAACATTACAGTTTATTTTGTAAAAATGTTAGAGATTATATTACCATTATGCAATATTATATAATAACTAAAGACGAAATATACAAACTATTATCTATATATGTTACAAATACTGGCTAGAGTGAAGAAATGTAACGCTCCAGTTATAAATTAAATGTAGACTAACACGGACAGTTCCATGCCTTGTCTAGGCCAAAAGTGTAGGGAAACAGGCAAAAAGGATTTTTATTATTTTTTAACACAAATTCTGTGTTTCTTTGGGTTCTTTTTTATTCTGAAGGTTACTGTTTTTGAGCTAAGATAGTTATGTGTTTTGTGAAAGGAGCGGTTAAGGTGTGGAAATGCCTCCATTACATGTTAAACTTTTAGAAAGTCCCACCTGCATTCAAGATTCAAGTGTCAGAATAGCTCCAACATCCAAAAAAAAAGTATCAGGATTTATGAAAGGACAAAACATCCTAAGTACACCTAGGGTGATGAACTCCTTTGAACCATGCTGTAAGCATGACAAAATGGTGCTTTGGAGCTCCAAGATCTTTTGAAGATGCAATTCCCATTACAGGTGCTGAACATTTGGAAAAACAGCTCTGCTTTCTTAAAAGTCCAGCTGTGCTTTTAAGTCCATTTTAATTATACCTGTTATTATCTGTTGGATAGGAGCAACACAAAACATGGGGCAACAGATCGTCATCCTGTGTGTGTAACTGTGTACCAATGTCTGCAAACTTGGTCTTAGACCCACTGAGATGCCTCAGATTCTTCTCCCCTTAAAATCGTGACCTTTTATGAGAGATAATTTTCCTTCCTGCCCATAAGGATTTGAGGGAGAAGGTGTTGGACCCATCAGCTGATGCAGCATGATAATCTGCAGTAATGTCTTCTAAATTAATCTTTTTTTTCCATTTCATCACCTTAGCATCTGAAGCCTCGTCTGGCTTCTCTTGACCACTTACCCCAGAGTATTTGAGCAGTACACTGGTAAAACGGGAAGACAAAGAGGCAAAACGTTCACCATAAATGGGCTCCAGTAGTGCGTGTGCCTGCCCTCTACAATGAAAATCAGCTTGTTCATTTACAGTACGTGCTGATGGAGGCTTCTGTGCAATATCATTTACAGCCGTGTTGTCTTTGTAGATGCCTTCTACGATGTGAGAACAGTGATGAGTGGAGGGGGAAGGGGCCGACCTTCTACTTACCATATGGAAAACATCTGTAATGGGCAACTTAGCTCTCTCTAAAGAAATGTGTTGCTGTTTCATTGTTTCTTCAAAGTGATACATAGACAAAAGGTATCAACTTGATTTTTTACCGGAGTTTACTGTCCCAGCCTCTGGAGCTGTTTACTGTAATACCAAAGTATCTTTTTAAACGAGACAGGCAGTAATGTTTTACACTGTGTCACACAAAAAAAATGTAACATCAACTGGAAAAGTATAGAGTAGTCAAAGTGCTCCAAAAATAAAACAAAAGAAACAATATCATGCCCTTTTATTGTGGCCCCTTAACTCCAGTCCTCTGAGAACAGTGCTGATTGATGTCGGTGATGCAACCTAAAAATTAATGTCAATTACCCAAAACAAAATGCACATAAGCAATGTTAAGGGTCTGATTTCAGTCCACAAAGCCAGGAAATGCAGAGCTACTGGAGAGACGAAAACCTGGATTTGACATTCCCATCTTACCAACAGCCATTCTGCTGGGAGGAAGAGAAGAAACAAAGAAAAAGAGAGTTAAGTCATTACAATAAATAATGTGACTGAGACAACACGCTCTCTTTTTGCTGAAGTCTGGATCCACTGGGTCCCATTAGCTTTAAGACCAGGAACTGCAATGTGTTCTAGGTTTGGGGCTCAGTAACTCCCCACCACCACCACCTTTCTACCTTTTTTTAATCTAAACTGGTCTTGCTTTAGTAGCAATAACATTTGGTAAGACCAAACGAACTCTTCATTTACAGTAATTATTTACTGTTCTTGTATTTCCAGCCATCGGAAGTGGGGGTGTTGCTGTCAGCATGATTAGCGCATGTTATGTATTTGAAGCAATAATTGCGCATCCGAACAGGATCGACCCTGCGTTCTTTGATAAATGAACATGCAGTAATCGAGATGTTCTGGTGTCAGCATGCACACAAATCAAAATGTTCCAACATCAAAGAAGTACTTATGAAAAAACTTTCATACAGGATTTAAATATTCCTCAATGTTATTAAAAAAATATGGGCTGCGATATCATGAAAAGCCCTTGGTGGACTTACAAGCGGGTAATCCATCTCCCTCTTTGTAAGCCTGTATGTAATGACTGAATGATGGCAATCAGCCAGAAGAGTCTCATGGCCTTGGCCACTTTATTTTCAGATAAGTATCAGTTTTGTAGATGTGCATATAAATATATGTCTTCTGTAAAAGCGGATGCAAAAGAAAAAGACAGGATGTGGTGCTGAAGAAGAGAGTTCGATATTCTTAATGGTCAAGAGATTCTTATTTTCATTGATTTGTCTTAGCATTTAAAAATAAGTCGCGATAACAAGTGACGTGTATAAGTGGGTCTATGGAAAGGGAGTATAGCATGGAAGGTCAGAGTCTGCCTAGTTGTTTCACTTTGTTTGCAAAGTAAATCTTACTGCCCCCTCCTCAGACCAGTCAGTCAGAAATGGTTGAAAGGAATTTTTTAGTCAACTCTAGGAAGGACATTTTGGAATTCTGTTCTCAGCAACTGTCCAGTGTCTCTGGCATGGCCCATTTTGCCAAGTCATTAGTCGGGTAAAGAATAGATGAACAGAAAGACATTTGGAAAGGTAACTTGAGCCACACATTAGAGGGACCAGAAGGCCATCTTGCTTTTCCAGCATATGCATGTAGATATAATGTAATTTTAAAAGTATAATGTAAAAAAAAAAAAAAAAAAGCCTGGCCTTCCTTGGGATCCCGACTTTCTTGGAACATCCTTGCAGCTCATAACTTGCCAGAAGGTCTTGAAGGTTCAACACGGCTCTTTTCTGTGCAGGCTGCCTTACACAGGAGCCGGCGAGGCTTTGAGGAGTCTCCACGTGCTGGCCAGTGTGCCATTGGCACTGCTAGTGCTTGTTTAGACCCCTGACTAAATACGTAGAAGAGCCTGTCTGTCTGTCTGTCTGTCCTGCAGGTAGCTGCTGTTGGGAACTGCTGGGGAGGGACCCAGGTCCTGGAGCAGCAGGACCAATTCCTGCAGCACCAGTGGTGATCAGGAGGAGATTGCCCTCTCCGTGTGTCCCCATTTGCTCATTCACAAATGAAGCCACCCACAGTCGAGCTTTTCATGCGCTTGGCGTGTTTCAGCGTTGAGTTCCTAATTGCAGGCTGTCAGGATATAGTGAGCAGGGCCACTATCACACAGACCAAGTCAGAGGATCTGGTATTGTTCACAGATGAGTAGATCATTCCTGTAGCACGCCCCCCCCCCCCCCCCCCCCCCTTCTCTTATTCACTTTGCATATACCAAAGAAATCTGTTATTCATACTACTTTCTTTTCCACATCCTCGTGCTTAGATCTGGCTTGAATGGGATAAATGTGTCATTGCCCTGACGTGGCTGGCCAATACTAAAATGGGTTGTTACTTAAGGGAGGAGCATCTTTCTGTGATTATCACTGATTACAAGTGAAGTGTTAACTGTTCAAAGAAATTAAGTGCTCTGCTTTATATTTTTTGCAGGCACATAGCATTCTTTTCATAAGGAGTAAGATATCCTGCATGTAATTAAAGAATAATGTTTAATTGCCTAAATTATAAATGCTTCCCGTCATCAAAACTCAAATAACTGTATGAATATACGCCTGGATTAAAGTTCAAATTAGGGGTGGAGCTTTGTTTTGAAGGATAAGGGCATTTGGCTTTCATACTTAATGGACCATTTTTTAAGTTTTAATTTGATCCTGGTCTTCAGAAGTTCAGGAGGGACCAGAAATTTTATTTTGATTCAGGGCTATTTCTAATATAAATGTCATAAAACCTAGTAGTGTATAATAATTTATTCGGATGTTAAAAGTATTGTTTTAAAACTGCCTCAGCACTTGGATTTTTTCTCTAGCATGTTGCAGAAATACATGTGAAAGATCAATTGGATGCCATTCTGCAGCCTAATCCTTGGTAAATTATTTAGTTTTACCTGAGAGAAAGGTCCAAATATATGTTCTTCTGTTTTTAATCAGTCTGACTACAATTGATTCAACTTTTTGCCTGAAAGGAGTGAGTATAAACTGAGTGAGAGCCTCAAGATTTGGCTCTTATTCATTAACCTCAGGGCAGACTTCATTTTGTATGATTTTTAAGCTATTAAAATGTTGGTTGGCTTCCATTGAGCTCGAATTCCTAATATCACCAAATAATTATGTGTAGATGATGAAATGAAAAAACAGGCATGTAGTCTCCAAACGTGCATTTCAGTCTGGGTGGCTGAAATGGCTTATAACATTCAATGCATGAAAATGGGGTGGATTGAATAAATTAGCAGAATCACAAAAGGAAACCACTATAGGAAATAGCTTTACACGTGTAATCACTGAAATACTCTAGTGAATGTGTCGATCTGTACTAAATAAATATATTTGTTTATAGACATGCTCTGTATTAGCTTCCACTCTTTCACAGCACTTTGCCAAACAAAATCCCACTAGAAGTAGGATGTTCGCACCCGAGTAGGAGTTTCTTGGATAAATATTTTTTCTATATTGAGACCAAAACCACTTCTACAAATTTCAGACTTTGATTGAAATAGTATATTTCTTTTTTTTTTTTTTCTTTTTTTTTTTTTTTATTCTTTCACATCTCCTCCACTGGCAACCACTGATGTAGTACCTTAATTCCTCTTACCTCCCACCGCTCCAGTGAGCGGGTGCCCCTCTGCAGACAGAGTACATTAGTCAGTAAGGAGAACAGCTACAACTGGCCGCACCCGAACGCCGCCACCAGCAAAGGGCCTCGGAGCCTGAGAAAATTTCTCTGTTTCCAGACTGACTCTCTGCCCTGCGTGGTTGGTTGGGTTCTCCTTTCCCTGGTGAAATGCTTCGTTGAATCCAAGGGAGAATGGAGATGCTGTGCCCTCTGCAGAGAGCATTCACAGGATGTTTTCAGGGGGTGGGGGAAGAAAAGTATGTTGCGAAATGTCATGAGATGCTCCTTTTCATTAGTTTCAACAGTTTAAGGAAAGAATGTAGGTGGACTGTCTTGCTTTGCCCTAATAGTTTAATTTATTGCAGAGCAATACCCGCTCCTCCTATCCAATAACTGCCAGTTTCACCATCCGTTTGCTGTACATCTGGTATTTTCACCGTTACAATGGAAGATATAATGTAATGAAAATAATAATTGTGGAATAGCATATGGCGTTTTCAAAACGCCGTTTATTAGCTCTGTAATCAAGCAATCCTCAAAAATGGTTTGCAGTGAGTGATAGTATTACTGTTTCAAAGGCGGGGAAAATTGAAACACAGAGACATTAAGTGGTTAGTCTGAGGCCACACAGCGAGTAAGTGTCAGAGCTGGGAGCAGAGCCCAGCCCTGGCTCCTGCCCTTGTACTCAGACGACTGTACCACACCATATTGTTTCCAAATAAATTCTCTCCGAATCATATGCCAAGCTCCTGAGGAGTAGTGACATCGAGGGGGAATTTAACCTTTTCCGTCACCTCCTACAGAAAAAAAAAAAAACCTTGAGCCTCTACAGCAGTAGACGGGGACCTTAAAAAGCCGAGAACAGCCACCCTTGGAGAGAGGGAGCCATCCAGGTTATTTCATGCTGAATTACTCTCAGGTTGAAGGAGTTTTTATTATTAGCGGTCTGTTTTCACATGGGAGTGCTGTGACTGTGCAGTGCCCTGAGGTTTCGGTATCTCACCATACCTCAATCTTTTTTTTTTTTTAAGTCTCAAGGCTTCTCCTTCTTTCTCAGACATAATAAAGTTGCCCGCATACATTATTGCTGCCGAAGAGCTCAAGCAGCGAGTTGAGACACATCAGGAGAGGAGACGTTGGCCTGCAAGCATCTAAAAGTGTTTTGACCAGTTTGATGTAAGGTGGTAAAATTATTTAGGGACGTAATTGCAATGTTCACAAGGACATCAGGGATCCTGGGGAACCCCTGCGTTTCCATTGCGATGGAGGGATTAAGCTTTCCTGGTTATGCAGGGGGGTCCAACAGGTCGTATCCATCACTCATGGGGACCTGCCATGTGTTTTGCCAGTAGCACATCCTGGGCAAATAGCTACGGCCTGTTAGACCCATGGCAGTACTAACTTGCTGGGTTTCACAGGAGAAGCACCTTGCTCCCTTGGCCCAGGGGTGGGTGGGGATGGAGCCCAGCTACAGGTTTTGCAGCCCGGGGAAGGGATCTGAAGCCAGAGAGCAGGGTACGGTTGAAGTAGGGCTCAGAAGAGGAATTTCTATCTGTGTGCTAAGCAGTGTCGCCTTTTCTGTGTCAGTTAAAAAGGGTTTCTTGCTCTCAGACAAAGCCTATTAAAGTTGGTGGCAGTGATGGGAAGAACTTTGCAAAAATATGTTTGTTTTGCAAAGCTGGCTGCCAAGTATTGTTTTATAGTTCCATTTTTTCCTTCTTTCTCCACTGTTTACAGTACCCTCTGAGAAACTTAAAATGAGCTCTCTCTCCCTATCAATTTTGTTCCTTTTTTTCTTTTGGCAGGCGTTGGTACCCCACTCCCACACCCCAGTTCTTGCTGCAACAGAAGCCATGATCCTTTCGCCTTGTTTTTCTTTCTTATAATACCAGCCCAGCCCTGAGAACTGCATTTGCTAGTTAACTGCAGCATTGCAAATTTGGCCAAATGAGCTGAAGGACAGCAGCACAAGCCCTACATGTCTTCTCCTTCCACTGGTGGTATTGCATGAGGTGCCTGAGAAATGCATTTGGTCCTTGTTTTTCAGAGATCCTCCATTTCCATCGACCTTGAGAATGTCGTTATTCCCAGTAGGAGAGAGCAATAATAAAAAGTTGGGTAGCTGAGATCTAGGCTATGTTCTTTAATAGCCTTGGATGATACATGCTGGATGTATCCTGTTCCTGGACACAGCAACACAGTTTTATGTGATTATTGCAAACGTTTACACCCCTGGCAGATAAAAGGTAAACCAAAGCCCAGAACTGACTTCGCTGGAAGGCATTTTGTTACAAGCTGTTGAAGGCTGGTTTACTGAAGCAGTGCTTTTATCAGTGCATGATGTTTGTGGTCGCGTACATGAAGTGTGCGGGTGATCTCGGCCCCCTTCCTGGAGGGCAAGTACTCACGGCAGCAAAGCTGCTGCCGTTGGTGGTGTCTCACTGGATGGCTGAAGGCTCAGGGAGCGGACCTGAGGAATGAAGTTGTTTCGTTGGTGTTTCTTACACCTACCTGTGGTTTCTTGGGGAGTAGCTTAAGTACAAATGCGGTTGTGCTTCCAAAGGGACCGTTACTGTGCAGATAAATGGATGCTGTAGCTTTCAGCACATCACCCTGGCCCCATCATAAATGAAATCCATGAGATTTCAAGAAGATGGTGGGGCAGGGCACTGTACAAGTGCGTAACCTGCGAAACCTGCGTGTTCATAGTTATATATTTGGGGTTTGTTCTTCATTATTGACCACGTACTAGACATTATATACATGAATTATGCCCTCACCCTCTGAGTAATATCAGACATCTGTGCTTTGGCTACCGATTAAAGACGGGTTTGTAGAATTAGAGCCTTCATTGCTATTGTTTTAAATTGGAGAGAGAATTATCCATTATATTTCTTTTGTAACATGTATGCAGTTTTAATAAGGAGAGTTTATATCCTCACGTATTTATTTAAAATTAAACAGAAGCAACTAATTCTAAACAACATATGGATTTTCTTTTTTAAACAGTGTTGCTTATACTTTGCCTCCTAAACTAATTATTATTTCAATCTCTAAATAAGCTGACACTTCTTTGCATGTGGTTTGTCTATGCAGGCTGGGAAAAATTAGAAGAGTAACCTTTTAATCACAGGGGGTTTAATATAGATGTTTTTTTTATGTACAAAGAGCTATGAATCTGTCCAGGATGACTTGTTTGATATTATGGCGGGCTAATGAAATTTCAAAGTTAACATTCCCCAAATAAAATGGAAAGAAGACACAGGGAGAAAACGAGCAGATTTAAAATTAGAGAATCTTTGTGGTTTATGGGTTCCAGGTTATTTGGAATGGAATGAAAGTTAATGCTACATCCTTTTTTCCATCCTGCCAGCCAGTGTCTGATCCAAGAATGTCTCTTATTTAAAGGGCAGGGCTCCCTCCACTGTTCTTAAATAAAGGCTTTCACTGTCTGAGAACGAACCCTCCCTGATTTTCACAGTAACATTGTAAGACTGCATGAAGAGAATTATTTAATGAAAAGAAGTTTTGCATATGATTCCGCTATCGTAAGCCTGTTCAAGTCATATGTTTCGATTTACATTTATGCAAATATCAGAGAATAGAGTAAAATTACCAAAGGAGGAAAGGACTGTGGCATGTCACAAACAAGATGTGCCTATTTGTATTTATGTTTGCTAATGAAGTTCAGCCAGGACTTGCTCTTTGATTTTGATGTCTCTGTCTGCATTCCACTTTATGCATTGTAATTAAACCACTTGCCCACACACATACAAGAGGACACCAAGAAAGGGAGACTTCAAGTTTTAAAAACACTGTTCTGTAACTTGCTTATACAGGACCTATAATTCAGGATTTATCATCTTTAAGCGATACAACAGACTTGTAGTGAGACATTGTGCCTTAGCTTTAAGCAGAACTGCAGACTTAAACCAATGGAGGATTTGGTCCAATAAACTTCAGTGTCTAGAATGCCTTCTGAAGATGTTTTACCTTAGACTTTCCAAAATTTATCCCAAATCAGAATTAAACATCAGCCCACTCAAAAATCACAGCTGTTTCTTTCTCTTGCCAAAATTATTCTTTCTCATCGTGCTACAGCTGTGAAATTATGCATTAGTGTAAATTGTTAACTGAAAACCATTTCTAGCTAAGTTGCCTGTTCAGAAGCCTTTAGTTTTCTAATCTGATATGTTACCTAGTTGAGGAGTACTCACATCTTCAGGTTTGGCTAGGACTTGTCTCTGTAAATCACAGCTTCGGTATATCTGGTGTTAATGAACATGTGATTATCTGCTCCTAAATTGGTCCTATGGACTCTGCAGTAAACTGTTTCATTTCATGGGACTTGCTGTGGGGACAGGAGTTTTGCTGCCCTCTTCATGGCGTGCTTCTTTGTGGTCCTTCATAATACTCTACTTCAAGCTACCACTACAGGAGAGACTCGGGATCAAAGAAAAAAGTAGAAACCAGATGATTTTTCATGAAATTTGAGGCATTGCTTGACCAAGGCCTCTTGTTTCAGGGCACTTTCTAAGCTGTTGGTTTTCTCCATTTTTCACCAAACTAAGGGCAAAGCATGGACCTTGCTTTTAGGCGACTGACAGCAGTGAACATTGCTTATCTTTTGTTCTTTGTGCCTCCTTTCTGGCCATTTGGGAAAAAAACAACTAAAAACTACCTTCCTTTATTAAATAATGATAACATTCCTAGAGAAGATCCTTAATATCAGAATCCAATGTGCCGTGATAACTTGAAGGAGCAACATTTTCAGGGTAGAGGTCCTATACTGTAGGCAACTATCAGATGCCTGAGAAGCCATGAGAAGGTTCTTCACATAGTGCCTAGATGGCTGGCACCAGGACTGGGAAATAGAGGACTAGGCAGCAAAATCTTGCCTCTGCCCTAAAGGAGCAAGTGGGAAGAGTGGACTGAGTGAGGTGAAGGTCATGTTTCTGCTTTCACTTTGGTCCAGCCTGCTTAGCCTCTGGTTGAGGATAGCACCGATCTGCCCTGTAAGCTTTAACGAGGTCAGAGGAGAGGATGCAAAACCTTGTCGTATGTTAGCAAGGAGCAAGAAGAGTTTCTGAGACCTGGGTTGGCCAAATAAGGTTGTATCAGCTTTTCGGAGCATGGAATCTATTCTGGGAAGATGAACTGTGGAATCAGGGCCAAGCTAGGTGATATCCCATGTCCAAAAGTTTATCCCTTGATCACCCACGCACATAGCAGGTATAGGAACGGGCTGAAGGACCTTCCATCATGGCAAAGAGTCAGCTCACAGCAGGAAAAATCAAAGCACAGTCTGGTAGACAGTAAATTTTGAAAGAGAGAGCACACAAAAAATTTGGATCCAGTAGACACTTTTCCAAAAAGGGCTCCAGGAGGGACCATGGGCTTATGTTATCTCCTGACATTGGGCTGTAGCAAGACATACCCAGCAAAATGGATACTGCCATTTTAATGCCACATCAAGAGTCTGCATCATCCTCTATCTATAATTCTGAGCCAAATAATCATATTTTTTTAAAAAGAATTGAATACTGCCAAAGTGGCATAAAGCACCCAGAAGTGTCATCCAAACCCTTTACATTTATACCAAACCACATTAAATGACTGCCACATACATATAAACTTTCTCTTGCAAGGGCACATGCACATGCAAGTTTTATAAAAAACATCTTGCAATTTCTCTTTGCAATTCTTGGCATGTATAATTATGTCTTTTAGTATAACAGATTCAGCTGTATGGATCTTAAAGATATATGGTATAACTCAGAACCATGGAACGAGTGTAAAATAGTTTTGCTATGCATAAAAGCATCTTGGAGGTTAACCTTTATTATCTAGAAATGTATCAAAATAAGAATGATGTGTTAACCTTGTTATGGAATGGGATGAATCAAACTCCCTCCTCTGAAATAATGATTTTCAAAACAGTTACCCTTTAAGCTGAGGTTGAAGGTAAAGATTGTTCCTGGGTAAAATGCTTCAATTTATGGCTAAATTCCGTAATAAAATATGCATATATCAGAATCACTTTCTCTGGCTTGGGAAGGAAAAATGTGTTGTTTTCATTATTGCTGAACTTCAAAATGGCTTAAGGAATTTTGTTGGTCCTTTCCAACGAAATTGAACTTCAGGCAGAGATTAAAGCAGAGGAAATTTCAGCCCAAGGGCAAATGTTTCAGAAAGTTTAAAGTATGTGAAACAGGGAGTTAAGTAGGAAATAGTTTTCAATCCTAACTATAGCCACACTAGTTATAATATATTGCTAAATATAGACTGGTGGGTGTGTCCAACTTTCTGAAGGTGTTATCCTCCCTCCTCTGAAACTTGCTTCTGAAATGACCTTTTCAGGGATATAACCAACTGTATAATGTTGCCCGTGTTGGAAAATGTTAAACTTCATTATTTCCCAGGTGAGCCCAGCCAAGCCCAACTTCGCTTTGCAACCAAAATTCCTTTCACAAAATTTAACCTTCTGCCTTTCATGTGGATCCAGCTTTATACTCAGGTTCATTTATCTTCAAGCAAACTGCACAATAGCCCTGAATATTTAGTTTATGTGTTAAAGGTTGTCGCTTGGATTAGAAAGCTCGGTAAAAGTATCGGGGTCAAGGAGCTAAAAACATTACTTTTGCATTGACTTCAAAATGCCAGCCAGAATGGTTTGGGCAAGCTGCAGATCCAAACTCCCTTGGACTTGCTGCTTGTGGTTGTGGGAGTATATTGGATCCTTTCAAAATTATTGGCTAGTTTGTTTTTGTGCATTTCATGTTTGGATATAGAGTCTTTGGATTTATTTTTTGTTTTGTTTGCGGTGATACTGTCATGTCTGATGACTGGCTGTATATCACAGAGCTGATATTCTGCTCTTTGACTTGAATGCCATATGCTGCTAGATCTCTGTGTGGAAGTATGGTGTTAATGTAAAGGATGCTGTAATGAACATCTTGTACCTATTTCCTTTTGCATATTCGGTGTCTGTAAATGTCTCTCTGAATACATGCTTGCTGTTTTTGAAATTATTTCCTTACAGTTCAGTATAAATACTATTTATATACAAAGTTGTTTGAGGTTATCCTTTGCTCTTAAGTATACTCTTCTAATTCTAGTTTAAGAGAGGAGAAATTGATCTCACTGAAATTAATTAGGAAATTAGTAGAGCCACTAGAAATAGTAGTTGTGGCACTTCCTGAGTGCTTGAACTTCAGAGGTACAAAATAAATCTGACAAAGCACTAACTGTAATGAAATAGATGACTGTATTTTCATTGTCAAAACTTAATGACTGCTGAAGGTGAACCAAATAAACCAGAAGTATTTAAACTCCTTTCCTTTTTGAAGATATTATTAATATAAAAAATAAAAACCAACCCAAAAAACCAAACAGCAGTACATTTTTAAACTGAGAATATCCCCTTAAAATATAGCGTTTCCAGTCTGCCTGGCATAAAAAGGCATAGTTTCCTTTATTGATTCAGAAAGAGATGTTAAAAATGTATAAAAGGTATTTTAGTGAGACAGTGTCACAGGACCTTTTAAAATTGTTTTCTCAAATGCTGTTTAACTCTTGTGCTTCTTTACCATTGGAAACGCTCAATCCCACATTACAATGGATGGGATATCAAATTATTTTATACTGACCAGAGGGTCTTTGAGATTAATTTTGTTCTGGGGGGTGGGGACTATCCCAATGTCTGTTTATGTAGCTTTAGACTCAGACTATAAAGTAGGTTTGGAAAACTGTAATTATTCAGTAATTTATAGACTTTTAAGTTAGGTTAGAAATTATTCTTGAACAGAGTGAATAGAGAACACATGCTTATAAAGGACAAACAGATTCAGCATAATAGCGTATTTTTGGTCTTATCCATTTTGCAGGCAATTAGCAAAATAGGATGATACATTTTTGCATATCTCTTGCTCTCCTGAAATAGAGTCGCTAACCACTTGTTAACCACACTGATTTTTTAATAGGCAAAGTGGTTGCTTATAGCTTCCCCACCAGAAATGTTCAGATTAAGCACACTATTAGATTGCAGCCAGAATAGCCTAAAAAACAGGAAGAAAGCCTTGCCTTTCTCTCTGCCTTCTTCCCTTGTTTAAGTTGATGTGATAATTCAATACAGATTTTCTCTTTCTTTGACAGAGTGCCTACCGCAGAAACGGGATGACTTTTCTCGCCTGCTAATGTGGATGTGGCTGCAGCAACAGGAAAGACAATGTTATATTAAGGTGATTTTCTTTTCCCCTCCATGGAAGGAAAAAAAATACAAGCTCCAGTGTCTCTGTGTACCAGTGAGTGGGCTGGTTTGTTGTGACTATCTGCTGGCTGACTCTGTCTCTTTTTTCCAGCCCCCTCAACCGTTATTCTTGTTTACTAGCTGGAACATTTAGCTAATTAATGGCAGGATGTTTGGGATAGGGTGTAGGTGGACAAGAATGCAGATGGGATGATTCTGAAATTTGCAGGGGACTTGCTGCTGTCAGCCCGTTTTTGAAATGCGATGTCATTTTTATTTAAGTGTTTGGAAGTCTGGATGTTTTCCTAGAGAGATGTTGGTGTTTTTGCTTTGTTTTGTTTTGTTTTGTTTTTGTAAAGCAGGACAGGACAGAAAGAGGCCAGAGATAAGAGACTGGGTGATACACGTTTATATATGTTATATAAAGATTATGCAGCTTTTCCTTGTGATTTTTACACAACTGTTATCCACTTTTCCACTGGTGTCTCTCAACTAATTTTTAAGTGTTCAGGCAGTGTAACCCCATTTAATCTAGTGAGGGGCTTTTTGATGGGAGTAATAGCAATTTCAGATCCAAAGATATGCAGAAAAAAGTCCAGGTAAACTGTACTTTGCCAGTGAGAGACTTGTCTGTCTGCAGACCCAAGGACCGGCTGAGCAGTAATTCTCAGTATTTGCATCCCCTAAGGCTCGAGCCACCACTCTCTGAAATCAAGGCAGGCCTTTGCAGTGGCCTGGTGCTGGATTGGGCCCCTATTTAGAAAAATACATCCTAAAGTATTTCAATACCTGTGTTTGTCTCAGTGGTTCTAGGCAACGGCTTAACATTATGTACTTGCTCAGCATTTGCTGCAGGAAGCAGATGCTGTCTCTGTTGTTGACAAAGGCAGTGTTACTGTTGGGTTTGGTTAAGGAAGAAATGGGTTCTTTTTCACCTTTTTTTAAAATATTTTAGCTCACGTTGTTTGTTTTCAGATTTATTTTTTAAATCTCAGTCCCTCCCTCTCTGCTCCTTCCTGTCCCCTGCTCCTCCAGCCTTTGCTGGCCTCACAAACACATTCATTTCTTCCCATAAAAACTGTACAAATATAGAGCTAACCACGATGGTGCCTGACCAGAGGAACGGGCTCATGCTTCAGCCCATCATCAGGACCTACAGGCATGTACTGCTTGTGTCCCTGTGGTACCCCACAGGCTCAGGGCTCTGCTTCAGCCCCTCTTAGCCCAGGCTTGAAATCCAACTTAAACCTCAATGAAGCGAGAACACTCTAGAGAACGAGAGGAGATCAGCAAAATATTACTTTTATATAGTGCAGCCATCCTCCTCCTTTGTGCTTAGCATGTAAGGTCTCAATTTTTAGTCCCACTGTATGCTTTTGTGGTCATTTGTAAGTGGTTTTCTTGCCTTGCTTTCCTGGACCCACTTGCAAAAACTTTAAAAAATATATATATCTTTTAAATAAACAGGAAAAATGCCTCTTCTCTTTGCAACCAAAATACTGTAAAAATGAGCTTTGTATATTACTGCCACTCATAAATTGCTTTTTTCTTTTACCTGCTGACGCTTCTTTTTTCTGGAGTTAATCTGTGTGTAAAGGACTAAAAGTAATGTGCACAGTGCAGTCTATTAAACAAGAGGGGGGAAGTTTTCTGATGTTCCATCTGTGCTTCTTGAAATATATGATTAAACTTTTCTTTTTATCATCACCCTTATTTTTGTTGGCGTCCTTAATCATGGAAAATTATATGCTTGCTATAAACATCCAGACTTTTTAAAAGGACACCAGCATTTATTGTATTTGGTTTCGATCTGCAGGGATATAGACAGAAGAAACTGTTTCAGGCACTGGGTACTGGAATCAAAATTCCTTCCGTAGCTGTATCTCTCCCAGATTTTACATTTTAAAATATGCATAAGCAGGAAAAATACTGGCACTTATTTTTTACTGGTCTACTTAAAGTCCCAGAGAATGAAGACTCAACATACATTTCTCTCAGAAATATGACAGATCATGTTTTTGTTGGTCTGCTGTATGTTTGTCTATCTTGAACAGCCTGACAGGCAATTATTTATAAAATCTGGGTTTGCCCAGTAAACCCATATAATAACCTTTCACTTCTCTAGACAAGTCAGTGAGCTGAATTTAGAGTAAAACAAGGTAGGTTATGTCTCCCTATCTCAGACGAACCCAGTTGATTCTTCTTTTTTGGGGGGAAATAATCTCTTTTTTTCCCATCTTCAGAGTTTTCTGTAACTATTTAAAACACAAACAAGACCACTGAGACTCGTGCTGCGTGTGGAGGGTGTCATAACACCACTTTACCTGCTGCAGAAGCACAGATGTGTGTTTAAGCTGATACCACATGTTCTACCTTTTGTCTTTGTGATATGTATAAAAATCAGTTTGAGACTCAGTTAATGACTGTGTACGAAGAGCTTTGTGCTTGTGTAATTTCAGCTTGCAAGTCATTTTGGTTCTAGCAAGGATTTATAGTAACTGAACCAGGTTGTGCTGATTCTTTACCATTAGCTGCCCGAAGAAGGGAAGCAGAACTAATTTCAGTAGGAATAAGACTGCGTTACATTTAAGGGAGTGCGAGTTTTGCTCGCAGTTCAGTGTCTGCCTTGCTGTGTGGTTATGCTACCTAGTTTTTCAGTTTCTTAGCCCAGCCATCTGTCAAACAGGGATAATAATTCAGCTTGAAAATTGTCGGAGGTGGGGGAGCCCAACGCAGATTTCTAATGGGGCTTCATCTCATTTCCTGACCTGTCCTTCCTCAGGCTTTCTCCCGAGAAAGTAAAGCCCTTTTAAAAAGCTCTTGCCTTCACCTGGAAATCAGGGAAAGGTGACAGTGCTCCATATTTCTCCAGAGACACTCGGGACCTTGCAGGATTTCCACCCCCCTGGGTTTTCAGAGTACACTTCTCTTTGTCAAGTGAAGATGTCACTGAGGGGGGTGTAGGGGTGGGGGTGGGGGTGTGGGGGTGTGTGGTGTGTAGTTTTCTGCCACTTCTTGAATTTAGATGAACCTTAGCATTGTATTAACGTTCTGCCATCAGCCATGTGTAGATCTCATAAAATGTTTTATAGCTTCCCGTCTAGCTCATACAGAATGTTTCATAGTACATAAACACTTCTACTAATAATTTCAGAATAAACAGATAGTGACATTAGTCACAAGTCTAACCTCTAGTTGAAACTTACGCAGTTATAGGGTTGGTGTTTTTTTATTTTCCTAAGTGAATCATCTTGTCCAAGGTTAGGTTTTTTTATATCTCTACTATATATCTACACTGAGCAGCAGTGCAGCTAGGGAAACGCGGTGGTGGCATGCATTAAATCCACAGCTTTATTCAGAGGGCACAGAGCCAGCGCAAAGCAACGGAGCCATCCCTGAAGGAATTGAATGTAAATTTGATGGTTTAAATAAGGCCAGATGCCTTAAAAAATTATTTTGAAAGCTGTATCTTTAATGTAACTCTTAACTTTTTTTCTTTTTTTTTTTTTTTTTTGTTTTTCTGCTGAAGATAATGGCATTGCCTTTACGAAATAATAAGAAAAAATAGCTCTCATCTATTGTGGAGAGACAAAAGTCAGATACTTTGACTTCTATAAATCACTGAAATGTTGGCAACTGAAACAAACTTTTTGAAGGCAGATGACTGCAAATTTGAAGGAAACCTTCATATTTTACTGTTAAAAGCCTTTTAACTGTCTGGAGAGCACTCTGAGACACTACATTAATAGCCATTCTCAGTAATCAAGCTCCACTGTACTTACATACTATTTTTCCTAAACAAGATAGATGAGTCGTAGAAGAGAGCTGGAAAGATAAATAAGGAACATCAAGAACTATATTATAATAATACAGTTTCATTTTACATTTCATAGCTGTCTTCTATATTTGTAATTGATAATTCATCTTAATTCCTATCAGACAGAAATACTGGCACAAGAGTCTTATACCAATATCCGTGCATTTCTGGACTAGTCTTCATCCAGATGCTTTGCAGATTTCCTTACTGATTTTGTGAAGATGTGATCTGTCAATCTTTGGTACTTGTATGACTTTGATTACTGTAATATCTGAGTGCCTCACAGTATTCCATATATTTATGCCTGCAGCACCACTTTGAAATAATAATATGTCGTTATCTCCATATCTTCTGAGGCATGGAAAGGCTAAATGACTGGCCCCATGTTGGGAAACCTGGGATGATTCAGAAAACCTGGATTTCACTAATCCATACTGATGCTCTCGGCTCTAAGTCATCCTCCCTCTGCAGTGAAAATGATAGGTGTCTCAAAAAGCACATAACCCAGTCCCACAGCTTAGGACAGAAAGTGGCAAAAGCAGAATCCAACTGCATCTACGGGAGGCATTTGGGGAGGAAGAATGCAATCACTCAATTTGGTTCCAGTCCAGGGCTCAATGCTTTAAAACCTTCCAGCTGAAATGTGCCACAGCCACTCAATGACCTCGTGCAGAAACATAAACGTTAACATTTCCACCAAAACACGGACTGTGGGATGCTTTCCCTCCTCCTCACTGTGTTGGATTTCTGCATCAGAGATCACCACGAGGTATGTACTCATTAAAAAAAAAATCCTATTTTAGCAGTGCCAGTGTGTTCTTACCTTGATCTCCTCCCAGCCTGCCTTTGCATAGTGCATCAGAGCTGCAAGAAATAAAAGGAGAAACAGAATTAAGAAATGTAAATGCCCTCTTTTAAATGAGGCAGCAGCTGTGAAGGGTGTTCACAAAGATAAAGTAAAATGTTATTTTTTATTAAGTGAACTGGGTCTGAATCTAATAAAGTGCAGCTGAAGTGTGGTGGCTGATCTTCAACCCCTACCTAGACCTGCAAGAAGAGAAGGTGTAAGATACCTGAAGCCATAGCGGGATTCGGAGAGTCAAGAGTCAATAAAGCAAGTTGGCTCAAACCAGTTCTGTTTAGCTCTCATTTCCATAAGTATTTAATTAATCTGCAAAATAAATAAAAACCCCAAAGAAACTATTGCATTTCTTGTACTGACATGATTTCTTCAGATCTGCAAATGAAATGGCAGCAACTGTGTGTCAAGCCTAGGTGAAAACAAATCTGAAACATTGCTGCAGAAGGAGAAAGAAGGCTTTTATAGGAGCAAGGCTCCAGCTGAGCTTCTCTCCCTGAGCTCCTTTGCTCAGATCATTGTGTATCTGCCCATCAGCAGCGCTGAAACCTGCTGCACGTGCACAAATGTTGTTGTAGCTTCATGTAAATGATTTCAGTAAATTAGACATGATCTGTCTAGCGTTCTCCATGTCACCTTGCCCTTACTTTGCTATTAAAAGAATTTATATTCCTCTGTTTTGGAATGTCATTAACATTTTGCTAGACCTAAGTTTTCACTGTTCGGCAGACTTCGCTGCGGACAGAACAAAAATAAATTGAAGCAATTCTTAAAGGGTGCTTTTATCACCTCGGAAAGGGTGTCTTTAAAAGCCAGTTTCTTCGTGGAAGGTGCTGCTCTTGTTCATCTTTTCTGGGATGGTGGCAAAATTGATGCATGGCTTCTGTAGGGCTTGAACTTGTACAACAAACAGTTGAGGTCAACTCCCTCAAACTCGTATGCATCCCACTCGTCTCCTTGCTCTGCAAATCAGACACAAGCCCAGGAGGAAAAACATGACAGATTCTTCCACTGGAAGACCAAGAACCACAGCACTGAATATTCCAAGGTAAGACAAAATAACCTTGGTCTGACTGGACTTGGCTACATTTGACTTGAGAATTATTATTTTTTTTCCTATTTGAGATTATTATTTTCACACTCTGGTGATCAGAACTTTCTCTGCATACATTCAGCAGTGAAATAGTTAAGAAGAGTTATTTCTCATGTGTGGTCAGGTTTCAGAATCAATACAGTGATAAACAGCTCTCAGTCTTACTGCAGATGTTGTATTTAACTAGTGGGTTAAGACCTTTCACATTTGAAGGGCAAATGTATTTTAGAGCAGAATCTTAGTTACCTTTCTTCATGGTACCCAAATGGATGTAACCATCTAAGCTAGTCCACATTGCTCTGCTGATGTGTTCAGAAGAGAGGGAGTGTGCGAATGCTATCCCTGCAACAAAGTCATCCCAGAAATGGCCAAAGCTCCATCCACACATGGGTTAATGGGGGCAGTATGAAGATTATTCCCCCAGGACTCTAGAGTTTCAATAGCTGTAAGTCTCTATGCTCAAAACCCCATTAAACCTCTTTGGACAGGTGTTTGTGAAGCAGAGGACTGTATCCTCATGTCTGTGAACAGGGCTTGTGTAGGAAATTAGTGTTGCCTTAGGATCAGATGTACCCTACTGTCAAACTCCATGAGAAGGAGAGGCTTGGCCATGGCCTGTGGGAGGAGGTGTGGCCATGCTTTTGCAGGTTACCGTCTTCCCAATGTTATGGTAGTGAAGACAAAATTTGGTATAATCAGCCAAACTTTTGAAATTTTGGCCAAAGTCCAAACCTTCCCATTTTTTGCCACAGCTAGTTTTTATATGTGTTTTTTATGGTGTTGAAGTTGGGCTTGTAGATGATGCTGGATTCATTTTTATTTTGTTGAGGCTTGTTTTATTTGCACTTTGGTATGTATTTGTGGTGCATAGTCTGAAAGGATTTTGCATCTTATTTGGTTTCTTTGGTGGTCCTAAAGGCAGGGTAAAATTAATGCAGCACTTAAAGAGCCTGTTATTAAAACTTTATTCATAGGTGAGCAGGAGAAGTGTAGAAAATGCAGTTCTTTCTATGCATATATATTAAATGAATATAATATATATTCATATTTTTCAGAAAGACTGAATTCCAAAAAAACAGCTCTGCTATTACAAATCCAAAAGCAAACTTGACCCTGTTTTGATACCAGCCTCTCTCTGCAATGAAAGTAGTTGTATCCTTGTAAAGATAAAGATTTTTACTTTGTGGAAGTAATTTGATTGTAACCTTGGTTGCTTTGCTGTCTGTATTACTCCTTTTTCTCTTGCACAAAGTTTAGTGTCGTACTGTGAATCTTTAAGAGATTGTGAAGGCTTGTGAAGTTTTTAAAAAATCATCTCTGAGCTCCTGTTTGAAAAAGGTATTTTGAATCTACAACTGAAGGTGGGGTGGGTTTTTTTGTTGTTGTTGTTGTTGGCTTGATGGGGATTTTTAACATCCAGTAGAATATTGTTTAAGAGGGAGAGATCTCAAAGGTCAGGGAATAAGTCCCCAGTTTATGCGCTGAGGGCAACAGCAGGTATTTTTATGGCACTTGAATGTTGAAGGGAGTTGTCAGAGTTGGATGCTGCAGAGATACCTCATTGCTCCCTTAAACTGTGTCTGAAATTTCCTTGTATTTTATAGTACATGAGTTATGCTCTTGGCTGCCATTTCCTTCCTTCAGACTCCCAAAGGTAAGTGGATTGTGCCCTCTGGGGGCTCTCTACTGCTCTAACTTAGATTTAAGGGTGGTGGTTTTTTCTTGTTGTTCTTTTTCTTTCTTTCTTTCTTTCTTCCTTTCTTCCTTTCTTTCTTTCTTTTGTTCTCTTTCTTTCTTTCTGTTTTTTTCTTTCTTTCGTTCTCTTTCTTTCTTTTCTCTCTCTCTCTCTTTCTTTCTCTCTTTCTCTCTTTCTCTCTTTCTCTCTTTCTCTCTTTCTCTCTTTCTCTCTTTCTCTCTTTCTCTCTTTCTCTCTTTCTCTCTTTCTCTCTTTCTCTCTTTCTCTCTTTCTCTATCTCTTTCTCTCTCTCTTTTTCTCTTTCTTTAGTATAAAATATCACATTGATTTCCTCCCCGCCCCTCCTTGTGTCTTATGAAGGAAGAAATTTATGGCCTTTTTACGTCAGGAAGTCTAGCTTTTCCTGACATTTTATTGCTTTGAATATTTGAAACATTTCAATCCCAGACAATAAATATTACATGATTATTGTTTTCATATGGATAGGCTATTTCCCCCTGGTTTTCCTATCCAACTTTTTTACTAGCAAGTGACACCCAAAAATTTATGGATACTAAAAACATTACTGTTCAACCTTGCTAGGAAGGTCAGAGATGGTCCCTCAGTTTGCATGCAATATATAGGGAAAACGAAGTTAAAATAACCTCGTATGTTTTGAATCCTGTAGTGATACAAACTTACAGCAAAAAAGAAGGTATGATATTTTTTCTTTCAGAAAAGTGTTTGTATTACAGGTCAAGCCTTGTTTCCAATGAATTAAATGATAGCCCTTGAGGTGTAGGTGGGAAGTGCTGTGAACCCCAACTGAGCGTTTCCCAAATCAGCAACTGGTAGCTTGCAGGTGCAGAGTTTAAGAGTTTTACTTGAAGTTGGTGGGATGGGTTATACCCTTTCGTAACTCAAAGTGTAGGTTTTCTGCTCACCCAGGTCAGCATCTTGTTGCTCTCATGGTGAAAAGAATTCCATGTCAAGTGGGAATTGTGAAGTCCAATCTGAGGTTACACTTTTTAATGCTTTCTATTTGGGAGAAGGCAGCTGGCTCTTTGCTATATGTATGGATGATCAACTCTGCAGTATGAACCATGGTGACCAAGTCTGTCTTGCAGTCCCAGGTTTGATTTGATAACCAGTAGATAAAGCAATATCTGAATTTGATTTGAAAAATCAAAAAAAAATGAAATCTCTGGTCAAGTAGCTATGATTATAACAGGCACAGATTCCGCTCAGAAGCACTAGATTGTCTAATTTTTTTTATATTGACAGTTTCTTATGGATACCATGCAGGACCCCACTGCCCATGCTCCATTAACCGTTGTATTGTCAATGGCTTCATATTGATCTTGGTTGAAAAACTGGGTCCTAGATAACCAATAAATCTCCCTCTTCCTGTCATTTCCTTATTGAATGTTTCATCCAAACTCAGCAATGTCAATAAAACTCTGAAGAGAGTAATCCTAATGTGTTTCAGGAGGAGGCAAGCTGTCAAATTGTGGAGGCGGTAAATGTATGTTTAGGTCTTTGGGAGTTTATCTTCAGAGATGCATCAGATCACTCTCAGGCTGGATAAAGGTTTGGTACAGGGATAAGCAAAAAGACAAAACCTATCAAAGTTTTTAACTGCAGCAATGCCTGTGAGCTGGTGGTTCTTTCTCTCCTTGCCTTTCTCTCCCTTTGCAGACAAAGGGACCTAGAGTCTAAATCCACGGAGAAAGAAACACCATTAAGTACTTATTTAAAGTCTTATCGAAGTGTTGTGTCTTTACCCTCCCTCCTGTCTTATCCTCTTTTGGGAATGTTGAAAATAACATTCAGTTCTGTGCTGCCTTTGTCTGTCCTCCATGTGGTAAACATGGACCTTTCCCTCCTTGTTTCTTACAGACTTTCAGCCAGCTCAGCTTTTCCTGTTTACCTCCTTGTCAAAGGCATCATTGATGATCCAAGTCTAGAAATAAGGGGTTTGCTGCTTTTCCTAACTACCTGCTGCTTCGTTTTGTATCATACCGATTTTGCATCATATCAGATTTGGCACAGCTACTGAATTGTTTATTTATTTTTTAAGGAAAGCAGATGCTTTTTTCTCCCCTTACCAACAGATGCTGAAGGTGAAGGCACTGAAATGGCTTTCTGGAAACCTGGGCTCCCATCCAGACCTCCCAGTGCCTCAACTCATTATAGCTGTATCATGGGAATTAATTTGTGGACCTGGTCTTTTTAAAATAGTAATGATAGTAATGATAATGAGAAGCCTATAGGCCCCAAAATTCAGATGAAAAGATGTTGATATGGAAGCTGCAGTAGGTCTGCAACTGAAAAAGTGACCACTGCAGCTTTGCAAAACCTGTTTTCTTCTTCTTGCAGAGACGGACATGAGTGCAGCAGAGCAGCTGCTTCAAAAGCAGTGTTTGTTTCTTCTGATTTGGAAACCCCAAATATTTTAGTGCCTTGGGAAGACACTGAGTCCTGATAAAGGCAGTCACTGGCTCAGAGTTCCTTTTGTGGTTTGCACACAGTTCTTATACTCTATGCCATAGAAAGCAAAGAAATTAAAAGCGTGATTTCACGTAAACCCTCCATAGTTAATAAAACAGGCTCTGATTTAATCTCTCCCAATCTGTGATTTGGCACCAAACAGTAAAGGTAGCACATGTAAGGCAATATTTGAGTTCTTGACTGGTGATATTTGTAAATCTACAACAAGCCCCTCATGAAAGCACCAGCTTCATGGCTGAAATCAGAATTTCAGGTTTTCATTTAAGAAAGGAAGGTGCTGCTTTCAGAGCACCGCTGGGACCTGTGCATACCCACTTTACTGAGGTCTGGCTGATGCCACTGGCAGCTGGGAAGAATACCTCTATGAAGAAGAAAACAATCCATTTTCTCAGCAAAGTATCAGGAAACACCTACTTGTCCTCAAACCCTTACATTGCTAATTACGTGCTGTCTTGCCAACATCCCTGCATTTGCAAGGACCAGGGGCAGCATCTATCACCCACCTGATCTGAAGCTGGCTTGATAGTGGCATAATTAGAGCACACCCTTACAGGAGGGCTGTAACTAGGAATGTTTTCCTGAGGTCTACGTGATCAAGAAAGAAGAAAAAAAAAGAAAAGCCTATGGACATCTAGGAAGGAAAGAGAGTGGTGCTCTACAGCCATCAGTGAGCCTTGCTCGCTAGAGCTAATACCCTTACCCTTGGGTCCCTCGCCATTTTATTACTGCTCTGTAACAGGATGTGCAACTGCTCTGCATTAATACGTTATTACAGATTGGCTAGTGTAAACTCCAGGTGTTGAGAACATGATTTATTCTATTAGTATAAAAAGGTGTTTTCTATGGCCATATTAAAAATTATACTAACTGTTGGGCTTGCCACCGCACTGTGTGTGGCACATGCCAATTTAAACCTGTCATTTCCTCTAATGTAAGGATATGTCCACAGAAGATCATTAATTTGGGGTGGAGTTGGGGATCACGGTACAGCTGTGGCCTATTAACCCCCACCTGGCTCTTAATTCCTGCAATGCACCTTCCCCAAAGATGTCTGCTACTGCCATATAGTCACTGAAGTGGAGACCAAAGAAATTACATTTTTGTGTGTATTTTATATTTAAATCTATTTTACATTGCATTTTTAATTTGGAGTGAATTTTACTATTATGGGATGTATGAACCAAGTAACCCATAGAGCTTATTTGTAGTGAATTCACTATTTAGCAGACTGCGCAATTGTAAAGAGCTATACAAGAGCCCAGAATGTTTCCTTTATATTCCCCTGGGCTTATCCCAAAGCAGCACATATTCCTGCAAGCACCGCTGGGATGAGCAGGCATGGGCTTGTATTCCTCCTGATAGGGCTTCCCTCTCCCAGAGGGGTCCTGGTCATGGATTAGACTGGGCGGCTGGGGATTCAGTCTCTGTGGGTTATATGTTTTGTGTGTGTGTATGAAGGCAGTGGAGTGACTTCAGCCTGTCCCAGATGACTCCTAAACCCCCAGGATTACCCATGTAATACTCTTGCTGAGAACCCCCAAATCATCTCTGTGCTGCCTCCCCTCCACATCTTTCTTTGGGGGATTTTACCATTTCACTTTCCCACTCTTAAATGCTGTTAACTTTGCTGGGCTTTACACTCAACCCCAATAAGCCAAAGGCCTGGCTTACTTTCCCAATGCAGCCTGGCAAATGTCAAAATCAGTATGTTTGGGAAATCCGCATCAGCTCACCTGCCAAATGCTGGAAGCAGAGGGGCTGGGTGAGGAATATGGCATCAACCACAACAGGATGAGTTGCAATATCTGACTCCACGCTACTTGGTTTTCCAGTTCTTCATGCCTTGTGTCCATACAGCTTAGATCCAAGTCCTTGTCCTAAGGGATGATTTGAGATGACCTTGGGGAAAGCACAGAGAAAAGACTCGGGTCTCCACATGACCCAGCCTTGTGCACTTGGCTTAACTGCAACTTTTTTTGCCACCTGCCCTTTCAGTAGCATTGCACAATTATCTCCTAGAAAAGCCCCAGTCTTGCCTGCTGTAAAATCAGCTCATATTTTTTAAGGCATCTTGAGAGTGGATTAACTCTGTATGCTGCACTGAGCTACTAGCAGCCTATACCCAAGTGATGCTGATGCACAAAGCCTGGCCAGAGGCACATCAAGCTTCAGGACATCATTCAAATGCACACAGAAAGCCTGCAGCGGAGTTGCCTATCTTAAGCAGGATCCCTTATACCTGTTTTTCCTGGCAAAAGTTTATCCAGCCTGTGTTTAAAGACCCCCAAGGATGGAGATTTCACAGTCTTGAATCTACTGATGTTCTTGATCCTCATAAATTTTTTCCTATCTGGTTTGAATTTTTCTTCGCAGCATTTGTAAAGACATTTCTTAATCTACCAGTGAGGATAGATTGTACCAGTGCACTTTGCAGCAGCCTTTTCTGTACTCAAAGGCGGTTATATCCCACCAAGACTCTCTCTTTTGGCTCGTAAATGTAACTCGATCAATCTGTCCTCCCAGGTTGTGTTTTCTGGATTTCCAGCACTGCTTTCTGTTTTCACAATGAGCCATTGATAACTGCTCTCTGGGTGCATATATCTACAGCCTTGCCCCAACTCTCTAGCAGTTTTATCTAGACCCATGTTTCCTTCACCTGATTAAGAGAGTGAATATGAGTCTCTGTCAGAAAAGCGCAAGTGCCAATGATGAATCTATTGCTTTTTCCTTCACCGTAAGGCTTGTTGCCTGTCACAGAGATCCCACAACAAGAGTTCAAACGGCCACCAAAAGTCACACTTTACCTGGCCAAGAGCAGACAAAGGACTAGTTAAAAGTGGGGATTATTCAACCTGTTGGTGAACGGGGCGACAGAAGGACTGAGGTGCCAGGTGAGGGGCACCCTGACCTGCAGCCAAACAGGCATCACAAGCAAGAGGTGGAATGTGTCTCTCCAGCATCCCATGCTCTCACTGTGCACTGTCTTCACAGCAATACCAGTGGCCCCGTGACAGGTCGGTAAATGCTGACAGGCAGCAGTTGCGACGTCTGCTCCCCTAATTTATGGAGTGAATGACCTGTTGTCACCACGCTGATAATCAGGTATTTTCCCCCAGCTTCACTCAGCAGGTGAACTGAAATGAATATCCTTTACAGTGAAGTTAAATTAATTTCTAGTGATTATCTAATGGCTCTTTTAGTTTTGTCTGTGTTTTAAAGGTTTGGGTGTGTTGTTACTACATGCATGGAGGGAGCCAGAGTGTTCTCATCCATGTGATCCTCCTACTGATCTGGATAAAAAAGCATCAATTTTATTTCCAGGTTTTAATTTCCTGCATCCTCCTCTTCACAAGGCCATGAAATGTAAGGAGCATCATCCCTTGGAGCCTGCATGGGAATGGGACTTATAACTTCCGGACATCATTTCTAGCTATTTCTCCAACTCCATCAGCATTCCCATCACCTCTGCATGCCTCAGTGACCCCATCTGACAAAACACTAACATCTTCCTCGGTTCATCCCTAGCTCGCAAGGCAGTTTTCAAAAGAGGAAGAAATCATCATCCTGATTTTATAGATGGAGAAACTGAGGCCCAGCAAAGGGAAGCAACTTCTGTTAGCTTCCTGCAAGGCATCATGCCCTCGGCCGCACGGCTCTGTGCTCAGGGCTTGTCTGCCGGACCAGACAAGTGCTGGAGTGGAAATAAATATTCCTCCTGATGACTGTGGTCTCTGTGGTCAGGGCTGAGGGTCAAAATGTTCACACAAGGCCTGCACACAGAAACCACAGAATCCCCCACAGCTCTGCTGCACTTTATTAAAAGTCACTGCTTCTGTGAAAAATGGGGTTTATAGGAGTTAGGTGCCTTAATTATAAAGTCATGTGTGTTTGAATGACTTCTTCCCTGCTAACTGTTTGTGACAGCCTACAAATGCGAAAAGTATTACCAAGCCTATTTTTAATGTGGCTATGGAGAGGCTGTAGTTGTGGAAAACCCAATCCTAGAGGATCCTAATGAGAAAGACCAGTGATTCTTTGAATATGATTAGCATTGTCTGAGTTTAGCAATGAATGCCGGTGCTACCCAAAAAACAGGAGACACAGGAGTCTTGCGATAGCAGTCATGTGGTAAATACGCAATAGGAGCAAGTGGTGTGCAAGGCTAAATTTTTCCCTGGGGAGTGGCCGAGCGGTTAGTATGTGGATTTCAGAAGGGTGCTGGCCCTTGTCAGCAGTGTGCAGGTTTCGCATGTGTTTTCTGCAGGGCTCTAACCTCTTGAGAATGTATTGCATTCCTGTTCTTTACCAGACAAACTGACATCTGAAAAGGTGTGCGAACAGCATGGGGTCCAGTGCTTTGTAGAACTGAGTCCTTGATACTGCTTTTCTATGGGTTATGGCGGGCTTGAGGCCTGAAGCATCATCTTTATCACCAATTCTTGGCTGTAGGTTCTGCAGGGGAGGAGGAAAAATATGCAAGGTCCCTCCATCAGCCTTATTGCCTGCATCCAGTAACAAGGGATTTAGCCCTTTTTCTGACACTGGGTTAGACACTGGGGAAGGAGAGCAGGCCAAAAGCGACATTAATGTTAGAGCAGTAAGTGTCAAACTCGGTTTGAAAGAAAATGAAAATGGTGAAAAGGAAATATTCCGAACAGGAGGAAAGAGAGAGAGAATGCTGTTCTTTTTCAGTTAAAAGATAAAGGTGCAGAAGATGGATTAAAAGATGACGTAGCTGTGGATAAAAGTTTTATCATGAGTTAGTTTTAAGATTGGTGGACACCGTTATGGGCATTTCCTCTGATCAAACCTATAACTCTAGTTTTACCTCCAACCCTGTGATTCTTCCTCAGTCTGTGGCTTCTCATGGGATTATAGAGACCATGATCTTGGCATAAGGTCTTCAAAGAGTAGTACTTCATCCCTGGATAAATTCTTTTAGTGCTTAAGTAACAGTACAAAATTTACACCTTCTTTTCAGTCAACTATGTTTATCCTTATTTCTCCACCATTGAATTATGTCAATTTTTAGTGATAAATGAGTTAGCTCCCCCTACCCCAGGATCAGAAATATCCTACACATATAGTCCGTAATGAAGTTGCTTCTTAACCATTTCTTAAATAAATAAAAGACTATATTTCTGTAGGCCAAGGCAGATTTTCTGAAGTTAATTGTCAGAAATCTATGAACTTTTCCAGCTTCATCAGCACTTAAAAAAAAATGTAGTCAGCAAAGCTGGATGTAGCATTCCAAAAGCACTCCCACTCATACCATGGGCAATGGTAAAATCCCTGTGGTACTTAAAGCTTTTATAGTCAAGGAAGGGTTGGTTTGCATACAGCTTGGCCATCACTTGACCTTAAGGGTCTTCTTGGCTTTGTGGATAGTGGTAAGCAATGGTGGGGGTCAACCTTGGAGGCCACCAGATGAGTATAGCCACACCAATGCCATTAACTTCTCCATCAGCCAAACAGCATGGACATACCTAAATTTCCTCTTAGAAGTGGGCTCTAGACCAGACCAGTTCTCATATTGTTATTTGTGATGTATACCACACCTGTGTTTCTGTGTATGTAGTGCATCCCTAGGTGTATATAGTTACATTTATGAAGACAGTATACCTGTGTGCCGAGGTACAAGATGGAAGGTAGGTATGCATGTAAGTACATGCACTTAGGTATGAATGTATATATCTGCAACATACGTGCACACATCAGCATGTTCTTTTTTAATAAGCGTTAATAAAATATTAATAACTGTCAAACAAGTTAGATTAACTGTATTTTCAAAAAAATAGCAGATCGTAACTCCTAGCTGGCTTGACAAGAAGCAAATCTAGTATATTAAATATTTAAAGTCCCTATGGTGTCCTGGTTACTCCCTTTAAAAAAAAAAATGACCAAGCCCTAAACCAAAATACTGGCTATCCAAGGCTGCATGTAATCTTGCTCCTAGATGCTTCTGTGACTAAAAACTCCTGTGGTGCAAGCAGCCAGCAAAGAGACTATGTGGCAATATGTCTGCTTGTCTTCTGCAGCTCAGGTGAGTAATGCTGAGGTCCAGAGCTGGCCTTCTGCAGAGGATGAGTTTTCCCTTATTCTTTGCTTAACGAGAGCTGAAATCTGGGGTAGGATCATTATGCCAAAGGACTGGAGTAATGTCTAGAAGAGAGATGCCTTCAGATCTTTATTCCCCTATCTTCTGATTCATCCAGACACTAGATGCAATTCCTTTGCCCCGAAGTGGATTAGCAGTGGGAGAGATATGAAGACTGTGAACCAAAGAAAGGCAACATCCTGCTTCCCCCTTTTTTTTAGCCACTTAGGAAAAACAGGTAGATTTGGGCACCCAGTATATTTCTTGTATGACCCTGCGATGGAACCTTTTTTACTGCTTACAGATCTGTGTGTTTGCGCTGCAGTGAGGAATAGCAATGCATTCATAGAGGTCTAAAGAAAGACACTTTAAGTGCAACATTTCTTCATCCCTTTATCTTTTTAGCTGTAAGAAACTTTATAAAAGCTTCAGAATAAAAGCATATGTTATTTAAAATTCTGTAAAGATAAAGATTGAATATGATGTTCATGAGATCTTTCACACCATAACAGAAAAAATAAGTGCTTTTGTTTTCAAGCCTTTCTCATTTCTTTAGTTGGATACCATGAATGTGCAACTGAAAAGAATTCTTTCTCTTTGAAATGCAGGCTGAGACTAAAGCACATCTTATCCCTTGAAAAAGCTGTCAGTACCAAGCTGTCGAGGCACTACCTGCAATCAGACAGAGCAAAACTAAAAGGTTAGAACTTCATTTTACATATTAAAGCTTCAGTTAACTTCCAATGGGACCCTCTGTCTTTCCTCTACATTTTTGCTTTGCCTTCATATGTCTTTCACGATGCCTATGGCAAATTTGTCAGAACATCTACCAGCCTGCAATAAGCTCCAGGGGCTCCACAGCTAAAATTGCAAAGGAGCTTTTAATTTCTCTGCCAAGTCCGCATGTGTAGGCATGGTATACATAGACTTATCCAGTGATGTTTATTTAAAAAAAAAAAAAAAGTTAAAAAAATTAAAAATATTGAAACTTCTCAGAAAAATCAAAATTGAAGTTAAAAATAATGATGAATAACGGTATGGTAGTGGTAACAGACTGCAAATGTACATTGGGGATATAAAATGCTCACACTGCAGCTATAAATCTAGGGAGAGCAAGTGGCCTACCTAATGAGCGCAAATTGTGCCTAATCTATTCCTCTCGCACTGCTTGTAGGGTTTGAACTCGCAATCCACAGTGCTAAAAGGGATTGTTGCTACTATTTAAGCTAAAAGAGTAGTTTTGACGCTAGATCTTCCCTAGTTTGTGGGCAAGCCACAGAGGCACGTCTGTACCTTCCTAGATACTCTTTAAACAGTGACAATTCCAAATATCCCCGTCACTGGCAAGACAAGCCCTGCCGTGGCCCAGGCCCTGGTCTTTTGCTTGTCCTATGCTGGAGCAGAAAGCAGGTGCTATTTAAACCTTGTTGGCTTTTTGTTGCCGCCTATACATTTTGCTTGACAAAACCACGGAAATATTTTCTCATTGGCATATTGAAACATACTTATTTTGTGATTAAACCAAGCCCGTAGTCATGAGGCTCTGACATGTTAAGGCCTAGTATTGAAGTCTAGGTTCGTTTGTACTGGTTTCTTTCATGACAAATGCTGAACCCAGATTTTCGCTGTAATCACACTTGTCTGAATAAGGCGTCTGTCATGAGTTTGTCTGACATCTTTGTCATCGCAAAATCTGCAGTCCATCTGGAGACCTGAGGGCTCAGGGAGATGAGTACATAAGGGAAGTAATAGGGAAATTTGCAGAAGGAGATGGGAGATCATGATTTTTCTGATACGTTACTTCCCTGGTCATGTCTCTTTGCAGATTTTATTTTATTATTTTTTTAAAAAAAACTAATAGAAACTCCTTTCCAGTCTAAACTGTGGATGAAAGAGAAAAAAACCTGCACTGTGAAGGTGAAGCACTGGCCATAATAGGTCTTGGCTGACTTAGAAACAGCCTGTGATTATAAGGTTGTGTTTACCACTGAGGGAATCAAATTCAGGCTGGTTGTGGCTCTTCACTGGAGGTGTTACTCTCTAAAGTGACTCTTAAATTTGAGAAAATTACCTGGAAATCTTAAATCTGTCCCTTCCACCCTGCTGCAGGCTACTAAGCTGCAGCAAGGAGACACAGCTGCGTTTCTCACAGTATTCCCTATATTCAGACACAGCACAGAAGAAACTTACGGCTCAGAAAAAAAAATGTAAAAAAAAATAGTTTGGCTAAATAATTAACAGTGCATTGCAGAGAATGTGTCTGGCTGCAGAAACCAGCAAGGGTTTGGGAGCTGGATGGTTATTTATACTTCCTCACCAATATGCCTGCCACAGTCTGCATCTCTTATGTGTATAAAAATTAAGCACCTTCAGTGTGTCCCTAGTATGTCTTTTGACCAACTGAGTTGATAATAACGTGCTGAGGTTTTTTTGTTGGAGGGGGACAACTGGTGAACCTGTGTTGATTCGCAGTGCCACGTTTTTTAGGAGAGATAAACACAGGAGAGGAGCTCGCAGTCTTACCCAGGCAAGTCCAGTGATGGGTGGAATAGGAACAGGAGACCAAGTGACTGGCTTCAGGCAGGCAGGGTATAGGTACCAGGTTGAGATGGGCATGGAGTCACATTTCCTGGGTTGTTGCATTCTGTGCTGTTGTGTCTTCAATGATGTAATACTTCCCCCAGCTTTTTCCCAAATTGTTTTCGTAAGCTCTGGGAGATGTGCACTGTGCTAAGAAATTGCCTAATACTATGATCCCATGAGGGTTTGGAGCTTTAATGTTTTTAATCAGTTCTAGCTGGATTAATTTCCTGGGATTCCTGTCATACAGGATCGGCTATTACTGATTTATTCCTCATTACAGCTATGACAGCTTCACATTCTTACCTACCTAACAAAATACCAGAGGAGTTTATTTTATTAGCTTTAGCTAATGGTTGTATACTGATCTCGAGTAAGATGATATTGCTGCAAAAGTAGAGGGGTTTGTGCTGAGCCAAGTCCGTGTGCACCTGTGTTTTTCCAAGAAATCTTGGAAAGTTCGGTTTTCCCATGTTGCTCAGGTTTGGTCACATCATGAGCTTTCTAACTTTTGGCTGCTCCTGGTTTCCTACTCCAGCCAAAATGAGGCTATAGGTAAACTTATAACGTGGATTTCATCCCACCCAGCATTCACGCTTCAGGTCCTTGTCGCAGGCTCCCCTTCCAGCCAGTGGAGGGAAATAGACGCTTTCAGGGAGTGATCAATCTGACCTATTTTGTCTACTCATCGTATTAGATGAATTGCACCCTAAAGACACCTGTTTCTTTGAACAGAGTACAAAAGGAGAGTAAACAAGTAAAAAAGTTGTTGACATTGCAGCTGTTTGCACTTGATCAGATGAATGCTGCCCTTCAAGACATAATTAAACTTATGTATGGTGGGATGCATCTGACAGAAGACTAATATCTGTTGTAGCCTGGATGTCTACAATCTCTTCATAGTCAGAGCAAATAGACTTCTTTTTAGGGTGGATTCTATCCAACATAATGGCAAATACCTGAAATAACTTTCTGAACTGCTATTGACTACAGAAGGGAGCCCAGAATGACTAAAATTTAATTCTGCAGTTGGTATATACACCTATAAAGTCATTTGAGACAAAATCCATCCCAAGGAAAGATACCTGACTGTTTTTAATAGTGCAGAGCATCCCACAACTCCTTCTGACACCAGTGGGCATTGAGCATGTTGGATAAATATGTTGCTCATTTGCATGGGTAAGGATTGATTCAGGAATCTACCTGGGCACCCACACTAGAGAATATGGGCTTTGAGTCATGATTTTTTCTTCCTTCTTTGCCTAATATGCTTTTGGTGCTAATGCTAAAATAAAAAATAAAAATAATCTGAGAAAATAAAAATCCTCATCCTCCTACTCATAAGATTTATTTCACAGAGCCAATACTCATGACAGAGGTTGTGAAGACAGTGTGTTACGAAATGGAAGTATATTACATCTGCAGGCTTTTTATAATTTACAGAATTTTTCATCCAGGGTCATTACCATCATAGTCATAAGAAGAATACAATGAAGAGTGGGGGAATAGTAAACCTCCGGCATAAACCAAAGGTTGTCACCAGACTGATTTCTCCTTTCTAGGCATCCAGGAGAGACGGGGGTGATTCTACCCTGTAATATGGGATAGATTATCCCAAATTGCAACTGCATCCAACTGTGTGTATGGGGCAAAACTGCTGTACCTTTCTCCCTAGCAAACTATGCCAGCCATTCTTTGTGCCAAGGTAGCAGACCTGCTGTTTCCAGTTACCTTGCAATGAACCCATTGTGATCTGGTTTGGTGGAGCTGTAGCAGTCCCAGACATTTGGGTCTACTGTGATGAAAAAATTGTAATTTTTTTTTAACAGATGTTGGGCAAGATTTGAGTGCACCTGGGCCAGTTTACAGTTACAGACGAACACTGCAAATGGTGTGATTTCAATCTGAAACCAGGCAAAACACAGTGGCTTTGGCTGGCTTTGCTCCGAGTTAGGAGTTTGGAGGAAACCAAAGCTCAAAAGGGGATAAGCCCACGCAAACCAAAGCAAAAACAATGATTTACATGAGTGCCCACAAACTGAAACTGCACAGTTGGGTGAGTTACTCCATGCCTCACCTCCCAGCAGCCTGGTGTTGAGAGTCCCATGGTGGCTGGTGGTGCTGCAGAGGCACTTGGCTCCTTTCCTGATGGTACCTGGGGGTTTTCCCCATTTTGATGTTTTGTTGACTAAGATAAAAGAATACAACCATTTTCTTCTGAGATGAAGTAGGTTTTTGAGATTCATTTCTCTCTAACCATGTCTCTGCTTCACTTCATGTTGCTTCTCTGATCTTTGTAGCACCTGAGAGCTTGATTCTGGTCCCACAGAGCCACTTAGCCATAAGCTGCTCTTGCGCTCTCTCAGCATTGCTGGTGCCAACACAAGACAAAGGCATTTGTGTCTAAACTTTCACAGAAGCCTTTTCTAGAGAGCTCAGAAACAAAACTGCTGCAAACTGATGCTAATTTAAGAAGTCCTTATATTCCACAAAATAACAAATCCAAACTCTTCTAACAATGATGAGGCTCACTCAGCGTAGTGCTACTCCTAGTATTTCTGGGTTTGTCCACAGATCTTTTCATGCATAAATTTGAAAATCTTTTTCATTATTCATGTTTACTGTGAACTTTGATTTTATTTGCAGGATCTCTGTGGCAAATGTTAGCTAAGATATGTATATGTTGGATAATCAGATTCATTAAAAGCAATGTTTAATTGTTTCCAGCTGCAGCAAATTAAGTGAAGATACAATATGGAAAGAAGAAATTTCTTATGTATGCTACATAAAAATCAGGATAGAATTATGATGACTACAGCTAATGGAATAATTCACCACAAATAATTTATTCAAATGTAGCCTTTTTTCCTGCTGAGGGAATAACTCTGTGCTAAGTGCAGTTTCCTACACAGTGCTGGCTTGGACAAATATCATTATGAACTTTTTTGCCTTCTGGCTTATTCATGAATAACAAAATTTGAGATGTGTTGGTCAAGCCAGTCACATGGTGCTATTCCTGCTCACTCCACTGAAATATTGCTGCAACTGCTTCCAGTACAAATATCCAGGTGCACACATCTTAAGATTCTGTTCCTCTTGATGCTCTTCTGTTCAACCTTGAAGTGTTCTGTCCTGGCCCATTTAGGCCTGTGAAGTTCAATCATGGGGATATCCAGATGGAAGCTGAACCCAGCTGATGAACAAGTACATTATAACAAATATTCACTATATAAAAAAAAATAATAATAATCCAAACCCAACTAACTTACATGTATGTGGAAGCTGCCATACCCCATGCTTGTCATTGACCCAAAATATGCAATGTCAGCGCAAGCCCTGACATCCAAATTTTCCTCCTTACTTTAAAAAGTGAGGTGAATTCCATTCTTAATTCGTTTGGTTGTGATGGACATAACCTTACGTTTCTTGCTGAGCATAATCTTACATTGTACATACATACCAGATGGACTATAATACCAATCTTCTTTGCGAGGGAGGATTAACAGTACTGCAGCTACTTAACTGTGAAATTTCAAGTCTGATATCATCAATCATCAGTGTATTACAATGCATACTGCAGACGGGGCTGGTTGCCTATTATTGAGGTTGTCTGACACTTTCCATTACAAGACTCTGTTTTCAGTTGCTTCAAGCTTTGCCAAGCTTAAACCGTTTGGATTTAAATTCTTCATGCTGAGTGTCTGCCTCGGGCTGAATAATTTTAGAAAATGTCAGCCAAAATCAGAAAAATGCATAAAAATTCTGACAACCTTGATGTGAGCTGCTCTTTAGCCCCCGGTACTTCGCAGGAAGGGCTTGACATCTGGCAAACAGACTGACCTTTGTGGCAAGTATGAAAATACATCGGAATTCTGTATGAAAACTCACCGAATCCCAAACTTGCTGAAGTCTCCAGCCTTTTGCCAAGTTGCAAGGTGCAAGGCCAAGGCGAGAATTTGATTGCTCCCACAACACATGTGCTTTTTGCCTGGGCTGTTGTTGCTGTCACGGGATCCAAGAATGTCATTCATCATCATCACTGAAAACAAAAAGAGTTCTAACTTCTTCAGTCATTTTCAGACCTGTATGTACCTCATATTGGCTTGACTTCGTCAGTCATTGTTCTGTTTTCATCCATGTGACTGAAGAGAAACTTTTTTATTATTCGCACTATTAATCATTTGAGATGACCTATGTCTCAGTTCCAGTTCTCACTTTTGTCCTGCATTACTTGATTACTAATCTACAGGCACTGGCACTCCTCTGTGCCTTGTGAGCAGTCTAATAACTCCTAATAGTCAAGACAGATGATCTTATTCAGTCCTGACAATGAAACTCGGTACAGCAGAATCCACTAATGGGACCTCTGTATTAGTTAGAATAGCACTTCCTAAAATGCTTAAAGTACCATTTATATGAATTGTCCTGAAGGCATTTGAAGTAAATACGGGAATGAAGAGCAAGACATCATAATGGTAAACCATTTATTTGGCTTTCTTACAGCTGGCATTTTGTCTGGAGAGAAGGATGCCATCCCTTTATCATGTGCAAAATTGTGGCATTCCAGAAATACACCTTGATTTTCCAGATCGTGCAACAGACTTTCACGTGAAGTTCAATATTTAATTCAGCCCTTTCATGTAAATCTCTGAGCTGGGCAATTTGCAAGTGAAGGAAGTAAAAGAATCCTAGCAATCTGTTATGAAAAGGCTGATGATTACAGCTGAGATTCCTCCTGTATGAGAAAACCATCCTTTGGCCAACAGCACGGCTGCATCTTGAAACATCAAGCACAGTCTTTATGTAAATCTCAGCGTTCTTCTGCTTGTTCTGCTGCAAAAGCCATTTTCACTGGGACACAGAAGGAAATCCAGTAAGACAAGGTAATAGAGATTGAAGGCTGCTAATGGAAAGATTAGGTCTCTGGGCTGTCAGACTTGCCTCTCCTAAGCACACGTTTATGCTTTGAGTTAAATAATACAGCATGCTTATATATGTGAATATATATATATACTGCATATGTATCTGAATGTATGAATGGTAAGATGCTGTTCTGTGTAAGAAAGGTGCAGCAGGGACTGGTTTCACATTTTTATATATTATATTACATTTCATTACTTTTATATTACAATGTAAAAAGTTTCTCCCTTTCCCCAGAAAACATGATCTTAACATTCATGTACTCATGTACAACAAGCCTGTGCATACACAGGATCGTGGAGAACAAGTTGTTTTTGATGTTACTAGAATATTCTTACCCTGCAGATGGTTTCTGTGACTCCTAGCTCTGAATAAAATGTGTCCTTCTCATTGAAATGAATGCTTCAATGCTGAACGTGAGTCCCGTTGAGGGAATCGGTGAGTCAGGGTTCTCAGTACTCCGGGTGTCCTTGTCCTTTTGTTCCATAAACGTATTTATATATGTTCCTGTCGCTGAACTTTAAAAAAGAAAAGAAACCCAATCCATTACCTATTCTACTTTACCAAGTCTTATTTTTCTGCACTTTGCAAACCCTGCTATTACTTGCAGCAACCCATACTTGCTGCAACACAACTGCACTTGGAGACCGGGTCTCTCCATCTGTCTCTCTTTGTAGAATAAGAGTTTATTTACTGGCTTATGCCTGATAACACTGGAACAGAAATAGCTTTGTGTATTTATTTTCTACAAGCGTCTTTGTAGAGCTCTTCAGAGGTGTCTTGTAGTCCTTGAACATGATGGCAGGGGAGGGGAAGGAGTGGATCTTGCTTCAACTTCTTCCCCATTGTCTTCCCACTTTTTTTTCCGACCTTGAGGGGAAGAGAGGACACTAAATGGAGAACTCTTGCCTCCCACTATGAGGCTTTGACCTGATATGTTCTGTATCTGGTGGGTATTTGTGAAAGCAATGTGCATCAGCAGAGTTTTCAAGACCGCAGTCCTGAGAGGAAATGGCTGAGTTTAGATATCCTGATTTTATTGTACGTTCTTGGCTGAGATGATAAATACTGACATAAGAAGCCAGTAATTGAAGCATTGGGCTAAAATAGTTGTGTCCTCTGATCTAATCCTTCCCAGGCCAATTCACCTTACCCTTTCTTTCCACAATTTTCTCTGTGTAATCCTTTCAGATGAGATTTTACAAACCAAACTATTATGCACAATTTGGGTTAAGAGAAGTTTTTAGATACATCATAGAAGAGCAGAAGGTGTTTAGTGCAAATGACAAAGTTTGGCTAGGCCAGGGCTGATTGGTTTTGAATTGAACTTTTCTTATGTCCTTAGGGAGGAAAGTGTTACTTGCACTTTTCTTCTCCCCGTAGTAGGACGTGGGCTAGGAGAAGATGAATCACATGAGACCTGAGCATATTCACTGTAGCCAGGTCATGAAAATCAGGCTAAACTGTTTCAGCTCTTATAGAGGGTTTATATTTGTTTCTATATGTGTGCATTTTTGTAAATAAAAAAAATAAATAAAAAAAAAAGGAGCGAGAACTCTAAAATCCATATCTGTCTGTGTCTCGGGACAAAAATGGCTGAATTTACAATGAAAAATTGGTAAATCTAAGCATGGCTTAAAACCAGATGTTGTGTACTTTTACTAAAAATGTTTGTCTCAGTAGGCTGCTTAGTTGCTTTCAGGATGTGGTCCTCTGTCTCACCCGCAGCCTGTACTGCCTTACCTAGTTCAAAGCTGCATCAAATTATAAGAAATGCGTTGCTGCAAAAATCTTATTTGATCCCCAATGCTATTTTGGTTTTAAGCAGATTTATGGGGTTTGATTCTGTTTGTTGCTGCGTTCAGCTGTTAATGTGTATTCTCAGATGAACAGGGAGGCTTGGATGCAAGAGAGAAATTCCCCCCATGCTTTCTGCACAATGGAACTAATTGAAAACCTGCTTGCAAAATATGCAGGGAACATCTAACTCAGTATCTGTCCTTTGTACTTAGGGATCCCAGTGGTGTTGGCTGCCAGCTGGGGGCAAAAATTGTCTGTTTTGCTGCTATCAGTAGTCTTCTGCTAGCAGTGCGATGCACTTCTCATTCCACCCCTGCCCATCCTGTCTCCCTTGCAGAAGACCTTAAAATAAGAGCTCCGTCAGAATTATGATAGGAACTGGTAGGTAAAGGGGCAATTTTCCATGACATTTGCATTAACTGTAACCGAATTAACCACAGTCAACACTGCAACAGTGTCAAAGACCATTGGCTAAAAGCCTAATCAGAAAACATTTTACAGCTGAGTAATAAAGCAGAGTAAATACTGCTTTGATAACTACTGTCATTACTTGTGATATTACACTGAGCAGTATTTTGACTTCAGAGGGTTGCTGGCTGGATGAGTCATGTTGGGATTTGATGTGAGCATGATAATCCCATCGGGGATCTATCAGTTGGGGCAGAGCAATGCCCTGGAGTTCCAAAAGACATCCAAGTTGGCCTGCTCAAGGCCCAGCAGTGTTTTTATGAAGGGAGATGAAGCTGGGGAGGTTGGAAGAATCCCATTTGCCTTCATATTTGACAAGACAAATAACTGGGATTGTGCTTGGAAGTGGCGAAAGAAAGCTCTGCAGGGATTGTGGGCTCATTCTAGCTGAAAACGAATTTTTTTTTAGAAAAGTGAGGGATGCAATCAAAGTCAGAGGTTGGGTTTGTTCCACTAAAATTGGGTTGCAGTCCCTGCTCGCTTGAGGAACTTTATTGATGTGAGTAGTCCCATTGAGAGTATGAGTATTTATGTAGCTGAGAGAAGCTAATGAAATGAACTCAAGTGAAAAAAGGATTGTTCACATGCCCAAGAATTGTATGACGAGGGCCCTAATCCAACCATTGTGGTTTCGGGATTTGCAAAATTACTTATTTTTGCTGTTGCATCTATGTCAATTTTGCTAACTCCTTGCACATTCCAGGCCCTCTCCTGAAATCTACCTTGTTTGCTCTGAATTTCTCCTTCCAGAACAGTCATAGCAACATACTGACCTAATTTTTCAGGTTGTGCAGCTGTGTACTCACTATTTTAAGAGATAAATGAGTAACAGTCTCTCCATTCTCTGGTGTAAATTGACCAAAGCCTCTTCATGTCAATGTAGCAACATGAAGCTGTGAAAACTGAAAGCCTGAGGCTAAACATTAGCTGCAAAAAGAAATGGTATCCATTGCATAGTACTTCTAAAAATATTGTCAACGTACAGCATTTTCAGGTAGAAATGGTGATCTAGTTAGAGAAAGAACTATGGCTCTGATGAAAGGACCTTGTTGATAATGTTCGCTGGAGTGTCGCAATACAGATCTTACGATGGCCAAGGTCATCACACTGCTCAAGCTGATTTTTCTCAGAAGGGATGTTTTCTGCCTTTTCAGCTGTTCATTTTTTATCAAGGTTATATTTTTTAAGGTGTCTGTACTCTTGCTGGCTGCTGGACAGCTGTATCACAAGGATTTCCCTCTGGTATAAAACACAGAGCTCTTCTGTATCAATGTGGAATGCAGTAGCAAATCACTGTACAGTGGCCCATAAGGATACCAGCTACCCTTATAAACTTTTTATAACTTAGGAAAATAAACATGTGGTTTCAGGGCTCTGCATAGTCAGTACTAGCTGACTTGGAGCTTGCTTTACAAAACTAAGAAAGAAAATATTGGTAGAGCTAATAAATTTCTGAGGGAATCAGCGAATAGTATTCTGAAAGCTCTGAAACATGTGATGGTTTATGGATAACTTTGTATTTTATCTCCTGGAGCATCATCCAAGTTGAGCACTAAAGTACAGTGTTCTCCATAACAACTGCTGTGATCTGGGAGCTCCTACGGGACACCAGCCTCACTGCAAGTTATCTATGGAAAGATCTGCTAATCCAGGGGATCCGATGTGCTCTCAGCAAGGCCAGCAGATAAGATTCTCTCGCTTAGGGAGAAAATACCTGGTCATAGCAACAGCAAGAAAGCAACCAGCTCTATGCAGATATCTGGTAACTCCTTTTATTTTAAATTACTTTTTTTTTCTTTAAAAAAAATATGTTAATTTAAAATTAGTAGCTGTTGGGGATGATCAGAACTGAAAGGTGGAGATTGTAATAATGGGTGTTTGCCACCTCTTTCCAGCATCCTGTAATCGTCGTTATTTTGCAGCCCCTCTCTCTAGATGCCCTGTAAGCCAATTCTCCCTTACAGGAAAAGTGTGCTTATGAGGGATCTTTGACACATGGCACGCAGAAAACAGGAATATGGGAAAAACTCACACCCAGATTGCTTGCCACCAACTGCACAAATTCTAAGAGTGAAAGAAGTAGAGAAAAATTCAAGTGGTTTCCAGATAAATGAAAATGTGGGAGGCTCTAACTCCCTATCATTTCCATAGCCTATGAAGTGCCATTACTAACACAGGCACTTCCAGTGCTGTGTGCTAAGCGGCAGTTTCAGAACCTGAAGTTGCATCTGACAAATCTGTTCTGAGCTGCAGCCTTTGCGCATGAAAGGACGAGCCATGCTGCGTGACGTTTGGGAGCCTTTCCTGGTGACTTCTTCACTTCTTCCATCAGGCAAATGTTGCAGTGTGTCCTGCTGTGACCTCCCCTGTGTCTTGGTGAGAAAACTTCTTGCAGATGGTGATATTTTGGTTTGGAGTCCAAGAGTGCTCACTCTGTGTGTGTTGACTGCTGGCTCTTGGTGGAGTGTCCCTGAGCTCCTTCCATACAACGCGTGTTAGGGCTGGACCCCAAGTCAAATGCATGTGGGGATCAGTCAGCTGAAGGATATTGTGGATGCAGGTTGTTTATTCTGCTTTCTGGATCCTCAGTCTGGGGTTTCCAATCCTAAATTTGCGATCCTATATCCAAACCTTCCTTTTTCTCAGGAACTACCCTTCAGTTTGTGACCCAGTCTTTTCAGACAAAGCACAGTGACATGTCTTGGACAAATTCTGAAACAATAACTGTGCCTCTTCTTGGCCCACCTGAAAGCCTGAGCTAACCAAAGGCATGAGCCTATCTCTTGAACACTCAAACACAGCCATGTCATACAGTCTACACTCAACTGTGCTGTGGCTCAGCTGTCAGATCTTTTAGGCCCCAGAGACAAGAATGGCAAGGAACCGCGGAGAAAAAAAAAAAAATTACAGATGGGAAACTGAGGCACAGAAGTAAGTGACTCACATACAGGCAGACTGTGGCAGAGCCAGGAATAAATCATAGAAGTCTGATTCCCAGTTTAGTGCCTTAACCAAAAAATGACCCCTTCCTCACATCAGAGCATCCTTTATCACCCCAAGCTGAGGGCAGCAAGCAGTGGGGATGCAAGAGCTGGAGGTCACAGTAGTAAGAACATATGTTTGTTCCGTTTAGGTACTTCACTTCCTGATAAGTCCATTAAAGATACCAGTGTTTTCACCTGAAGGTGAAAGGTTCTGCATTCTCACTGTCAGTCCCTTGGGTCTCTGTATATTTCTTTCGAAAAGCCAAAGCAGGAGAGTTACAAGAAAAATAACATTCATTAAAAAAGTAATAATAAGAGAGCTACAGTACAACAAGGAGGTGAAATTAAGTTTGGATTTGTAGCCTGCAAATGGCTGTGTGAATGCTGAAACATTAACTCTGTTGTTTAGCTCAGATAAAATTGTTTTGGTGCCAGTAGAAAATACCTTTCTTCGGGAAGGTCTTCTGGGCTCTAATTTGGAAATTCCAAAAGACTCAAATGTATCCAGTTGTGCACTTGTAAAGAGGTGAGAGACCTGCCAATAAGTGATTTACAGTATGTTTTCCCATGTTTTACATTTTGGTAATTTCATGTTGCAACTCAATACTTAATAATGTAAAATCCAGCTCCTCCAACTAAGCCAGGAATGAACTCATGGAGGAGTGTCCCATAGGGAAGGGCATATACTACATTACGTGTCTGTGTGCCAGCACCGGAGATGCAAAAACAGCTCCGTGGAGGTTTGCCCTGTAAGGTCAGCCTCCAGAATTGAAAGGGTTGGCTGAATTCAACTTTTGCTACTGACTGCCTGCAGTTCCCAAGACATAGACATCACCACAGAGTCTGCCGAGGTCGGGCTGCTGAACCCTGGGCTCAGATGTGCCATTAGATGAAACTTCCCGTGAACTAAAATTCAAGAGAAACATGAAGGAAATTTGGAGGAAAGCTCCATTTGGAAAAGCTGCTTTGAGTGCAGTGCCTGCGTGAGCATGATCTGCAGAGCACAGATCTACATCTGAACCATGAGACGGGGTATGAATTGGCACCTTGAAGTGAATGTCCCCAAGGTCATGGATCTGCACAACAGCTTGTGCCTTGCTACGAGACAGGAGAGCACGTTTCAGGCACATCTTTGATTTTAAGATGCATAGACATGGTGCAAAAAGTAACACAAAATAATGTCAAGGCCAGAGAAAATGTGTTGCAGTGGAGGACTTAAAAGAGCCTGGTCTGTTAAGTTTGTGAAAAGCACAGTTGTGAGGTGGTTTCCTTATGCCAGGTGATTTATCTTCGTAGACATAAAATAGCAGTACTGAAGATCTGGTCAAGTACACAGAGACATAACGAAAGTTGGTAACAGAAGCTGCACCTGAACTTATATCCTGATGAGAAATAAGGCCCACATTTTTAGCGGTTGGGATGATTAATCGTTAGGAACAACTATCAGTGCGAGTAGGGTATTTTTCATCTCACTGGTCCTTTTAATCAATCCTGAAAAAAATGGTCTACTTGAACGCATGTCACAGCAAATCGAGTGGAGGGTCATCTTTAAGGGTCTGTGTTAAGTAAATAGTTTCTTCTGGGCCTAGACTGTATGGATTTACTGCTCCTTCTGAAGCCTGGAAGACATACACTAGACTTTTCTTAGGAAAACCTGTGTGTGAAGGACGTAATTTTGCCAGCGTTCATGCTGTGTGAAATCCTGAGGGTACCCAAACCTCTCTGCTCCTCTGTTGTCTAGCTTGCCTGACTTATGCAAAAGACTGAAGCCACTGGAGATGATGACGCTTTTGTGACATCATCAAATATGTCACTATCGCTACAGAACCGAAATGAAAATAGCTGGAGATTTGGTAACAAATTACAGGCTGCTAGGACAAGAACTGGTTGCACAGGCTACAAAGTCTCAGCAAGGAAAGGAAACAAGTCAGATACGGGATATTATTCTTGGTCTGCCACTACCTTACTGCAACATCTTCTGTTTGACCAATCCAACCTGTATCGGGACAAATTCATCACAGCACAGAAATCTGTACTAGAACCAGTGTTTCCAGCCAGACTGGGCTCAGCTAGAAGGAAAGAAAGAAAAGAAAAGAAGGAAAGACCTGGAGCTCTGATTAAGTTTATCATTCAAGAGTCAGAGAAGACAATTAAATTGTTGCTTGTGTTCAACGACTGCTAAATAATTTTCTTTGTCTGGGAAAATTTCAAATGAACCTCTGGCCCTTCCAGATCCTAACCTGACTTGTGCTGTTGCCATAGTTCAGCCATGCTGGAAACGTCTGTCATATGAATGTAGTATTTGGATTCCCTAAGCTGTTGAGTGTTGTAGCCCCGTGGTGTGACAGCACTATGCCAAGGTGCTGCCCTGACATTCTAGACAATAAGGTGCAAGAGCACTACTAGCTAGCACTAGCCCATCACCTTCTGTTTACATCTCTCAGAGAACATTTTAGGCAGGTTGATCTTATTTATCCCTGTTTTGCTGTGGACAAAACCAAGTTGCAAGGATTTGTCCAAGGCCAGACTGCAAATCAAAAAGAGACCGAAACAGCCTTTTCAGTTCTGACCTCTATGGTCAGTATTTTTGGGCTTAGCCGTATCACAATCATGCAGCTTAATGTTAACTTCTTAAGCTACCACCTGGTTATTTCTGGTTCATCCTCACAGTGATCTTGCTGTTCCCCAGCCCTGTCACCTAGTGGATTCCCATCCCATTAGGCAACAACAGATCTGACATTGCCAAAGAACTAATGCATATGTGATGGTAGGGAAGAAGTAATTTTGGGATGCAGTAACAGTGTTCTGCAAGTGAAACTTCTTTATCGTGGCAGGGGTTGGTGCTCACTCCCCAGATCTCTGATTTGGAGCTACAACATGGACGAGGCCTCTGCTCTGCTGAAGACTCTTGTCTGTGCAGCTAAGTGAAACAGGTCAAGGCGACGTGCTTTGCATCTGAGTATGAGGAAGAACTTCTTTCCTCTGAGGGTGACGGAGCACTGGAACAGGCTGCCCAGAGAGGCTGTGGAGCCTCCTACTCTGGAAAGGTTCAAAACCCACCTGAATGCAACTCTGTGCAACCAGCTCTCGGTGATCCTGCTTTAGCAGGGGGTTGGACTAGGTGATTTCCAGAGGTCCCTTCCAACCCTGACCATTCCTTCATTCTGTGATTCACGTCCATCCCACTCCCTGCTAGAGCCAGTTCAACAGTGTGGCTGTGACAAAATTGTTTATTACTAGTAGTCCCTTGCTCGTGGCCATGGACTATGCTATCATTTTAAACCAAGATGATCTTGACATGTTCTTGAGCTCATAGTTTGACACTGTCTTATTTACACCTTGCCTATATGACTCTATGAAATTAGTATTGCAGCTCTGCCTTTCTCCCATTTTTCCTGTCTTTTCAACTGATTTGTCCAGTCCTCCAGAGGAAAGGTCTCCCAGTCAACAGATATACACAGATGTACCTGCGGTTTCAACTGCATCCTGTGGCAGGTGCTGTTTGAGGGCATTTCTATCCCAGCAGCAGAACATGAGAAGGTGAATTAAGTGATACCACCTTGGACTCCAGGAGCTCTCCGTGGAGTTCAGGATCTGGGCAGAGCTTACTCAGCAAGGGAGTTTAAAATTGCGTTTTGGCTAAGAAAGCAAACCCTTCAGCGTCAATCGGGAAATTGTATTTTTGATTTATTTTGTTTAGATAAGGGTTAAGACGCCCAATTGAGAGCCCCTTTATGCTGTGATGTGGGTGGAAGTTTGTTCAGCCACTGAGACAGACCAGTTGCGCCCTTCCCCTCTCCACTTCACCCCCCCCCCCAACTTTCTCTCACCATGTTTTTTCTGAAACATATGGGCCTAATTCAGGTTAAAGACTAAAAAGTTTGCACAGTGCTGGTTAAAAATTATGGCTTCTTATAATGAAATCTTTGTCAATGGAAACTTGAAATAGCAGCTTGGGTTGTGACTTATGGGGAGACCGATGATGGAAATCAATTAATCATCCCACTTCCCAAAATCTGAACAGGAGGGCACACTTGAATCAGAAAGGGGCTCCGGTTTATGAGCTACTTGGACAGCTTTGAGACTTTCACTGAAACCCCCAGGAGCATGAGTGGGAACAAATATGTTAAGGCTGAATGTTTTTCTTGGGGAAGAAGAACAGCAATATAGATTCTCTGTTGAGGAACATTTGCTGGGGTTTTTTTGGGGGGTGGGCTTTTCTTGCACTAGGGGCAAGCACTTCGCAATCTTGAGCAGTAAGGTCTTAATTTTTAATAAAGGCCCATTGAGTAATTTTATTGAGGTCTTCTTATTCTTCCCAGGGGGTAGTCAGCAGGGAGCTGTATGTTACCTGTGCTGGGCCAGCTTGGTGGTGCACATCACCTCTGTGGCTGCAAGTCCTGGCAGGGCCCTGCAGCTGCTTGCTGTGAAACCAAAAAGAGTGGTAAAAAACATGGGATCTCCTTCAGGAATGTGCGAGACGTCATACGTCTGGGACCTTAGCAAGGCAGAGGGCAAATTTATGTGAGGTCCAGATCCAGACTGGAGCCCACCATTTCAGTAGCCTGGGGCTTCGATTATACTGTTCCACATCTGCTTATTAAAAGAAACCATACCATAATTAGAGCAATACATGTAATGGATTCTCTGGTTCAAAGGGTGAATTAAAGTGTTGGGGGGACAGGGGCATTGGTTTGGATAGGACCAGATCTGGAAGAGGGAGTATCAGTCTGGGTCATCTTAAAATGTTTCACTTGACCTGAAATGACATATTTTTCCTTTTCTGGAATTGCTTAACCCCTTTTTTCTTTCTCTTTATATGTCAGAACTTGGAAAACTTGGTTTAAATGATTTTAAAAATTCACCCATCCACACACCCTGAAACAGCAAAACAAGAAATCATGTAACAGATACTCCCAAAGCTATTTTATTAGCATTCCATGTATATTTCATACTCTTATCTTGCCATAGGAAGGGATACTTGCCTGTATAATTATGCTGTAATAGTCCAAACTAATGTGAATCAACCACATTATTCTCTTTCAGAGTATCCCAAATTTTTGGAGCTGCTGCAGTGGAGTTCAGTTCCCCCAACTTTGCTTTAAAGGGGAACAGCCACCCTCAAGTCCCCACTTCTTTGATACAAGCAAGGCAGATGATTCGGGCAGTCAAGAGGAGGAAGGGACAAGGAACTGGAGGAGGACTGGAGCAAAGGAGCCTGGAGAAATTTCACAGTTTGGCGCAAGGGTGATTTCCTTTGTCATCCTGCTTGCTTCCTGCCAGTGGGTTGACTTTAATGAATAATGGGAGATGAATGATAATTTTGGTTTCTGCCTGGAGTGGGAACAGCTGACAAAGCGTTTAATGGAAGCTGACAGTTAAGTACCCAGCCGCAGCAGTAAAGTGTCAGACAAAGCATATGAAAATAAACAGCCCAAATGAAAGCTATTTCTGAGCAGATTGCTGGCACACTTTCCCAACCCCAGGCAGGTTATCTGAGATGGTAATTGCTGCCAAAAAATTCCTCCTCCTCCTTTTTTTTTCTTCTTTTTTTTTTAAATATACCTTATGAGACTTACCTCAAGGGACCATAGAGCATATTTATGGATACGCTTAACTTCAAAATAAGCAAAATCAATACCAGAAAAAGCAGAGCTGTTTTATGGAGCTTATACTAAGTTTGTTTGCATGTTTAAAAAAGTTGGTCGCTTAATAGCAGCTCATATATAGTATCTGCTTCTATATATGTGTATTTATATATTTAAGAGCTAGAGGCTGGGGTTAGCTAAAGACTTGAAGGAAGTGCCCAGTTGTCACTGCCTTTCTATATGAGCCCTAGCCAAAATGGTCTGGGGACATGAGGAACTGCTCCAAAAGGGTCAGAATGAACATACAGCCAAGATTTCCATCCAGTATTTACGCACTAAAAACCTTGCCATCGTGAGCTGTGCTTTGACATCTTTTTTGCCCACAGTGCACATTAGTTCTGCTTGTGTTGCTTTAAGCCTTGCAGAACAGTTAATCAAAGCCGATGCAGATTATTGAATGTTGCCTTGTGTTTTAAAATAGGTTCATTGGCTTTGTGGCCAGAAGGGACTGCTATGATCATCTCCTCTGACCTCCTGCATATAACACAAGCATGGGATAAGTACTATTATATGAGGGTTAATGTACACAGTGCCTACATTTATTAGCTTTCTACTTCATTTATTAGCTTAGCTGTGAGAGCAGGTGACTGAGAGTCAGCATTCCTGGTCCCACTCTTGGCCAAAATGGGCTGTAGAATGGTTATAATAATATTTCCCTATCTGTGATGCTTAACTGATTCCTGCACAGAAAAGGCAACAAGCTTGTGGTGACTTAACAGTTACTGCAAAGAATAATCCTGTTACAGCAAAAATAATAATCTAAATACCAAAACCAATCCCCTCCCGAAATCCAGGCTTACACAAAGATTAAAAAAAAAATACTTGAAATTCTGAAATCTTGGCTGCATAAACCTAAATGTTTTAAAACAGTGGAGTATGCATTTTCCATTTCCAAGCTTGACTTTGACCCCACATACTTCTGTTCCATTGGTGTGATTCATCTGTAGATACAAGGATTGCATAATTCATCACAGATCTTTACCATAGATATAATTACAGTAAATCCTTTAGCCTGAACAGCGTGAAGCTTCCTCTAAGGTGAGCACAAGAGCTACTTGTAGGTGGTGCTGCTCTGGTGTGGTTTGAAAAATGGTAGCTACATGTTTTGTGGTGACATCTGCAATGGAAATACCCAACAGAGCACTGCTGTGAAATGTCTAAGGAGACAGAGAGGCAGCGAGCTGTGGCACCACGCTCTTGAGGGAAGGCACTGGCGTCGGTTAGTGGACTGAAAGCCAGAGGTGGGAAGCGGTTTCCTAGCCATGTATCATCAATCTGTATTTTCCCCTTCCGCTTTGGAAATTAATATGGCACATGAGATTGCAGTTCTCTGGTTCATTGTAGAAGTGTTGGGGACAACTGGCTCTACAGCTGTGGCCACTGACTGTGTTTCTATGTCTGTAAACTGATTTGCTAGTTTAATGTTTTAAAGTGTTTTATTATGATTACTTTTTGATAGGTTGATCTTCAAAAGCATAACTTTCTCTGAGCTGTTTTTATGGGGAGTTTCCTAGAGGTGAAGGGCTACTAAACCCAGCCCTGTTTATACCTTAGCCCCTTCAGCTCATTCTGTAGTCTCTCTGCAGGCAAAAGACTCCTGCAGGAGTTAAAGCTGGTAAAGGTAAAGGCCTGAAAGGACAATAAGATCGTTTGACCTGAGTTCTGGAATATCTGAAGCCATCAAATTACATCCAGATCTGCTGCTATAAGCCCAATATATTGTGTTTCACTAAACCAGGTTTTCCAGGAAGACATCCTCTTTTTGGTTTGAAGACATTAAGAGATGGAGAATACACCACTTCCCTTTGGTGGTTTGTGCCAGTGGTTAACCACAGTCACTGTTAGAAATTTGTACCTTATTTCTAATTGGAATTTCCCTGGCTTTCAGGTCTTGTTGTGCTTTGCCGTTTTTGACTACAGAACCTTTAATATCTGGTATTTCTTCACTCAGAGGTATTAATGTGTTACAATCATATCATCTCTTTCAGTCTCCTTGTCACTGAGCTCAGCAGGTTGGGCTCTTGGGGTGGAATTTGCTCCAAGTGGATTGGTTCTTTGGCATCTAATGTTGAAGGCATCTCTGTGTTTGTCTTGGAGTTTCTTCAAAACTTCAGTCACACATATGCTCAGAAGTGCCTGTTCTGGCATGTGGCACAATGCCAGGTTTAAGCAGTGGGATTTCTGTACTCTGCTGGAGGAGTCCAAACCAGTTAAATGTGAGATTGGTGCCCACCTTTGGCACAGCAGCCTAAGGGGCAAATCGCATACCTTGAAAATGGAAAACCTGGATTCTTGGCTTGAGGGGACTAAACCTCATCTCCCATATCCTAGGAATATCACCAAGCATTGGGCTGTGGAGGAGCTCAATGTTCCTCTCTTGCATAAGTAACTAGGGGAGCATGGTCTGGCAGAGACCAAGCAGAGCAGACTGTGCTAAGCATGGACTGACACTTCCCAGGGTTACTCTTCCAAAATCCAACAGTTTATGGCTCAAGAAGTTGCTGTCTTTTTGTTTTAGTAATGCAGATGGGATTTCTTTTCCATGTAATTGTCCAATCTCTCCTTGACTTGAACTTTCAGCATCCACAGCATTGTGTTGGCAAGCCTTACAGCTTAGCTGTGTGTCTTCTGGAAAAAAAAAAAAACGCACCACCTCCTGTTCTTTCTTTGGGGTTTGCCAACTGCTAGCTTTAATATTCCATCATTTTTGTATTGGAATAGACAGGGAACAATTAAGCCCACTCACTTTCTCCATGTCACTCATTTTATACAACTGTATAAATATCCCCTCAGTTGCTGAAGTTTGAAGGTTCTTCACATTTTTTGATCCTTCTTGCCATTGTCCTCTCATCTGTTATAACCTGTCTGAAAACACAATATTCAGGATGCAGGTGTGTCATGGATTTGTATTACTGTTTTAACAGAGTCAGATAATGTTTCTCTACTCCTCATAATTCCTAACATCCAGTTTACTTTGTTGTGTGTTACTAAGAATTCAGCGTCCATCTGAGCTGTCTGATGGGGTTCATTTCTGATCTCATTTGCCATCATTCTATATGTGAAGTTAGAGTGGTTTTCTCCCATTGTGCACAAAGGCAAATCACTGCCTTTATCTGTGTCCAGTTTCATCTGCTGGTTTAACACTCCATCTCTCAGTGTATTGAGCTCCTTCTGCAGTTCTTCACTGACAAGCTTGTCTGTTCCGACCTACCATGTCATCAGTGAATGTGAGCCAAGCCCAGAGAGTGGTGGTGGAGCAACGTTCCCCAGGGATCAGCGCTGGGGCCAGTTCTGTTTAATATCTTTATCAATGATCTGGACGAGGGGATTGAGTGCACCCTCAGTCAGTTTGCAGGGGACACCAAGTTGTTGGGGAGTGTTGACCCACTGTAGGGCAGGCAGGCTCTAAAGAGGGATCTGGGCAGGCTGGACCGATGGGCCGAGGCTGATTGCATGAGGTTCAACAAGGCTCAGTGCTGAGTCCTGCCCCTGGGTCACAGCAACCCCAGGCAGCGCTACAGGCTGGGGGCAGGGGGCTGGGAAGGTGCCTGGTGGGAAAGGGCCTGGGGGTGCTGGTCAGCAGCCGGCTGGGCATGAGCCAGCTGTGTGCCCAGGTGGCCCAGGTGGCCATCAGCATCCTGGCTGGTATCCAAAAGAGTGTGGCCATCAGGAGCAGGGCAGTGCCCGTCCCCCTGCGCTGGGCACCGGTGAGGCCGCCCCTGGACCCCTGTGTTCAGCTTTGGGCCCCTCACTGCAGGGGGACGTGGAGGGGCTGGAGCGTGTCCAGAGCCGGGCAGGGGGCTGGGGCAGGGGCTGGGGCACAGGGCTGATGAGGAGCGGCTGAGGGACCTGGGGGGGTTCAGCCTGGGAAGAGGAGGCTCAGGGGGGACCTTATCGCTCTCTACAGCTGCCTGAGAGGGGATTGTAGGCAGGTGGGGGTTTGTCTTTTCTCCCAGATAACAAGTGACAGGATGAGAGGAAAGGTCCCTGAGTTACACCACGGGATGTTTAGATTGGATATTAGGAAAATTTCTTCATGGAAAGGGTGATCAAGCATTGGGACAAACTGCCCAGGGAGGTGGTGGGATCACCATCCCTGGAACTGTTCAAAAAACATGTAGATGTGGTGCTTAGGAATGTGGTTTAGTGGTGGGCTTGGCAGTTCTGGGTTAATGGTTGGACCGGATGATCTTAAAGGTCTTTTCTATGATTCTATAATGTGACCACCTAACTTTAATTTCCTTTTCAAGTTCAGTTATAAATCTGTTGCCATCATAGGTCTCTATGGCATTTGCTGGTTACCCTCCTCCCCAGTGAAAATTCCTACCATTTCCTCATACGTATTATCCATTCCACCTACCGTTATCCATACAAGGATCTTCAATTGATTATTTTCTTAAAAGCCTTGGGCTGAGAAGGGCCTCCAGTTCTCACCAAGTTTTTCATGCTCTGCTGTTGCTTGCCAAGAGCAGAACCGAGCAGTTGTGCCTTACATTTCCTTCTCTGTCTCTATGTTGAAAGTGGAAAAGCTTGGTACTCAGCCTAAGTGCTTAAACTCCTGAGGTCCCTGGTAATCCAAGGAGTAAAAGGCAATCGGAATGGATAACTCCTCACAGGTGCTCAGTGGCGTGTAGTTCTTTCCATCCCAACCACATTTGGAACTGAGGTGTGACGACACTCACCATTGCTCCCTGCCCAGCAGCAGAACACCTGCAATTGCTGTAGGCAGTATCTTAATGAAGCCTTTACCTGGGGCAGGCGACAATCCCCATTTTGCAAATATGGTCTATATTTTTGTTCCTGAGCCTCTGCTTTCACATTCAGGTGATTTTTGAACATTTTCCCTGAACTCACCTGGTTTACCAGGTGAGTTATTGATCACACTCCTGTTCCTTAGTTAGCCCTGCACTGATCCTTAAACACATTTTATTAGTAGTGATACTAAATTTATTTCCAGAACTCACTGACAGAAATGCTGAAATGTACCAAACCTTGGAGCCCTCCCTGCAGAGCCTCAGTGGGTCCCCCCATAGAGTGAGAACTCCCCATTAATGACCTTTCTGATGCTGTCAGTCAGCCCTCTCTTTATGCTCTACTGATATTGCATTGTCCTAATCTTAAATCAGGATTTCAGTCCTGTGCCCTCAGGAACACACACGTTCTAGCTCTGCTTTGGCATTGATTTATTTCTGTCTACTCCCAATTCCCCTCTCTGCCTCTATTGCCTTAAAGGTCTTGCTGTTTTTACCCAAAGTCAATATTCTCCTGTCCTTTCCCACAATGATGACATACACAGTGATGAAGCTGGATCTTACTCACACTCACACCCCTTTATAATGTGCAAGCTTTGACACTGATGCCTGCAGGAAGGCGAGTTGATACTACTGGAAAAGCAAAAAGAGGCTATAGTGCAAATGCGCATCAGGTCTTAGAGGTTTTTTTGCCTCAGGTTGTATTACAGTCAAGTGAGTCAGAGATGTGGGAACTGCTAACTTCTTTCACTGGGGAGCATTGTTAGTGACCTGCACAAGAAGCCAGAAAACTGTTATTGCTTGAAATGTAAAATTAAAGAAAAAAAAAACCTGCTCTCTTTCTCATTTCCCTGAACTGGACCACATGCTTCCCTGGAGGAAAATCATTGCTGAAATATGTTGACTGCAAAAATTTCTGTTAATCTGAATATTCCTCTCTTGCTCTGAGCTGCAGGATGCAGGCAGAAACCTGTACCATCTGTTCTGGAGTGATCTGTGCAAGCTGCAAGCATGACCCTGCTGGAGATGATGGATGGCCTAGTACCCTGCCCTTAACTTCTGTGGGATTGCACTGGTAGGATGGGTTGCACTGGAGAGTACAAAATGGTGCCCAAGATTGCATGGTCAGCTGCGCACTGCCAGTGGGGTCACACTGACTGCGACCCTGCAGTAGCACCACTTCCACTGGTGGGATGTGACCACAACACTAACAGCCTACTTGTGAGCTTTGGGAACTCTCATTGATGTTGAGCATGTCATGGCCTGATGAGCCTTCTCATTACCAGACTTGTGCCAGATCCACTTGAAGATTTTTTCTTCAAGTGCAATGTGCCAAAGGCGATCTCACAAAGTGTTAACTCTTGTTTTGGCATTCATCCCTGAAGGGTTAAGCATCCCTGAAAGAGCAACCCTTTCCTTTTTCCTCTCATTCCTTATTGCATAGAGTGCTCTGATATATTTTCCTTCTCCTAGTCTCTCTCTCTCACCATATGTTAAAGATTTTTAGGAACGTACCTTTTCTGCAGCATCTTTAGCTTTTAGACTTTAATGCAGTCCTGATGCATTTACCATAAATCCCTGGAAATATGGCAAATCCAGGTCAAAACTTCTTGGAAGCAAGAACTCACTGGAAGCAAGTTCTACATATGTGTACAGTCTTCCTTGTCTGGGCACAAGAGTTGCGCGATTAACTGGATGAAGAGAAAATTTCTCTATACCCAATGTCAGCAGAATTTTTGATTGAAGATATTTTTACACTAACAAGCCCTCGGTGTCTACTGTATTCAGCATAAGGGAGAATCATGGCAAGGAGCAGAATGGAAGAAATGTGCTAATTTGAAAAATCTGGACATTTTTATCTATGGGAAGAAAAAGATTTCTATGAAGGCTATTGGAAAAATAGTGAACTTGTTTGTGAATATATTTGTTTATATGAAAGTCTTTATCTGCTTTCCACTGGTTCCATCATCAGGCAAATGTTTTTCAGCAACTTCCCCTATACAAAGTTTTCTTTTTAAATCTCTCATTTCCCCTTTACACACTCTACCCTCTGGCTCTGAAATCCAGTTCTATGCTTTACCTGCTCTTCATTTTATAAAATAGTCCTTTTTCTCAAGAAATTATTCAGCTCTGGGGGAGAGACTGAAGGTTTCTTAACTGTCTTTATACCAACCAGGCAGTCTGCTGAATAATAACATTCAGTAGCCACAAAATTTAGTTGCTTTTTCCGCTGTGCCCTGTGGAATGATTGGTGCATATTGTGGTCCCAGCACAGGAGAAATGCTAACACAAAGTAAGTAAAGAAGTCATGTAAGTTATCAGCTGAAATCCCAAACCTTGTGAATCCCAGTGTTGTGACTGAGGGTGGGACCTACCCTTGTGGTGGACCTGGCTATGCTGCATGCTGTGGGAATGTGTCCTGCAAAGATTGCTAGTAACGAGAGGTGCTGGCAGAGCGAGACCTTCTTTTTTTTTGCCAAGTTTTGGTCCAGGACTGTGTCCAGGGAGCCCTGTTGTCCTGTTAATCTAGAGCAGAGGAAGAAAGGCAGAACTGGCTGGTGACGAAGTGCATTCACTTCACTTCTTTCTATGCACAATTTCCAGTTCTTTTGTACTCTTCCAAGTCTGTCTTGAAGGCATGCCTTAGTCCAGACAAACAGGAATAAACACAGATTTCTGCTATGAGATAATGAGGTTTTCTTTTTTGTTCTCTGTTCTTTTCCTAGAATCCCTTGTGTTTTATCGGCCTTTTCGATGACTGTTGAGGGCTGCGTTAGTCTTCAGAGAGCTATCCACAAAACCCAGTATCTCTGTGAACAGTCATAGCTAATTAAGAGTATTGTAACATATGTGTAATTAGGTTATTTTTATCCCATATTCATTACTTTGCATCTATCAACACTGAATTTCTTTCAGTGCCATGAGATCTCATAAACAATGACTATCACTCAGTGTCATGAGATCCTAATATCATCTGTAAACTCTGTTATTTCGTGAGTCGCTGTTTCCCAGATATGAATATGTTGAACAACACTCATCTGCGTGGAACTTCGTGTGACCTCCATCTATTACGTAAATTGACTCTTAGTTCTGTATCTTTTTAGCCAGTTATTAAGTGGGAGAAATGAGATCTCAGTTTCTTTTTAAGCCTTTTGTAATCTAAGCACATTGCATTAACCAGTATTTATTATATTGTTTCCTTCAAAATGCTCTACAAGATGTGAACTCTGAATTCCTTTTGTGTATCAGGGTTCAGCCCCATGACTGGGAAATTATGAGAAGAATCAAAGTATTAGAAAGAAGTCCCATGTTTCTTAACATACCTCTCTTACTCATGCCTTTGGAGTCAGTGCAAGCATCTCCTTACCAAGTAGGCTAGGGCATCGCAGCCACACATCCTCTAAAATGAAGACTTGTGAAGACTTGTAATAAAAATAGTCAGTACCTCAATACACTGGCCTGATTTTGATTTTTCAGCAAAAAAAAACCTATGGGCAGAGAATGAACAAATAAAACATGAGGTGGGTCTTGGGTGTTATTTCAGCAAGATCCTCAAGCAGATGTCAGGCTGTATCCTGGCTAGACTCCCCTGTTATAAAGTAGCCTCTTGTTAGCACAGCACTAAGAGTAATTGCACAGACAAACCTAAGGCATGGAGCAGCCATGCGTAAATTATTTCTTTTAATATGTCAATGGAATTCCTAAAGGAAAGCTGGCTTTTTTTTTTTTTTTTAATAATTTTATTTCATCTTGTTTCTCATTTATTTCTAGGAACTCTGGTTATGCAACAGACTGGTGTGGAGTGGAGAGGGAGTCTCTTATCCTCAGCCCAGACTAATCCAAGTGCTGTGCTCTTCCTCTTTGCAGAAACACTAGAGGAGTTTCTATTCTCTTTTGTGCAGTCAGTGAATTCTCTGCGGGGATCTCCATCTATCTGGCAGGTCACATTACAGCTCTGCTTTTGTAACTGATCTGTCCATGGGTTTCTACAGAAGAAGTGTTATTGATGAATTACTGCACATGGCGCTGAGAGTTATGTTGCAGAGTTGTTACTTTTCAGCTGGGGAGCTTTTCTGAGAACTTTCCATGATGTGCTGGACGGCTAAAGAGTTTTGGACAATATGTAGCATACAGCTGCCATAACTCATGACCGATAAACAGAGAGAGCAAAACGGACAGAAAAGTTGAAGATCAAAGATGCCAGCAGGACACGCATATCTGTGAGTAGTGATGAATTTTACTACATTAGAGAAAGCTGGCTGACTTCAAAAGATGCTAGACCTCCTGGCAAGGCATAGAAATAAGCCCCCAAAGTCAGCATGTTATGACAATTGCAGTTTCCCTCAATGTGAGACAGCACTGATTGCGCTGCCAAATGCCAGCTAAACAGATTTATTTTCTCCAAGACCTTTTTTGCTTTCCATTGAAGCCTTCTCTGTACTTTCCTATGAGGTGTAGTTACGAGCAGAATTGGTAGCATCGCCCTAGAATAGGTCCATATTACAGCTGGGCAGAAAATAATTCTGCTGTTCTGTTACAATATTTGACATACTGCAGTACAGCCCCCGAGCACACAGATACAAACACCCAAGATTTAAAAAAAAAAAAAAAAAACAACCAAACCCTGAGAAACTAAAACTCATACTTTAAAGTTTGCACCAAATGAAACATTTGATGTCACTAATTCTGAAACATTGAATTTTAGCAGTTTTCAATTATTTTTTAACTTCACTTAGTCTAGTTTTCTCAAAACAATAACCTTGATTTTTATTTTTATGTCACAATATAGCATTTCAGTAATTTCTTTTTTCAACATATGATGAGTCAGGAGATTAAGTGAAACCAATGTTTTTCTGTAGTGTTTTGGTTACTAGGAATTGTGTTTTTCCTATGAAAAATGGTTTAAAAATTTCCACCAACTAGTATTTATGCTAAAATGATTCACTTCAATGACTTCACAGACTGTGGAGTCTTAAAGCAAGACAACACCAACAGGAGTTCAACACTGTGTATAAGAGCTGGGTGGTGAAATGAAGTTAAAGTGTCCAGAGCCATTCTTATTCAATATATTCATACAAGACCTCTTAAAAAAGGATCTTCAATAAGATGATCACTAGCTTTTCAGAAGATGGCAGAAAGAAGAGACCATCATCCATGGAGACATGACTGGATCCAGTTTTTGGGATACTGCTTGTCTCCCGTCCTCTGGAGGTATCATGTGGGGGGTGATGAGAACAGAGGCCTGTTTATCAAAATGGGAAGGGAGGAAGGTTTCCCACCCCACTGAAATGGTTTAGAAGGTATGTTAACCCCAGCCAGAAGAGTAACAAATCTTGGCTCTGATTCCCACCTTCCATAAACCGCAAGGGTGGATATTCGATTTTGAGCTTGGATTCAGCCAGTTTAGAGAGCAATTATCCATCCATGTTCTGTAATTCAGTTATGAACTGGTCTCCAAACTCTTCTCGCTCCAAGGTCTGAGTTTCTGTTTATTTGGGTTACAAAGCCCGTTTCTGCTGTTGCTGTCTTGCCCTTGCCTCACACTGCAAGCACCCACGAAGCCTGAAGATCCTGGGAAACGGGGGTTGAGCCAATATCTTCTTTGTTTAAGATGGGAAGGGTGTAAGCGGGTGATCCATTAATACAGCATTTATTAATACTTCTCACACACAGGAACCAAAAATTGCAAGGCTTGCTTTGAAGCCAGGACTCTCTCCTGTGCACTGAAATGAGTTTCCAGCAAGGTGCAGGTGCATGCCATATGAGCAGGAGGAACCCTGGGACCACAAGCCAGCAACCTGATGACCGCTGTGTGCTCAGTGCCCGGAGTAGATTCATATCAAGGTGACACTTCCCTGGCTCAGCTATCCCCTTGTCACTTACTGAAGAGCTGTAGATATTTTACTCTTGCAGGCTCCTTTTCTTGCTTTTTAGTGCCTGATAGATGTTGTTCCTAAACACTTTTGCAGGTGATTACTGTGGGGAATTAGTAGGCTTCTTATTCACACCTTTCTGTCCAGCCCTTCTTGACTTGCTTAAGTCATTAAGGCAGAGGAAACAAGGGATCTCACAGAGCATGCCGAGGCCCTGGCCAGCCCCAGAGGGGCTTTTCAATGGTTTAATTTAATTATCACTGTGGGAAATGCTTGTGTAGATGTCAAGCATTTTGATTCCCCTCCCATTCTTTCTCCTGTTAATAGGTGGTTGTGCCACTGAGACGTTTCTTCAGAAGACCATTAATGTGAAGTATGAGTGTTGTTGCCTGTTGACATGCCGGCTAACAGGGATGAGACATCAGACTTAGGTTCCCAGAAGGGGTGCCTAAATATTTGTGGTTTTCAAGCATTATAAATTTTGCTTTCTAGTGCAGGTGAGGTTCGAACCCCTATCTGCAAACACCTGTGTCCCAAGTGTCCCTTTTCAGTAGTGGGGAAACTGGTAAAGGAAAATGCAGATGTGAAAGAGGCCCCGAAGCCTTCAGGTGTGTCAAGCTTTAACCAGTTTCTCCACACCTCCCCGAAGTGGATATATGGAGTCAAGATAGGAATGAAGGAACAAAGCTTTCTGGCTAAATGACATGGGTTCAGTGACACTGCTTTAGGGCAAAACATCAAACTCTTAGGCAATGTCTACACTACAGAATTGCACATTCCAAAGGAGCATTCCCAGGTGCTTTAATTTGGTTTTGATCCTCAGGCCAGTTCCTTGCACGCTTTTGGCCTCGATTCACTAGCATCCCTCCAAACCATTTCCAGGCACAGTTCGGCAACCGGCATGGCCAGGGACCATTCCCAGTTGGCAGCTTGGATATAGCTGCTCTGTTCTGGAAAGCCTGAGAGTTTAATGAATAGATGCAGGCATTTCTGTGCCAGTTGGCCTCCAGGCTAGAGAATGGCCCTGGCCATGTTTAATTTTCTAAAACAGACATAGCCTCCGATCTCCTTCTTATCTCTGCCATTGACTTCCTGGGTAGTGAGGGCTCAGCTGTTTACCTATAAAAATGACTTTGTGAAAATGGAGCATGCATGAAAGAATGGTTTCAGAGACTATTTATTATGAATATGGTTCTTTTTAACTTAACAAGTCATTCACAAACTGATCTTGGCTTCCTTGGATTGAGTTAGTGTTCAGAGACATTCACTGATCATTTACAGCAAGAAACATTCAGTCTCTGGTTTGTTTTCTTTGCTTCCTTTTTGCAGCATGGGACCAGCCAACTGAGAGATCTGCTTTTGTTTTCCCTTTCCTTGATTTGATGATTGAAGCTTTTCAAACAGAACTACAACAGACAGCAAATAGCCACGATGAATTTCTAGATAAATAAACACTCGGGCTGAGGTTATTTTGGAAGAGCGGCAGTCTCAGTGCTTCCAAATGGCAAATAATAGAGTGAACAGAGCCCAGGCATTTTCTTCTGGAGCTGGAGTGCTTCTGCTAGCCATCCTGTTAACCTGTGCTGCTCTGCTTTGTGGCTTTGTTCAGTGCCTCTGAAGTACTGTGAAAGGCACAGCTAGGGCTGCTTAAGAGTCAGTCCAGGTCCCCACTGAGAAGAAGGGGACTCTTCCCATTGCCGCACTGCCCAGAAGTGGGGTGAGGATTGCTCCTGGCCTGCATGCTCATGGGGTGAGGGTTCAGGGGTGTCAGCCCCTTGCAGGGAGGTCCACGTGAGATGACCACTCAGCCTTTCCCTGGTGGGATGGCTCAGGAGACGTGCCGGAGGCAGGCTTGCATGGCCTAAGCATAGCTTTTGGCTCCATCATTTGCTCATCTGTGGCTTTGCCTTCACTCACTTGTTTCCTTAGATGAGTTCCTCTGCCTGCTTATTTGTTTTAGGAAAATTATCGTTCTTGTGTTTCGGTCTGTGTCGTTTCCTCTGGGCCTGTTTTGCTATTGCACAGAGGGATGTCTCTAATGAAGTGGACAGAAGGAGGAGGACTCAGGGCTTATTTTTATCCTATACATAGGAAGTTGGCCAGAACAGGGAAAAATAGAGCAGAAAGTCCTCAGAGCATTTCCACCCCTCAAGCCTGGAGACAGCAGTCCCCACAGACTTTGCTCAAATGTTCCACCCCTGTCCGGGGATGCTGCCGAGGAGAACTTTCTCCTCAGTTTTGCTTGTTTGTTTTTGAAAGGAAAAGTGTGCGTTGCTTCCTGCCACAGGGATGGGGCTTGCTGCCCTGCTGTTGCTGTGATCCAAGTTTCTTTTATTAATGAATTAAACCTCAGGCCTCCAGACTAACTGAAAGAAAAAAAAGAGAAAAAAAAAAAAAGAAGAGGGAATTTGTATATATGTATTGGTAGTGTGACAGCACCTAGAGGCCCTGATGGAGCTGGCGGTTGCATCACACATTTCTAAAGAGAGGCAAGAGCTGGTCTGAGGAGGGGTCTGAGCAGACGGGCTCAGGATAGCAATACAGGGCAGAAATGCAGAAAAACATAATAGTTATGCAGCTCCCACAGAGAAGAGAAAGGAACAGGATGAAGCCATGTGGGTTTTGGTTCAATGGGAGGCTCATTATGCCATTTTGGGGAAACTAAGGCATTTGTTTCATGACTAGATGTTTACCTTGCGTTCACATTTTCTTTCTCCCATTAAATCTCCTTGCCCGAAGGACTGCAGGCCATCTTTTTGCTTTTTTCTTTTGGAGTGGTGATGGCCAAAGAGACCAGACCAACAGGCCAGACAGCCAGGGCTTTCCCACGCAGCTTCCCCAGCACAGGCTGGCATCTCCACTGACCATCTTCCTCCACTGCCGCTGGTCCTGTAGCACAGCTGGGCTTCAAAAGGGGATGCTCCTCTCCCATGTGCTTCAAAGAGAATCCAGGAGTCGCAGAACAATTACTCCCACTCACAAGGCGAGGGGAAATCCTCTTCTAACAGGGGATCATCCTGTTAAGATGAGGGTGTCTGGCGATTTATGACTTGCTGCTTTAAACTCTCTTCCCCTACCAAAGAAACACAGCAGACAGCAAAGCTGGAGGCAGATATGAGAGAGAGCTGATGCTGGCAGCACTTGAAATATAGTGGGAGAGATGGGAAAACCCTTTCTTGCTGCCCTCATTACCATAATAATTTAAAATAGTTATAATCTTATCAGAGGTCGCCACATAAGGGATGTGCAGGCTGGAAATCAAAGCTTTAATAAATAGATATTTTAAGACCAAAAAACACCACCAGCTAATTTTGTCTGGCTTCTTGTGTAATTGATAAAAAAGGTGGGTTTAATGGGAAGGTGTTGTTAATGTGATATTTTTTTGGTAATAATTTTAACAGGAAAACTTCTGAGTGATTTATTGCAAAATCCAACTTATTTTCACTTGATTGGCTTCCATTTTCATTTTCTACTCTAAGTGTCTTCTAAATCCCAAAGACTGCATGCTCTGTAGGGCTTTCTTCCATCTTCTTTTTATTTTTTTCTATTTTTGACTCCAACTTTAATATTGTCAGCCTGGGGCAAAGAAAATTTTGTATTTTGACACTATGGAACTCTTGCAACCTACATTAAATACTGCAAAAATTACTATCTCTGCCATCAGTTTTCTTATTGTCTCTGACATTTTTATAGATATCCCAGCTCATTTCATTTGTTAGCCTTGGCCTGGGTCTTAGATGTGATTGTACCTCTCAATCTCAAGAATATCTTGCCATCTTAATGTCTGGTGTGGCAGTTAGACAGGTTCTTCTCCCAGGAATTAAGAGAAAGCAGAGTTTCAGCAGAAGGTCCTCTGTCACACATTGAAGTTGAATGTCAGGCCATTTTGCATTGAGATCTAGAAATAGGAAAGCAAGATTAATTTATACCAGGTTTTAAGTGGAGAAATGCCATCTCAGGACCTAAAGAGAAGCAGAAGGCAAAGACAGCTGAAAGAGACAGACTTTGATGTGGGCAGTGCAGTGTGGGGCAGCCCTGGGGGAAGAGTCATAATCAGGACAGATCATCCAAATTGCTACCATGCCTCTTCTCCACATGGAGCGACTCATCCAAACGTGAGGTAGTCCGTGTCCAAATTAGGTCACTCCATACCCATTCATGTTCTAAGTATTTCTAAGAAAGCATTACAGCCTGTGAAAGCTCAAGCACACCCAGAATAGCTTTTGAGTATAGAGAAGGTCATGGTTTTAATCCAGACTGAGTCCATCAGCCTCAGAGGGTTTTACACCAGCATCACCAAGATTTGAATTTGCACTGGGATGTTTAGCACAGGTCATTAGCAGGACAGATTTCTTGATGGTAAAGTGAGAGAGCATGACTGTGAATTATAAAGCCACATCCTTACTGGCGGCTATAAATTTGGATAAACCTCCCCCCAGTGCTCTGGATTCTCACATGCTGTCTCTTCAGGCTGTTTCCCTCTCACTTGTGAAATATATTACAGTAGCCAAATAACCAGGGGATGAATGACCTCAATAAATTCACTTGTTCTGCTCTAAGAGAAGATACCATGCTGTGGAGAACAGAGTGAGAATGTATTTTTCTCCCCAAAGTTGCAATTATTCCCATTGTGTGTCAATTTTATTGGCAGGTGGTTTTTTTCTTCCTTTGGTTGGCCCCAATTTGAATTTTTCCATTCTGCTTCCCACTGCAAATGCCTTTTCCAATTAGTGTATTTTTGGTCATACCAATGAAATCTGTATGGGGGAAGAGAGTAAAGCAGGGCAGGTCCTCATCTAATGTGTATTTGCCTTGCTCAACACATTTTGAGATGGGTCTCTGCTGCTCTGCCCAGCTCAGAATCCATGCAGCAGTGCTGCAAACACTGAACATAACCCTACCATAATTTTTGTAGACAGACTTGCTCAGCTGGTTATGCATAGGAGAAATCCTCCTCCAGGTTATTAGAGGAAGGGCTGAATTTCATTGTTTTTCTTTTCTGTAGCATGTACTTATAGATGTACCCCTCCAATGCGATAAAATTAAATATTTATTTCAGGGGAGCAGAGCAAAATTTTTATATAGATACAAAATCAGCCCATCTTCATCTAAAATTCAACAGAAGTACAGGCCACGCCTTTCATTTTACTAGTAACTTGGCTCAGGGCTTTAAGCAAAGAGCCTAGGGGCAGTAGCATCTGAGAGGCTTCCAGCATCAGCAAAAGAAGTTCAAACCTCCCTGGGCAAAATGTCCTAAGCTCCCTGGGGAAACCTCAGAATGGCAGTAAAGGCATGAAACACCTGAGAAAAACCCTACCCCAAATCTCTAAGAGTGTGTTTTTTACAAAACCTTGTCAATATTAATGTAGCTTCTCTTCCAACTGAGAACAAACAGAAGGGACTAAAGCTTTGTTTCAGCATCCATCCAGACAGCTTTCTGAAGCAACAGATGCACGAACCCGATACTGGCTGAGAACAGAGGAGATGCCAAGAAGGAGACAATACAAAAAAAAAAAATCACAAAAACCCTCACCTGATAACCAAAAGAAAATTCATTAATTTTATAATCAGCTCCTAGGCAGCCTAAAAACCCCATGAGCAGCATCTTCAAGAAGTCAGCATAGCTCTGTTTCTATGCCAGGCAAATTACCACCATTCCTGGAAGTGACTCTTGCTTCACCCAGTTATAACCAAGTGAAACATGGCCATCTGGTCTGAACTACTCATGGAATCTTCCCCTGCAGCAGCTGGAGTAAAACTAATGCTTGTTGGGGGATCATCTCACACCATGATGCTCCGAGTGGTGTAAGTGCTAAAATGTCACAATGAAGAACCAATACCATAGGACCTGGAAACATTCAAGGACAGGTTGGATGGGGCTCTGAGCAACCTGATTTCGTTGAAGATGCCCCTGTTCGTTGTAGTGGGGGGTGGACTAGATGACCTTTAAAGGTCCCTTCCAACTCAAACTATTCTATGATTCTATGATGTTGGACATCTGAGAGTAATTTGTGGCTTGAAAAAGGACTCACTGATGAATTTGATCCCACCGTTGCGTACTGGAGGAACACCCATGCTGTTTGCCTTTTCCCCAGCCAGTTATCTGGATTATGCAGCAGCTCCCATGCCAGCCCAAGACTGTTGGTCACAGCTTGACAACCATCCAAGGGGCTTGAGAAACAGCTTGACCATTGCAGCTCAGACCAGACAGGGACAATAAGTCTTCATTTTATGCACGCTGCTTTTGTGTGAGAGCAAAGCACAAGAAAAGGCTCCTGCCTAACAACCCTGAGCAGAATAATTTCTCTACGACTCAGCACCAACAGTGGGCAATGTTGCAGTAGTGGCAAGTTCTTCCCTTTTGCTTATCTTGAAGGTCAGAGATAGAGATAGAGAGAAACTACAAGTGAATGGCACAACAGTCCCCCACAGTTATTTCCTCTAGGCTGAAGAACAAATGTGGAAGGTCTGATCCAAGAAAGTAAGAACCTATCAGCAGGTACTACAGCTTCCATGAAGCTGCGCCTCATTTCAGGTGGTGTTGCAGCTGTCCCTGAGCAGGGCCGTGGTGGTGGCTGCAATAGCATGGCCCTTAGTTCTCAGAGGCAGAAATTCACTGAGAGGTCTTCACGCTACAGCAAGACATTCAGTCTGCAACTACAGTTGCCCATGATTATTCTAATTGCTGGTAGGCTTTTAGCTATTCTTACACAATTTTCATTTCCCATCCCGTATTCTTGGTATAATCTATCTTAGTTTTCCCTCTCTCATCACATATAGGGTGAGCTACTCTTGCCAACACCTACATGAGCCTCCAACTTGCTTTCTTCCCCCTCTCCTCACTGACCTTGTCTACATCTGAATTGTGGTCACAAATGAAAGGATGATTTAAAAAATGCTCTGTTTGAAAGGCCAAAGGCAAACTGGGAATACAGACACCTGTGTCCTGTCTCTGTTGGTGTGAAAAAGGAGAGAAAAGGTCACTCATGTGGGAGTCCCGTAAGGGTTGTTTTACCTCGCACTGTCGCTGTGAAAAGAGAGTGGTGGCTTTGCTTTATCTTCTCTTTTATGACATCTGAAGGTTGGGAGAAAGCAGGATACAATGGTAATAGAAAGCTAAAGTGATTGCTTTAAAGCCAAATCCTTTCATAATGCCCTTAAAATCTCAGTGACTGCAAAGTTTTCAGGAAAGAGTAATATCTTCTGTTAGCCAATTTCAGTTGATAAAGCTGCGGGGAGGGAGAAATAGAGCTTTGGAGCATGTGAGCACTTCTTCGAATCTCTGTAGACTTTGAAATGTCATTGTTTCCTGATTTACCTCACGAAACATAAACTTTACTAAACAGGGTACATTAACGACAAGGTGTGCAAATGTGCCTTTTCAACTCAGGAACAGAGTTGCTTCTGTTCCAGACAGAGCTACCTCTTTGGACCTAGGATGACAAATAAGTCAAGTTTAAACATACGTAGTTGTTTGTAGGCCCCAAGACACTTTATGGCAAATTCGTTCCAGCTACTTTTCTCAATGTCCCCATACAAATAAGACCTAAGCATCAAGGCCAGGAACAAGAGAGGAGACAGTTACGTACAGTCTGAGGATATGCAGCCACAGTGGCTTTTATATATACATAGACACATGTACGTATGTATGTATATATATATAAATTAGGAACCCTGAAACTTAAATCCATATGCAGGAAAGTACGCAAACAGACAGAAAGCTGAAGGCATTTTGGAAGAAAAAGATACTGCTGCTTGCCAGTGTGAATGCAAACTGCATATAGGTTTAGTATCTTACGCTTTGGGGGTTTGAGATTTTCAGCTGGGTAGTTTTCATCTAAATAGAAGGCAGGTGTTTTTCAAAAGGCTTTTTCTTTTAATGCATCCAAGTATTTTTCCAATAGAAAAGGGTTGGCTTTTGAAGCAGAATGGAAATTTTTAATTTGATCTGAAATTTTGTTTATTTTAGGAAAAAAAAAGTGAAAATCAACCCTGGAAACATTCTCACTAAAAATGCTGGCTTTAGATCAAAAAAAACCCCAACAACCTCTTTTGAGCTCTTTTTAAATGAAATATTTCCCTTTAAAACTTCAGTTTTTAAAATACTATGCTTATTTTTCTTCAAGTTTTTAATTGGGAAGGAAGAAGAGACTAGAAGGTGATGAGTAGAATCAACATAAAACCTTTGTGGGGAAAATCAAAAAGTAAGCTTATGTTAAAATGATGATATCGTCAATTCAAAATAATTGCCATATTTTGATTAAACAGTAGAACATATGGCCACATCTGACAGGGCTGGCAATGTTGTGTAGGTGGCTCCAGGGGCTGCACCACACTGGAGAAAAGTTGCACTGTCAATAAAACCAGCCACGGGCTGTTCGCTTCCTATCTTCCTATATGTTAGGCTCATTAATGGAACATCAAATCCACAAATGTGGACATAAAGTCAGCCTATACATTCCTAACTTCAGATACGAGCGTCCGACCACTGCTTGGGGCCTGTGTTTGAAAAGCAGGGCCATGTCCTGAGGGCTGTAAATCCATTCTTTTTTGATGGAAAACAAATCTCAGCGGGTTTCTTTCTTTTTTTTTTTCTTTTCTTTCCTTTTTTTTTTTTTTTCCCTACAAAAGAGTCTTGTATTCTGCACTGTGAGCCTGAATTGCAGTGGGGTGGGGGAAGCTGCAAATCCAGCTCAAGACTTGAAAGATTTCCACTGTCATTGCTAGAGCTGTGCAGAGTCAGAGCCCCTCAGTGCCAAGAACAAACACATCATCACCACCACATAATGCAAACATGATGCTCTTGTAATCTGCTGCGGGACACTGGGAATCTGCCTCCTGGGAGGAGAAGCAGGCAGGGAAAGCCCTGGAAATCTTTTTTGGTGACTAAAATCATGCTTTATTGCAAAGTACGTAAAGGGCCGTCTCTCCTTTCCAGGCTGACTTCCCACCTGCAGTGCGTTGCTGATTTAATAAGGGCTGAAAGGGATTATCAAGTTGTGAAGTTGTTTGCATCCTACCGGGTTGTAATGAATGAAGGTTTTTGTTCGGCTCAGCCAAACTGAATGCTTCTTGGAGTGATCATAGCTGGGGAAAGGCTGTAAGTGACCAGCATTTTTAGTACATGGTTAATGCTTGAATGTTACATGATGAAATGGTGGGTGCATAAGCTTGTTAGTTTTGTACCGTGCCACTTTCCCTCACTCCTGCCCCAACACTTGCTTCAGGCTAAGTCCCTGCAATGGTTTTTCAGTCTGCTTTGGTAATGCAGCATTCAGTGAAAAAGGAAAAACTTGGGACCTTCAACTCCTGTAATTAATGAGCAACAGGAAAGTTCCCTCGCAGGTCTCTGTGTTCGCCTTCCTCTTCTAACTCTGCCCCAGGTTGCCTCACCCTTGGGGAGTTTGTATCAGTTGCAGTTCTGCTTACAAAACTAATGGCAAGAAAGATGCTCATTCCCTGCCAATTCCCTGCAAGCCAGTCGCATCCCCTGCTGAGCAGGACAAAGAGCGCCACAGGCACGCTGGAGTAAAAGCCTCTTAATCCACCTCATTTTCAACCTAATAAAAGCAGAGCAACTCCACCCAATTAGCAGACACAAAAACCACCTGTCCCTTTGGAGGCAGAGCTGTCTGAGTGACAAGAATTTAAAACTCTCCTCTTCCTTGACCGCATGTTTTTATAAATCTGCCACCTGCGTGAGGAGCAGGACCCGGTCCTCTCCTAGACTGTCTTCTCTCCCTCTCAAAAGGTCAAACCTGCCCTGCTGCAGTCCTCACCTGCCAGTGTGGCTGGGATTTTCTCCCTCTTTTTATCCCAGGAGACTGTAGTTATTCCTGGTCTCTCATGCTTCCTGTCCACCAGTGGACTTTGTCTTGAGATGCCAACACAATAGCGAGGTGTCCTCTTGGCCATTCTCTACATTGGTGCTGATGCTAACACAGTGGTACAAACATGAGCTTTACCAGATCAGGAGAAGATGCAGAGCTCAGATCTCCTCTTCATCTAGGAGAGACAAGCAAGCGCAAGCTGTCTCAATGGTTCTGCTCTTACTTGAAATTTCCTCTAGAATGTATCATCCACCATTCAGGAGTCCAAAGCAGCTAAAAACAAAAGTCTGATATCTTCCTGAACTTTCCCCCTGCTTCAAGAAAACAAACAACCTCACCATCTGCTCTCTCATAGCTCTGGTTATCTATACGTCTCCCATCTCTTTACTTGTCATAGCTTTCCACAGCCCTCCTCCATCAGCTGTCCTGTTCAGACATTTTTTCATTTCCTTCTCCCACTCCTGCCTCTGAGCACTCCTTCCTTCCTGCAGATAACGTTGAAAAGGGATCTCAGCACACTTAATCAAGCAGGGTGCTTACCCTATCCCACTTTAGTCTCCCAAGTCAGTCAACGAGTCTTTCCATACTGCTTCTACAGTTAATGAAGATAAAACACTCCTCCAGGGGCCGAGGTACCATCCCTAAGCCAAACTCCTTCTCTGAAACCTTCAGAAGGGCCTGACTGTTCCTCGGGAACCCAGGAAGATGTGTTAAGTTGTCTGGCAGACAGGTGACATTAAAGTGGTATGACTATATCACAAAGACATCACTGTCTCCTATTTCAGGTGCTACCTGAGTGCTCATTTCTCCTGTGGTGTTGGAAGAAGTTACAGGAAGAAAAAGCAAGTCAGGAGTTCATGGTGGGTTTGGTGTGGGGTGGTCCACAGTACAGTCCAGGCTCCAGTAGCTGAAAACTTCTGAGATTATCAGATGGAAAAAGTTACTGTTGTGGGTGTTACTTCATTGCTGTGAGAGCTGACCTGATGGTCACCGCATCCCATTCCAGCACCAGCTGCACTGCAAAGTCAGAGGTAACAACTAACATGAACTGAGCTTCCCTTGACATTTATGTGCGCGGAGAGGTCCTGTTGTAGAGTCAACTGGTTTCTTAGCAGCCTGTTCTCCCCTCCCCCAGACTTTATTCCTGACTCATGTTTACCAGCTGGAGAAAGCATGACAAAATAGTGAAGAAAAAAAAAAAAAAAAAAAGACCTGCTTTGAGCATTAAACTTCATTGCTGAAAGACTAGAGACTACTGTATGGCCTGCCAAGGCTTTAATTGTCAACTTATGTAAGAAAGACTCTTATTTAGTCCCTGTTTGCATTCATCAGGGGGTTCATAAAACAATTATAAGAATCTGGTGATAATCTTCTTTCAGCCTTTATACTCCAGTCAGCCCAAAATATCAACCCAGTAGATGATTGCTTCTATGTGAGGTCACTGAACCACTGACTGGCTCTCTGACTCTTTGACTTTATTATTATTATTAATTGGTTTTATTAGTTACCACTACTACAGGGCATGTGAGTCATTCACCCTGTCCACAGTCCTGAATAGCTTCATTGTATTATCCTGATCAAAGTTGGTCCTTTCTGTTTCCCTTTCATGTGATCTTCAAAGTCATCTTTGGGTGGACTGAAAAATAAAAATCTCAAAGGCAGTTTTAGGCTGAAACAAAGATCGACAGCCCCACATTTTTGGTAGTGCAAAGATTAAAATCTTATGGTGTTAGAGTGTCATCTTGTGAACTAAGACAGGCGTGAGACAGCCACAGATCCCAGCTGGAAGCAAGTCAGTGGACTCTCCCCACTAGATTGAGGGGCTCAAAGTGAGTGAATGACAGATTCTGGTACTTCAGGTTAGCTTGAAATCATTTCACATACTGGATATGAAATGTTATACTTTAGTGCTAACTGGTTGCTGAAAACCCTGTCTTGTGTGCAAATGAAAATAAGACTTTAGGACTGGTTTTGTATTCTTCTTTGCAGCTGGAATGCAAGTTGTATTTCATGCAATGTGCCTGTCATTTTAAAGACAAACTGTTGTAGATCAGATCTTTACATAAATCATTGATTCAGGCCTATATCTGGAAAGTTTCAGCTCTTGCAGGACAACGTAATATTTCAGTCTTTGATTTTGATTGCTGCATAGACAGGAGAAAAAGGAACATTTTATCAATGCTATATTATTTTCTAAAGAACTGAAACATGTTAAAGTCTTGTTGAAGACCAGGGTGGTCTAGAGATCCTGAGGTCTCAATTAGAGCATGTGCTTAAGTGTTTTATTAATATGATGGTCTGCCTGGCCTCCTGAGTTGATGTTGGTATGAAATTCATCTCACAGAGACAAAGCAGTCAGATTTAACTCCCTTCCTCATAAGCTTGTACATCTGACTTGTAGGCAGGATGGTATCAGAATGAAGTGAGGTTGAATTTCTACTTCACTGCTCTTTAAATCCAGTGTCATGACAATTTGAGAACAGAGGGGATCCAATAAAAGAGATTAAATATCAGGAAAAGTGAGACAAAATTTCTTTTTGGTCTTATGGGTTGTCCTTTCAATATAACTGGATAGAAATACGAATCTCTCATGGGATTTTCCATTATGTCATAATGAATAAAACACTCTGAATTAAAAATATTTGTCAGATTCAAATATTTCTAGAGGACAAAATCTGGAATTTAACACTTTTCATCTAAAGATGGAATTAGCTTGGGGAAAAAAAGAAAAAAATCATATCAAGAAACCAGCAGAAGATTCCATCACTCATTGCTTCCAAGATCAGAGAAATTTCCTCTGCTGCAGGAAAGGAGTAATTTATACTTACTTCGTATATAGTGGTGAGAGAATAGAGCTTAATATAGTGGTAATAAGATAAGCTGCTAAAAGCTTTTACAGAGAAACCAGCAACTTGGAATGGGATTTTCACCGCTGCTACTGAAAATGGGCCCAGATTTGAGGGATATCTTTGCTAGAGATCTAACTACATTAGAATTTGAACAGAACTAATATTTTTGGCTTCTAAGCAGAACTGATTTTTTTTCTCCCAAGTTAAATAGTGGCTGATTCGTAAAGTGTCCCTGAACCTAAAAAAAAAGGGCATAAATGCTGCCTTGTCATATTTGCGTATAAGCCAATATTTAGCATGAAGAGAGAGGTGATAAAGGGATGCAGTATGACGTTTTGAAAGGAAGTTGTGCAGAACCTTTACCTATAGAGCATAGGACGCTGCAATTCTCTTCTACATCACAAATTTCCCCTTTAGGTGCCTGATCTCCAACTGAGTTCAGTGAGAGTTCAGCCGTTTAAATCCCTCTGTGGACTGGACACCAAGTTACCACCTTAGAGCTTTGATGAATTAGATATTCCAGTGTTCCTGAGAAGGGATCCAAATTGGCTTTTTTTTTGCTGAGCTCACAGGAGGTCAGAGAATGACTGAGCCTAGAGACAGGAGGAATTGGCAGTTGTAACTCGGAGACTGGGATTTCGCAAGGTTGGAACAAAGGCACTGTACAGCATCATCTTTGGGTTATGATTTGGCAGATTTAAGGACTGTGGGAAGAGGTGTTCTCACAAACAATGAGCAGAACTGCTAACATAGCTTTTAAACATTGCAGCTCAAAGATCAATTTGGCTTTGGCCTTTGCCAAAGCTACTTCTTAACAACTGACTTGAAAACTGCAAGGATGAACTGTCTTTTTTCCTCCCTATGGGGCAACCACATTTTGACATTGTGGTTCCTAAATGACCGGCAAATAATTTCTTATGCTGGAAATGAAGAAAAGGGAAGGGAAGGAAAGAAAATAAAAGAAGCAATCTTTTCTTTTCCTCCCCCAAAGTTAATGAATTTTTTATAAATGTGTAAGCATGTCACTATTCCAAGCCACATCAAATCACTCCTAAAATCTGTATTTTAAAAACAGGAATGTGTATAATATGAATAGCTTAAGGAATAAAATGCAAAAAGATGTTGATGATGCTGGATTGCCAGCCAGCTGGAGAATTAAAAGAGAGGGAGAGAGCGTGATGAAGAGAAGAACAAAAAAGCCCGTGTTTCACTGGCCAAGTCAACAACCCTGTTTTTTCATTCGCCCCTCGTTATGGAAAAGTGTACTCAGGTTGTCCTGGAATCCAAGTTCACTGTTTTTAAGGAGTCACATCAGGGAAAAAAGCATGATGCAGTGCAGAGAATTTGACAGGGAACATCTGGACACCAAACTACTGGAGCTGCCATGTTTTGCAGAGGGATGGCTCTGAGGATGAAATGGAATGAACTGTAACAAATATGGGATTTTGCTGGCATCTTTAATTTATTTAAATACATCCCTGGCTTTTGAGCTTTTTTTTTGTTTGGTTTTTTTTTTGTTTTGGATAATATTTAAACAAGTCAGAAATCCTCTCTCCTTCCTGCCCTTCATTACACATGACAGGGAGTGGATTGCTCTGGCCATCTGTAGATTAGGAGTGAACAGAGCTGCATCTGGATGGGCTGGGGATCACATGAATGCTCACAGCAAGCCCTAAGCAGTTAACTCGAAACCTGCCCTTCCCTGGATGAGCCAAGACAGTATCACAGTTTTTGCCAGGGTTGTGTGAAGTAGTGTTGGAGCCTTGTAGCTAAACACAGCTAGAGAGCGTTTGGGGGCCCTCCCTAAGTTAAGCACCTCTGCCAATCCTGCATGTGTCTATGAGTTTTGTTTGATAATAGCATTTGGCATTTATTGTGTGACATCTTGAGCTTATGAAGCCATTCCTGAGGCTTCACTGTAGCCCTACTGTGATTATAAAAGCTTCACGGCAGAACACAAAAATAAATGTGTCAGTGTTTAAAAGAGGGAAGAGCTAATAATGAGGTGGACAACCTGCAGGTCCAGAGACAGAGGGCTCGTGGCAAGCCCCAAAACCCCACCTGGGAAGAAGCAAGGTAAAGGGTGGGCTGCTGAGGATGCTGCTGCTGACCCCACCGAGGACCAAGCCAAGCCCTGTGCCCAGGGGTTGGTGAGATGATGGCTGGGAAGCCACTACCATCCCTCGCCTGTGAACTGCTGCCAGAGGTTTCTCCCCCTCCCTCAACTCTCTGATGTATGGGTATATGTCCTGTGGCTGTCAGCCATATGTTGCTTACAGGGATCAGGAAAGATGGTAGGTGGGAATTTGTGTGGGAGAAGTGGCCATGGTGGGTTTTTCCCTTTGAAGCTATTTCCATCTCAGGAGGTATGTTTGGTTCCTCCTTTTACATCTAATATGTTAGGGAGAAGGATAGAACCACCCAACTACAAGAGGAAATCTTTGGGTTTGGCCTGAGCTGCTACACGGTGAGGACTTTCTTCTTCAGTATGTCAGTGTCCTTTCTGAAAGTGATGGTGCACAGAAGGACTTTTTAAAATCTTTTCTAAAGAAAAAGTCTTGGTTGCAGGTACAAAGCTGAAAGACATCTCTTCTGGGGTGGGAATCTGGAAAGAAAACATTGGAGAATGCTTTCAGACCTGCCCATCAAAGGAATCTGTTCTCTGTAATTTTATTTTATTATATTGAATAATAATAACTGGTCCTTAAGCTGTAGGATTCATTTCTTGTGGCTCTGACAGTAAGGGATGACTGTATGAGACACTGACCCATTGCCCTGAACTGACCTGCCTTTTTGGGCAGAGAAAGTGTCTTTTTCTCCATGCCTGCACACACAGACCTTGACCCAGGTGGTGAGCCTGCTTAGCAAAGGGCCAATTCATCATAAATGCTGGCTTTCATTATGTGGATATTTCTTCTTTTGAAACTAGAGCCAGGCTGCCAACTCGCAGCATTTTAGAGGATAATTTCACCCACTATGGAGTGGGCAGCAGTGCTCCCTCATGGCAGCAGGGATGGCTGGTGCATGGACGATGGTGCTGGAAAGCCCTTGCTGGTGCCCTGACTCATGGTCTGCATGACCTTGAGCTTGTCCTCAGCTGCTTTGCACCAAGGGAGAGGAAATGTATTGCTCAATGTAGCTCAGGCCTCGCTTCCAGACATTGTCACGAGGGTGAGAAGGGCAGGCGGGGATGGCAGCCAACGCAGGGTGACTAGCAGCAAAACAGCTGCTGACAGACAGGAGGACAAATTAAGTCAGTCAGTGCTGGCTCTGCTGTGGGGAAAGGTCAGCACCCCTGACAGAGTTTTGATCGCTGCAAAAACTACCCAGTGCTGAGTCTTGGCTGTGCTGGAGGTGCCTAGAGTGTCTGAGCATCCAGCCCAGAGCCGGCTGCCGTGGCGAGGCAGGAGCCATGCCGGACATCCCGTGGGCTTATCTTCCATGGCTGGGCACGCTGGCTTGCCTGCTATGGTCCTGTGGCTGCTTGCTGCTCTTATTTGCACCCTATCTAGCAGCCTGACTATTCCTGAGTCAGGAAAATTTCTGAATGCAAAGATTACACCTAAAGGGTTTCGTGAAAGAAAGAAAGAAAAAAAAAATCTGAGCTCTCCCTTTGCTGAAGCCAAGCTGTTGTCAGCTTAAAGAAAATGTTTTCTCTTTGTGTTTGGACAGTTTAACAGATTTATTTCCCCCTCCTTTCCCTCCCCCTCCTTGGATGAAGGTTACAGGGATTTCCACAAAATATGTTTGGAGGAGCCAAACTTCAACACCAGAAGTTTTTAGTCAGACCGTTGGAATGATCAATAAATCGGTACCGACTGATCTCAGAGTCTGAGGATGTCTACGAGGCACAGGCAGCTCTTTTAGGTAAGCTGGAGCAAGTGAGTAAGTCCAGTAGCTCTGGAGCCAAACCCTAAAGTGGATGCAAAATCATATGGGGAGCCAGTGCTGTGATTTTCAGTACAAGGGTGATGTAATGATTGAGTACAGTTCAAGTAAGTAATCTAGTCATCTGTTCGCAATTTTGAATTATGGCTGATGCAGTCTCTGCCTGCAAGCCAGCAAAAAGAGAGTGAGAATTACAGTTATTGAGTCAAGCCAAAGGCAGGGAGCAGCATCTTGGCATCGGCTTGGGGAAGTGGTGGGGTGGGGGATGCGCAGTTCGAAATGCAACTTGGGGTCTAGCATGAGCCTGAAATTTCAGAGACAGCTGGGATCTCAACAAAAAGGTGGTAGGTGGACAGTGCGCTGAGAGGCAGGGGCACCTGTGTCTGGTCGTTGCCCCAAAGAAGAGGAGAGACATCAATCCTGAGCGCGAGTAACCAAATCCGAATCCATACCACCCAAGACAACTTCTTTGAACACATACTCATCTGTGGTGTTTGAATTCCACTTAAAATTTAGAGCCATCCAGGGCCTGACCTTTAGCAAACCACAAAGGCAACCCATAAACCACAAGGCTGGAATCAGCGAGCGAGGACAAGTAAATCCAACATATTAGCATAGACTTTCAAGTGCAGCTGGTAACCAGGGATATTACGAACGGGAGACAAACCAGTAGCATCTATGTAAGATCTGAGAGTGTAAAGCTGTACTTGGTAAGGGCTCCACTGAGGTCATCACCCAAAAAGGGGAATAACACAGCGTGATGTTTAATAATAGTAGGTGGCTGACTTCACCCCCCGCCGGAAACAAAATATTTTTGTCAGAAACCGTAAAAACATGACATGAGTCATCTTAAAACAAACAGTGGCTCAGGTGCATCTTAGAGCAGAGGATACATGGAAAGTCCCAAGATGAGACCATCTCCGGAGTGCTGGGTTTTGGGCAAAAAGCACATATTGTGAGCTAAGCATTGTAGGGCCTGGTGGAGATCTATTGGGACTGGGATAGTAAAGGATGTACTAGTAGTAACTGGGAAACTAAATCTGGCCCCAAAAATCAATACCAGAGCCGGGGTTTTTTGAGAAGATGAATAGCTTCCCCATACAGTGTACATCTGAGGGATCATCCACTAATGATGGAAGATCTTTGGGCACTGAGCAAAACACTAACAAATAATCCATTACACCAGTCATTTATACCCAACCTGCAGTCTCCACTGAAGGTTATATTTTTCCCACTCTGAGTTCTAGGCTGACTACAAAAAATAAGATAAAAACACCTGTTTTGAAGTTTTTGCAGAGAAACACTATACTTCAAAATATTTCAACTGTTTGTCAAATACTGTTATGCATAATTAAGCCCGGAGGTGGCTGCCTTTCTTGCATGGGAGAAATGATGCATTACACTTTTTGTGTGGATATCTGGTGACCTCTTATTCATGCTAGGGAGGAAGAGATTACTCAGAGCTGTAATGTGGTTGTAATGTTCTTTTGTGTTTGCCGTAGCTGCTTTATCTGGCTCATCAGAGACTTACATGTATGTTAAAAGTCTCATGGTGATTCAGTGGAATTATTTTGACTTTATAGTCATATTTGGATATTTTAAGGGTATTTGGGTCAATAGGTATAAGACCAGATGCAGCATTTACACCCATAGTTGAGTTCATTAATTGAAATACATAATCCTGAAAAGCATCTTGCTTGTTTTGAAGATGTTCTTTCTATTTGCTGTATATTTGATCTTTTTGGGAATTTCTGAAATCCTAGCAACAATAACCATCCTATTTGTTGAATTGTTTGAATTAAGACTAGTCACTCCACAAGTACTTGCACTAGATAAGCCTGGTTTCTAAAGGGTTTGTGCCTCGTGTTGATTGACTTTTAAACTCAATCGCACTGAGGATGCATGTGAACTTCATTAGACATCAGAGAATCCATACTGCAACAAACGAGTGGTGTGAGATGCAGGTGTTCTGTTTTCTTCTAAGTCAGGAGTGCTGGCTGAAGTCTTTGCACAGCTGGCACATATCTACCATCCTCTACATGGAGTCTCAGGTATCTATTAAAAACTGAGCTCACGATGCAGTCCTTTCTTCTCTGGGAAAATTAAGAGGCCTTTCCTTCTCCACTTAGCTGCCTATTTTTATTTTTAAAAATTACAGGGATGTAATGCAGCTAAAACCTCTAATTAGCAGTAACATTTGCTTGAAATGGTTAAAAAAACCTCAATGTGCAGATTGTCAGGTAGGGAAATACAGACAATGACTCAGTATGTCTGAGTGAGTCTCTTTCGTTAAGGAAGGCTTGGTTTTGTCTGAGGAAAATTCTTATGGCATCAGTTATGACATTTTGCAGCCTGGTTGGTCCAAATCTGGAAGGTTGTTACTGCAATTGCAGGTACCTGGATACAAGCCCCAGTTTTGAGGTGGAGGCTCACAGAAGGTGCTGCCTTGGACATCAATTTTCTTTTTGGTATCTGAAATGTGGCAGCCCTCACCCCTTTTACTAATTAATTTTATCCCCTTAAAAAGCCTCTGGTTGTTCCTAATTCCCATTATGAAAACTCTGGATATTCACTTTATCATGCTACACTCTTGGTTTCACTGCATTTGGCTCCTTGTCCAGAGTCTAAGCAAAACAAGCTTAAAAGAGCAAGAGGATCTCTCAGGGGATGGATCTTCCCTGCTTTGACATAAGCCAGGAGTTGTTCTGTTCAACGTCAGTTTCAAAGACTCCTTGGTAAGAACATGCAATCTAAAAATACTGGAGACCAAGATAAATCTGGACAGATTATAATTGGGATCAGGATGAAGTGGTTGTAACCTCTCCAGTAGTGTGGAGGTGGAGGCTTAAGACCCCAGCCTGGCCACTTGATGTGATCTGGAACATTATTTTACCACTCAGGATCAAATACATCCCAGATATTTTCATCTGTCCTTTCTAAGCATTTGTACCGTTCATTCCCACACGACCTGAGTGCTGATAATGTGGCTTCTGTATATTTTGTTTTCTTCCAAAGCAAGATTGTGATGCTTGCCTTTCTCCTGGAGATGGGCTGGAGGACAGAGGGGTTGAAGTTCGTCATTTCCTGTTGATATATGGCTGCTGAATAGCAACTTGTTGAAATAATACATACATCTTACGAAAAGTCCCTTTTTCACGTATGCTCTACTTAAACAGAAGAATTTCTGAAAGAATAACACTGACAGAACAGCATTTCTCTACCAGGTTGTGCAGCCCTGCTCCTCCAAGCACTTCCCCCAATGCATGTCAGCTAGGATCTGGGCGGTGAGCTCACATGATGCCTTGGAAAAAAGACAAAAATCTAGGAGGCTTTACAGGCACTGCCTACTTTGGTCTAGCTCAGTATTTAACTCTTGGCCCCAATGTATCTGAGTGACTTTTTCAGAAGCTTTTTGACTTGAACGCCTCAGCTGTATTGACAATTATCTCTCCTTTCCCCTCCAGCTACCCCATTGAAAGAAAACCCTAATTTCCCCACAGCAAACCTCGCTGTTGACATGTTATGCATTGTTCTGCTTCAGGGTGAGCAAAAAAAAAGTTGGAGGCAAATCTGACTAATCTCCCCTGAAACTGTGAAATCAGTGAAAAAAATTTCATTTGGGTACAATTTCAGTATTGTACCCACGGGCCAACCACAGTTTTTGAAAGCGCCTTCAGAGCTACCCAAAGATAGTGTTGTAGTCATTAACGTCACTGATATTGTTGCCTGAAATAGTTGCTTTATGCTGCAGTGGACAAAGAATTCCTTCTTATCCCATTGTTTTCAGAGCTACTGTGTTTGGGACGTTCCAGGACTGCTGCAAATTGCTTCAATTCTTTTCTGACGTGTCACTCACTAAATGTTCAGGGAGCGTTTCTCTAATCCTGTCCAGATGAGCTGCGGATTCCAAGAGGTTTCTGTTTTTGGATGTAGGTTTCTGCCTATATGCTACTGTTGGGCTCAAGTTCATTCAGAGGAATTGCATTAGCGGGTATGCAGATTTATTTCTTTGCTTCTGCTGAATGTGAGCTGAAATTGTTTGGTTTTGCCAATTGCCTTTCCTGTGCAGGGGGATCAATGTCCTTCCTTTGCATTTTTCATAAATTAGAGTTATGAATCAGAGCTTGATTTTTATTAGTTTTTCATAGGGGCTGCTTCCTCCTGCCACCACTTAATTCAGTGGGAATTTTTATTATTCCCAGTTCTTTAACAGCTGCATATTGGGACCTCAGATGGATTGGAAACTCTGTATTCACAGGGAAACACACTGACAGAGACAGTTTCTGCTTCAGAAATTAGAATTTCAAAAGAAAAGGCATATATGAAGTAGGAGAAAAATGGTATGTTCTCCTTAATGCAGGTGGACAGAGAGACCTGGATTGACTGATAGACCCAGTATCACCCAGAAAGTCTTCTGCAGTTTCCCACTGGACATCTTCCAAGTCTCAATGTGACACCTGACTTCAAGTTTTCTTGCATCTGTGGATGGATTTCACATTTAAAATTAAAAATCACGATCACTAAGTATCAAGTATGAACTGCACCAAACTCAAACGGAAATATCAACCAATTAAGTTTATTTTGATTGACATGCTCTAACACAATACCCTGCTCTCTGTTGTATACAAAGATTCGCTGGTTTCTGTCCATAAGCAGAGCTATTTTGCAAAATTTTAGCCAAAATTATTCTTAGGTTAATGTCAGAGGAAAAAAACATGGTTACGCTGTCTTGAAAAAAACCCATCTAAACAGCTGTTTTGTCAAACCTTTAGTAGACTTGGTCTGTGGGAGGAGTGGGATGCCCTGAAGTCAGGGTATGGCTTTGGCAGTTCTGGTGAAAATCCATCCAAGATTGGCAAATGTCTCTGAAAAATCTCATTTGGGGGCTGCTCAGCTATCCACTTCAAGCTTATAAGGACTGAGGCACTTCTTGGTTTTTCTTTTTCCAGAGTGCCTCTGCACTGACCATAATCCAGCCCAGAGCTACAATAGAAGACCATGATTTTCTCACCGGTTGTACCTCCCATATGGAATCCATTTCAGTGACATGCTGAAGAGCTGAAAGACTGTAATTACTATGCTTTAAATACTCACCATCCTAGTATCGTACAGAACACAGGGGAAGGAAGCAGCCTCACAGTAATTCATCTTAATCTGATGGTGAGGACGTTGGCAGGCCAACATAATGAAGGAACTGGACGGAGGGCTTGCAGGACTTACACAAAAGTTGTGTGGAGTACAGCGGGATGGAGCTCCAGGCTTTGAGATAAGAATGGTAATCAGAAAAGGTGAGGGTGACTGGGGTGAAGAAGCCTGATGGGGTCAGTAGAAGGCTCTATGCTTGGTGTCACAGAGGAAAACAAATCTCTGTAACGGATATAATTGTCCCTAAATTATTCTGTATGCTTCTGCTGCTGCTACTGACTGGTTTCCTCTGATGTATAACATCAGTTTCTATTTATTTCAGGGTCAGAGAGTGAATGCTTCACACTCCTGTAGTCCCTTCCATGATATCCATCACACTGGTATCCAAATATTTCACTGACATTAAAGCACTTGAAGGTCTTTGCAATATTCCTGATGAAGAGAGGGAAGAAAGTGGGGCAAAGAAAAACCTGACTAAAAGTAGACCATCATTTCAGATGCCCAGTTACTGGTATCTGTGGCCTGCTTTTGCAGGGATTACAGGAGGCCAATTTAAAATAATTTCTGGAGCTTCAGAAAATCTCGTAACTAGTTTGACTAGTTAGTTTTGGGGTATTTTTAAAGTTACCCAAATCTTATTTTGTGTTCTTTTAGTGAATAAAAGACATTACAAAACGTGCACATTCGGTACCAATCCTAATCAAGCCCTGGAACAAATGTCAGTACTCTTTGCTCATCAGTTTGGAGGAGCCTGAGGAGTAAGCATGAGAATCCCAGCATATTCTTGTTAATATTGGATGTCACCAAATCATCAGGCCTCCAGCTCACCAGAAAAGTAGAAAAAGGGAAGATGAGGAAAGATGACCCAGATTCTTCCTCATTTCCCTTACGACTCTGATGTAATCTCAAGGTGTTCCAAGCCAGACAGGATAAGAAAATATTTTTTCATTACAGTGGTAGTTTTAAGACCAAATGAATCATATATGCACTGTTCTCTGTTCTAGCCAAGAAAACCTTCTCAAGACACAACGTCAAGAAACAAGACTGTGAATTAAGTAGAAATTTTAGGAGAAAGTTAGAAGGCAGAAGACAGTGAGGTAGAGGATGTGGCCCAGAATTGGGAATCTGGCACCGAGTTCTGTTCTTAGCTCTCCCAGCCCCTAGCTGGGTGCACATCACTTTCCTTTCTTCACTCACGAGTTTTCATGGAGCCCACAGGCTATAGGGTAAGAACGTGAATAGTGTCTGGGAATAGAAAACAAACACTGAAGACCAGTTCAAATCTGTGTAGAACTGGGTGAAGCTCCATTACCAGGACTTTTTTCTTTGAGGAGATGGGGGAGCCATATTCAGATAGATGCTGATGTGTGTTCTTTCCATTAACTCCATCAGAAGTAAGGCGCTGGATTTTATTTTTTTTTTTTTTTTTTAATGACAGATAGCCTGAAGTACTCTTTTTCTCTGTCAACATAGATGCCTCAGAGATGCCCTGTGGCTCATGATCAATGAAGATGCTGAAGTCAACTCCCCACTGCAGAAGACCAGCTTAAACTAGCATTCTCAGTGAATCTTAGATGTCAGCCAGGGAACGAGGTAGAAAAAAGTTACTAATTTGTTTATTTTTCTATAACCCAAAGCAAATTTGTAAAAGCAGCCAAGGTTCATTCAAACTCTTAGACACTAAATATTTGTGAACAATCAGAATTACAGTATTTTCCAAACAGCTTTAGCATAGGAAAAAGCAGGTTGGAGGAAGGGTGGGAACAGAAAGACTTGCACAAATACACATGTGCCAGTAATGCCTTTTTAGAGGAACTGGGGTCCTGGGCATGAGATGAGTTTGCTCTTCTTCATCAGCAGTTTCTTTTCCTCCTTGCTTAGTTTAGGAAATGAGTCTCCAATGTTCTGTTTTCTTTTCTTCCAGAAATCAGACAATTAAATCATAAGCACATGGTCAACGAAAAGAGCTGCTGACATGCAAATACAGATAAACAGACTGGACCTCCATCCTTGGAACTGTCTTACAAGGTGGTCTAGTGGGACCTACCGAGATATTTTTAGCTGTGACCTGATATGGTACTTCTGTGGTAAGGCCTGGCCCTTTTCACTAGGGCTTGTCTGGTTATACTGCTAAATTATTAGAAGAATCCCAGTAGGGCTTAGGTCAACTGTTACTCACCCGGACAATTTCCAAGACACAGGTCAAGACTTGACAAAGGCCAGAACACTCTCCCAGCTGGCAGCTCTATGTCTAGCCACAGTTGCTTTCAGATCGCTCAGCCATCCAGTGTGGGACCATCTTGGCATGTACAGAAGCAGCATAGCGATGATATTTACAAGGCCTTTACGATCCACCTCCTTTCCCTGAAGCCCATGGGTCCTCATAGTTCAGGATATTAAGATCACGCCTAAACCCCAGTCCTTTCTTTGAGACGGTTGCTACTCCTGGCACAACTCACAAGGTATTTCCACCTAGCTGAAAAGCAGGCTCCCAGATGTGTACTTCCCTCTTGTCTCACTGACTAGTTACTAGGTAAGGGGAACATGTTTAAATTATTTAGGTGTCTTCATGAGGATGCAAGTCTTCCTGTTACTTAGTGTAGACAGAGTTAGTTACTTCCAGAAAGCATCATCTGATGCAGGTGCTGAAAACAGATGCTCAGCTTCATCCTTGGAAGTTGGATGTGTGTCTTGTCATAGACTATAGGGACCGTTTAGGAAGGGCAGCCACCCAGAACAGACCGCTACAGCAGCCGTTTTACACTGTGCTGTATAAATACTGCCCAAACAGTGGGCTGGAGGAAAGCTGAGCTCAGCGCATCTGCTGGTGAGCTGTCTGTGGTAGATCCAGTGTTTCCCATGCTCACTGCACCCAAGCAGGATGAAAAATCTATATGTATATGAACAATTAATTTTACATGAGCTCATTCTAGGATGGAGGGCTGGACCGCATATTAGATGAATGGGGGTTCAGGCCTACTTTTTCAGTGAAGTCTTGAACCTCTGCCAGCTCATACCACTTGGGAATCTGGCCTGTTGCTCCTTATTTGTACATTAACTTTACTTAATTGGTAGATTTTCCATGCTTAATGATTACGAATATTTAAGCAGGAGTGTTTGTTTATGCTTGTTTAAGCAGGGAAGGTACCATTTCAAAGAAAAGACATTTCAAGAATGGCCTAACTGCAGTCCCGTGTAAAATCAGAGGTTTGTGTCTCCCGCGTGAGTTGGTGGAGCACAGAGGGTGGCATTCAGCAGCAGTTGGACAGCATCTGCAGCTCGTGCATTGGTGGGAGATGAGGTCAAGTCTCGACATATTGTACCTACATCCTTTTCCCCCATGCCGCAGCTGTCTCTGAGTGACTAGAAATGAACGCAGGTGGGAGTGAGCCATAAGGAAAGTTTAGAGACCCAGAAATAACTGAGTCCCCTCCCTGCGCCAGTGTCTTTGTGTGGGCCGTATATTGCATATGTATTTTCTGGGGCAGACTCAGATTCTTTTGAGCTTGGCACATTCTGGTTAAGATGAACGCATCCAAGTGTTGACACAAAAGCTGACTACACCATATACCATGGCCCCATGCCACCTCCAGCTGGCCAGGGGCCGGGCTGGCATTGGCTTTGGTTACTTGATTTAAGGCAGCTATAGAAAGAGGGAAGGGCAAAGGGTGCCTGAGGTGGGTTTACCTGGCATCCCAGCTGGAGGAAATGGCCTGCGTTCTTCTGCAGAATAAGGAGAGAGGGATGAGTAGAGGGAAATAAAGTAAATAAAGCAAGCCAATGGCATCATTAAAAAGGGGGTGTACCACATTTACTGTGAGAACATGTGACTCAGACATCCAGACATGAACATTCCTCCAAAGCCCCAAATGCACACATGGAACCAAATTTTTTTGGCTTCCCAGAATGTCTTAATTTTATGATTCTGTGACTCATTAGAAAAAGCAAAGTCCCTAGACATGCTGCATCAGGACCCAGTAAACACCAGTTGCTGGTGGGGACACGGGGATGAAGGAGCAGGTGAGGGAGGGATGGAGGGATGAAGGGGAGAGCGAAGGAACAAGACTCTTGTCTTCTCTCCCTGCCCCCCACTTTCTCCTTCTAGTGGTTTTGTAAACATGTTTCTCTCTTTTCCTTTCTTTTTTTCAGATTGGAGTGGAGGGGTTAACAGAGGTCATGTTAGTTTAAAAAATTATGGTTAACCTTACAAGCTGGGTTGCCTTAGGTCACAGTGATACAATCCCCCTCCCTTCTCCTGTGCAGCGGCGGTTCACAAAAATTCCTCCAGCGCAGGGAAGGACGGGGCTGCCAAGGCTATGAGCAACGCAGAACAGGCTTACCTGTTTTTATACACTGCTTAACTAATTATTTTAAAAAGAAACAGCCAAGTTGGAACAACTACCTTTTTCTTCGAGGAGGAACATTTTCCCCTTTTCCTTTTTTCCCCACGTCCCCCTTCTCCTCTCCTCCCTCCCTTTGGTTTTTTTTTCCCCTCTGTTGCTTGGCTTGGCGTTTGCAACAGGTTCTCGATATCTGACACCTCTTGAAAGTGTAGTTTGGCAAACAGGAATCAAGCCCAGCTCCAAAAGGGCCCTGCAAAGGGCTCGCTGTGAAAACACCTGGGTGTCTCTTACGCCTCTAAGAACCAGCCCTGCTTCTGCAGAAATAACAGCTGCCCTCTCCCTTCCCACCCCCCAGCCCCTGCTGTCCCTTCAAAATAAAATTAAAAAATAAATAAAATGCTTGCAGTGTTTTTGTAAAAAACAGGTGGTTCAGGGGCGCTGCGGAAGGGGATGAAGGCCATCTCAGCACGAGCGTGCAAAAATCCTGCGCAGGGAGGGTTTTACTTAACGCACGTACATCTGCAATTCGTTTTCCCAAGCTCAGGACAAATTAAGAATCTCCCAGCAATTAGGGGAGAAAGCTTCAAAGTGCAATCAGCAGTTCTTAAAAGAGCATGTGCTGGGCTTGGAGGGAGGCTAATCCCACTGCCTGTGCTGGGCTCCTCTCTGCAGTGTGCATTTTCCAAGGCCAAAATTTTGGCCTGCTTTTCAGTCACACCATATAAAATAACAAACACGCAGTCTAAGGAAAACAATTTTTAAGACACAGTGGAACCCACTTTAATGAAGAAAACTGTTAAATGCATAAAACCCCCATGTGCCAATGGATAAATGTGCTGGAAGTGTGAACTGTTAAACCAACAAAATTGTTAACACATCATACTGCTGGGCAAAAAAATAAAATAAAAAAAATATAAAAAGGGAGTGAAACGGTTTTCTAACATGCAACCCACTTTGCCTTTATTGTTCACATTCCTGCTGACATAAAGTTTCCTGATTTGTCCCCGGGGCCCAGAAATATGGCAAAAGCGGGAACATTAATTGTATTTGCCCCCTTTAAACTGCCCTCCCTGCTTTTTAGCTCACAGTGGCCAAGAATAGCTTCATGGAATGGGGAGGGTTTGCCCTTTTTTATTTAGGGTGATGAGTGAACAAGTTCATGTGGATATTTTTTTAAAATTTTTTTTAAACTAGCATAAAACATTAAACTATGCTTGAACATCTTTTTTTCCTGTATCTGTGGGGAAAATCAGGACTAGTTTTGCATTTGCTGTTTCTTAAAATTCTGAAGTCCTTCCACGTTCATGGTTTTCCTTGGGGTCGATGCTGAAATGAGGCTGTTCCTGTGGCCTCTATGCTCCCTCCAAAGATGTGAAGCTCTCAATGAGTAAAAGCCTGATCTCGTGAGAGCCCTGAAGGCAAACACTTTGATAAGTGTCCAACCCTGTGGCCGTGCTGGCGTGGTGGAACCTGGATCCCTGCCTCACTCCGAAACATGAGAAACTAAAATCAGTCCATTGAATTTATCTTCATCCGACTCCTAAATTACACGCTGTTCACAGATTTCATTTCCGCAGGTGGTCAAAATTTTCCACCAGAATGTGATTTCCACAGAAGATGGGCTTTTGTCACAAATTAAGATTTTCCCTGGAAAAAAAAAAAATTAAAAAAATGCACCAAACCACATCTTTACTGAGCACTGAACTTTTCTTATCAAAAAGTTTTCCAAAACTAGAAGGGTCTGCAGAAAGGAATAAGTTGATGTTTCTTGCGTTTATATTTCCTTTAATGAGAAAACAAGAAAAAAATGTGTAGTAAATTCAAATGAAAATTAAGAAGTTAATAAAAACACTCATAAGGGGAAAAATTTAAAATATTCATTTCTGTTTCATAAAATGATTCTTAAAATTTTACATTTTAATTGTACATCTTAAATGTACATCTTAAAATTGCAGCAGCCGTTCAGCTAGGGTCTGTGCTGCTGTTTGCCTACCCCAGGGCCCTTTTAGGTGCTGCTCTATGAATACAGGTATGAAAGTGCATTTATGATGACTAAACTCCAACTGTGAACTGCGACAACGAGGAGTTTATTCCTGCAGTTCAGAATGTTCTCACTTTTCTTCACTTTTCTGTGTCCCTTGCAAAATAACACGAGGTCGTGCCTGGCTTGAGGATGGCTCCTCTTTTTCTTGGCACTTGCTGGTTTTGCTTCTTAGACTGGTGTTTCCAAAGACATTCCAGTCCCTAAGGGGCACTAAATATGTCTTGCGTTGCAGAGTCTCCACAGGGCGGCTTTGCATTTCCAATGTGCTTGCATCTCTTGCTCCTGAGGAGGCTCGGTGGCTGTGTCGTGTATTTGAGACTGCTTTACACACCAAATAACCTGAAACCAGAGTCAAGTTTTGTTGTAGTTAAGCAAAAGAGTTAAGTTCTGGGTTACAAAAAAGGAAGTTACACTGCAACAGAAGATTATAAGCCTTAAAATCTGACACTGGCCTCTTCACTGCTATGCATTTAGGGACTAACCCTGGGGCCCTTTCTAAAGGTCAGCCCACTGAGATCTGGCTGTTTTGTCCCAGTTGCAGGTGAAAACCATTAGGGTGTCACTATGCAAGCAATGCATAGGTTGCTGTCACGCTCTCCACTCTACCATTGCCAAGGTGCATTTTTAACCTCTTCTGCTGATTAATTTCTGGGGCAGCAGTTTTGGTGTCTCCTGATGATGAGGCTGCAGACAAAGTGTTTCAGAGTCGTTTAAGCCTGGCTTTGAAATGAGCCCTTTAAGATGGGTGGGTGATCACGGGAGCTCTCTTTCTGCAAAGAAAACATGAGAGTGTCCCACTCCCTCTTTCCAGGCTGACTGCAATGTCTCTCACCTAATATCAGCAACCAAAAAGTCAAGTGTCTTGTGTAGCTACTTGTTCCAGCTTCCCTTTATTAGTGGAGGGAGGTGGAGGGCTACTCATCCCCATCTTGAAATATAAATCCTATCTTTGCCATTAACTTATGGCCTTCCTCAAGCTTTCAACACAACATGTAGTTGCATACTATTGGAAATGTTATCTGTGTAACATTTTTTATTATTAAGCAATCCGAGGTATAGTGGTGCATTTCCACAGAGACCACCCACAACTGCTGGTTACAGTGTCAGGATGGGGAGAGCTTCAGTTCTTTTTTTTACCATTTATAATATCTTGGGCTGCCACAGGGGCTTCAAAGCAGGAGCTGTGTGATCCACTGAGGTCATCTTGCTATGGCATGAGTCACAGTCCCCTTTGCACAAAATGAGAGTAATCATAAAAATTCTGGGCTAGAAAGAGCATCGAACTATTCCCTTGCTTTGTGGCTGGGTCAGGAAATCTGGTTTACTCCTGACAGATGTCTGTATAATCTGTTCTTAAAGCCCCCCAAAGCCTTCCACAGTAAATCACTTTGAGATCTAAAGGTGAAAAATGCTATGTAAGACCTGAATATTGTTATTATTATTAACAGTGTTGTTTGGAGGACAGCTTAGCAGCACAGTCCCAGATGGCACTTTTAAAAAGAGTCCAGAAGGAATGAGTTATAGCGAGTTTCACCAGTCCTGGTGGAAGTGCTGAGCCAGTGCTGCTGGTTGTCCTGCCTGCTGCTGGATTAGTCTGAAATTAAACTCCACAGCCTTTGCCTGTGTTCACACAGAGGCCAAGGACTGCCAAGGGCTACAGGGCTGGATTGCTCTACTGAAGCCACTGCTGTCATTCCTGAATGATGCTTGTTGTGAAGCAAACTGGGTGATACTATTGCGGTCCCTTCTGCAGGTGCCATGTGCAGAATGCACGGAGTATGCATCTGCTTCCCCCTTCAGAAACATGGTCCATGGTGCTCAGTTGAACTGGCTACGTAACTGGGAAAGCTGGTAATTGTGTATCTGCTCCATGGCAAATGTGGGCACTGATCCTGCACTGTGGATCCTTGGCCTCAATATATACAAATTCTGAAATAAAATTGCCCCTCAGCTCCCAACCAGGGTGACCCTCTGTTCATTTAGTTTCCAACATGCTCCAGAAAATCATATGTATAGTCAAATATAGGCCTATCATTAAAAGTGCTCTGGGCAAGGGATGTGCTATCGGCCCCTCCATCTTTGTCTCCTACCTACTAGATACCTCACTAAACCTCACGGTTTCCCTCTTCCCCCATTGCCCCTGGTGCCACCCCAACCATACTCAGCTCTAACTGGCAAACGAATGAAACCATTCTCAGAAGCTGAAGGTGGCCAGCATTTGGACTAAGGGTTTCAGCCTTTGCACTCAAAACTTGAGGATTTTGAGTAGAAGACAGTAAATTTAAGTATGGTCTTGGAGAAGTTTCCTTTCTAGCTAGTAAATCTAACTCTGCCAAGACACAGGTTCAGGCACGGAAACTCAGGTGCAGACCCTGGCATCTGTAGGTGATACCTAACACCTCCTGAAGCTCACACAAGCCAGAAACTGTTCCTGATGTGGGTTGGATGTGGCTGTCCTGTTTGAGAGACTAAAAAAGCTGAATGGTATGGATGCACCTAGGCAGTGCTCTTTAGACTCCAAACTAATGAACAGATCCATTTACTTCTGGGTCTCTAGCTATATAGTAAATGAAAGAGGAAAAAACCCAGAACAGTTTGCCTAGTTTTTATTCTTATAGAAAATTGTATGGAATCATATCCGTCTTATCATATCACATTGAAAAGCACAATGTATCCATATGAAGATGTTCATTCCCTTTTGAATTTTGGAGGAGGGAAGGTGTTACACCATTTTAACCAAATATATTTGATCAAGTTTATGAAAAAATCTGTGAGACTTTCCTTGAGAAAAATTAGGGTGCTGCGCCCAAATTTAACTTTGTCAACAGCTGCCTACACAAAGCTGGTGTGGTGTCCAGAGATGCAGACCGAAGGCAGGACGGCAGCAAGGCACAACTGTGCACTGAGCATGTCGCTCCGAGTGAGCACTCTCGACCCTCGGCAGCAGGAGCACAAAACCCGTCTCTCTTCTTTTTCATGTGGACTATCGTGTCCTTGTCATGGGAATCAGAGATCACGTCTGTGTATCCTGGTGAATAACTTAATCTGGCTCCGCTTCTTGCATTTGTGCTGAGCAACATGGTGTCTTGTCTCCTGGTACGTGCCTGGGATTACAGCGGTTAAAGAAGCTGCTGTATTTTGGCCTGGTATTTGGCACACCTGGCAGAGAAGATCCTTGCTTCGCCTGCATATTTATTTCAGTAGACAGACAATCTCCTCAGATGGTTAAATGTGCACAATATCCCCAGCCAAACACCAAATTACCTTCCTGTGCTCAGGCTCCCGTATCTGCCGTGGGGCTGTGCACTGTCAGAAGGTTGCCTGGCTCTCAGTATTCTTGCATTTATGCCACAGTAACCAGTTTAGAAAATAGGCAGGTATACAAAAACAGTCATATATGTGAAAGAATCCTCTAAAACAATGACCAAGTGTTTGTTGCCTTCACATTTCTATAGGTGAAATCATAGGTTTATTAGAACTGGCATAACTACTCCCCAGGCATCTAGTCTGTGTTCTCCTTTCTTTAGCCAGGGCGTGTTTTACTTCAGTTACCAGCCTTCGAAGAGGAAAAAATTTGGATCTTAATTCCTCCCTGGCTTAAACCTTTGTATTTTTTTGACTGTAGATTTATGTTCCAAGAACTTGGATTTACATAAAGACGTATCTATTTGCACATAATTTGCAAGAGTTCCTTTTAGCCTATAATTGTGCTAAATACAGTTGTGGAGGCCACAGCATACCTAAAGTATTGCCGAATGGATTTTTAGGAGTAATTTTTTTCAAAAGTGTGCTAAAATAGAAAGATCGGAGGGGGAGGGGGGGGGGGGGGGGGGGAACCAACGGAGAGACGAAAGATGGCCTTGCGGTTAAAATCCTGGCCAGCAATTGAAGAAATCTGGGTTCAATTTCCAGCTCTGCCACTTACTTCCTGTGTGACCTTGGGCAAGTTGGATAATCTCAGTGTGCCTCAGTTCATGGGCATGCTAATAATATTGCCTTTGTCTCTCATGCTGCCTAGAGCATGAACACACCACGTGTTTGTTTGCACAGCTCTTGGCACAACTGGGACCTGGTCTCAGCACCGCCTTCTTGCTCTACTGTAATGGTAACAATAATCGCAATAATGTTTTCCCTCAAGATGATGTGTTGAAACAACAGAGTGAGTGGTATAAAGGGGTTTCTTTGAAGGTCTTGTGTGGGTGCAATCAAAAGGAAGGAGCTTCCCTTCTCCTGCAATGGAAGCCCATTGGTGACACCATCACATACAGCTCTGCCGAACCTGAGAACCCAACAGAGGTTGTTGGGTACTAGTCGTGTCTTTCAACACCTTGTTGCAGGGTGTAAGAGGTTGTAAGAGACAAGTGTAGTCTACAAAATCCAACAAAAGAGTATGGAACTACACAATAGTATGGAGTTGTGTGCTCTTAGGGCAGCTATGACTTCAAACCTATCTCACCGAGTATCATCATTCTCCTCTTCACCCAAGCAGGTCTCAAAATAAAATACCTTGAGTATTTTACATCCGAGAGTAAACAGGTTGAAAGCGGTGGGGCTATAATAAGGCTGTTAGCATGGAGTATCTTATCCAGATGTGACCTGCTAAGCTTTGTGATGCCAAATTATGAGATTAGTGTTGTGGATTTAGATCACTGACTGATTAGCCTAAGAATAACTTCAGTTTCTAAGCTCCGTCTTAGTTACCTGAGTTTTTGGAATAACTGTCAGGGATCTGGAAATAAATTTAAAATAACAAATAAAAAGCTCACCTAAAGAAAACATTGTGCTGTGTGTCCTGACAATCTGTCATCTGTCTAGCTTGTGTCAGGAAAATCACTTTTCTTGTGAATGAGAGGAAGAAGACTAGTCAAAAGTCCCTATGTAAAGAAAAGGAGCTGAACAACAGCGAGTAGCTCCCATGAGCTACTGTGGACATTCATTGCTTGGAGAAGACCTGAATTTTAGGGATTTTTTAGGGACATTTGCCTTGACCGTGACAAGGTACTGTTCAACACATCTTTCTAAATGTTTTCCAGGATTTCATGCACAATGTCTCCTTCCCCTCCAAAATATTTTCTTAAGATTTTTCAGGCATCCGGGAAAAATATTTTGACCTCACTGAAAAGCTTCGAAAATACTTTTGTTTCATATATATAACCTGAAACATCTTGTCAAAGCAGGTATGCCCCCCTGTGCTTCATTTAGACGGGAAATCCCCATATTTTTGACTAAAACTACAAATTTCAACACAAAATTTCTACAACTAGAAGTTCCCAGTATTTTGAAGATCAATGATACAACATAATTTTACAAAGATCAGGCATTCAGTGTTATAGCATAATTTCAGAGTCCCGTATCTTCTGGTTACTGTACAGATATAAATACAAAATAATTTATACCAAAATAACTTTACAGTGCACTATAATGTCAGATGTATACCTCTCCATGTTGCTAGATGAAAATGAAGATACCTGCCTATATGAAATAAAAAGTAAAAGAATCTGATACTGCATAAAAAGTCCTTTTTTCTCTCTCTCGTCTTGTTTTCTGTTAACAGTCTTGTGGGGAGATACAAGACACAAAATAAAACCCAAATCTTCCAAGAAAGATGTGTTGTTTTTAGCTTTCCAGTGTCTTGTTAAATCTTAACACTGAGAATTAAATACTTGGCCACTCTTTCACTGCTCTTTCAAGGAAATTACTTTGAGTATTATTCACATATGTAATTTTTACTAATTCCAATGTCCAAAGTTTTAGGATTATACACATGAGTAATTTTTACTAATTTCCATGTCTAAACTTTTTGCAAACTCATTAAACTTTAGTCCTTTCACAGGTATGGAAAAAATATCATGCTCAGGAATTCTTCTTAATAACATTAACTTTGTAACTCATGCAGTTTTGGGACTTTGAAAGTTTCTTCACCTGAGGTTTTTGTTTGTTATTCCAAATTTACTGCCAGAAACTTGACACTTACTCTAGAAACATTTGTCCAAGATGGGTTCCAGAGATTAAGACTGGGTTTACTTGAGTAGTGTGAATTTAAGACTATTAACTACTTTCTCTGTTAAAATCTTTATTTGCAAGTTCAATTTATGCTCATGGGCTTGATTTACAGCAGAAGTAATTAAAAAAAGAAACAGTTCATCAACTAATACAGAAAGCAGTCTGGTAGAGAGGTTAAAAATTCATGTAATTTCTGTGCTAACAGACACAAATTTAATCTACATCACTGTCTTGACAGCTCTGAAATTTTATTGTACTGGTATGAAAACACTGTGAAACCCAGATCAGTCCTTTGATCCAGCAATTACTGATAATTGTGGCTTTTAATCAGGGAGAAGGAAAAGCTAGCAGCAATGATGGGATATGGGCACCATAGTAAGGCGTTTTGGAGTGGAAATTTTCTTACTTAACGTTAGGTGCTACAACGTAGATGTGTAGAATTGAGCTAGTAATGCACAGGCTTTTGGGAAATCAATAGCGATGGAAGCACTTTTTTAAGACTTTGATTCCTCCAGTCTGTTTTAGGTGTCCACGTTCAGATGGGAGATGTGCTATTCACGTCCTTTGGTCAAATAGGACCAGGATCACTGAGCTGGTTGAAAATGTTTCAGCTCAATTTTCCTTTCAGAAAATGGCAAATTTCTGTTATTAACCATAGAAACATGTTGTCATGAGATTTCATACAGAAAATGTGAAGTAACAGAAATTAAAAATACAATGTGGAGATGTGTAATATATAGATATGTGTAGGTACAGCTGTTTGTGTGATTATGTGTGCCTGTTCATGCAGAGATGTGCTGAAATTAAAACGAAAGATGTATAGAATGACAAATGGCCAAGGCTTTGATTGAACTGATGTATTTAGAGGGGAGAAGGGAAAATGTCAGTGCAGAGAATGGATTTGCTCCCTGTGGAAATGTTGACCTTTGGTCTCAATTTGTAAGGAGCAGCCCAGGCACTGATGGCATAGGGGACCCTGGTTCCCACATCTGCCTGAACCCCACTTCTGCCTCCACCTTGCTGGATGATCTGACTTTAGATGCAACAGTTTTAAAAATGGCATTGTTCTCTGTACCCCTTCTGGGCCACCAGATCTGGTCCATCATCAAGACTGAATCACCCCAAGGAAGCAGTCATTTTGCTAACCTCCATCTTTCGGTTTCCCTTCACCTATAGATACCACCCCCAGCCCATAATGATCCTTTGCATCCTCGGCCAACACCGCTCACATTGGCAAGTGTGAGCTCAGCTCCAAGAGCTGTAGGCACACAGTCAATTATCATCATTGCTATTAAAATAAAAAAATTTAAAAAATAAAAAAAATTAAAAAATTGTCCCAGAGCAAGAGTGTTTCTCCAGCTAGCTTTCAAACAGTGGCTCAAAATCCTCTCCTGCCCTGAAGTAAGAAAGAATTATGTCTGGAATATTTCACTCCGACTTTGAGAGAACAACTCTGTGTATTCCTCAGTGTGTGAGCGCTGGATGAATGGCAACAGCAGTTCAAACTGTTTATTCCTTTCTTAGCAATAATGTTTAGGTTCATGAAAGCCTTCCAAGATATATAGAATTCCTCATGCTGAGTAAGGGCTCCTTCACTTATTGCTGCTGCTACACACTATGGACCATTCTTATTATACCTCCCTCCCCATTCATACCACTATAGTTAGGGGACTCTCAATGTTGTCATTATAAGCCCCTTATTTTTCAGGGTGTATAATTCAGCTGTAAAAAATTTGCCCTGGGCTGAAACTTGGCACATGAAGGCCAGAGAGAGGATTTTTGTGTTGATTATTTTTTTAAAGCAAGTTTTTAAAATAAAATAAAATAAAATAAAGTAAAATAAAATCCGTTCAGCCATATTATGTTGTAAAAAGTGCAGGAAAAAATAGAAGTTAGTGGTTTCAGATGCTTTTTTCAGGCCTCTCCTGTGTAACTCAAAGCCAGCTTTGTTTTTTAAACTGAAATTTTCCAGGCTATTAGTCCATAATATGAACTTGTGCCTTTCAGGTTTCTCTTTAAACACAGGCACACACGAAAAGAAGAGCTGAGTTATTTCAATTAGGAAAGGGGGCTGCTGTAATTTATTTTACATGCACTTTTTCACAAGGATTTTTTTTTTTTCCTTCTGGAAGGCACATGGGTGTACGCCACCTGAATAAGCGTTAGGGTGAGACCCTCTACCCCTGCCTTGCTGGTGTCTTTGTCTCTTTGCTGTGGGTCTGCTGGATCTCCAGTGAGCACTGAACTGGATACTGCTCCGTTAGCAAATCCACCGTCTCCCCCACACTGAATAAATGTTAAGCCAGGACAGAGCTTCCTAATGGGTGGTTTCCTCAGGGCCCGAGCAGGTCTAAAATTTAGTCTGAAGGAGCTGGTGCATTTGGATTTAACCTTCAGGTCTCTTGGATGCCGCTCCGTCATCTTGGCTGCGGATCCATCATCCTGTTCCTGAGGTGGGTTGGGTGATATTTGAATTAAATTCTTGTTGGCAAAGCCCATGAACATGAAGGTTTCAAGCCTGTTGACTCTTGAGGAAACTGGCCTGGAGTTCAGATCCTGTATTAAATCACAATCTAAAATGCAATGGGTGCCCAGTGCCTACTCCCTAGTTTGTAAACGGTGCCTACTCTCTGGTTTGGTAACAGCTGCAAAACCTCAGCATGATGGCAGACTGTCTTTACAACGTGGCTAGGGATGGATTGGCAATGGACAAGGGCTCTGCAGAGGCAGAATTGCTTGCAGGCAACTCATGCCTGTACAGGACCTATTTATTGAGTGTACTTAAATTTTCTGTTTCCCCAGTTATATTTTTCCCAGGGGAAAAAAAGGTCCCTAGTATAGAGAAGGCTTGGTGAGAAGTGGTCTTTCATTTCATTAAAAGCAAAACTAAAAAGAGTTCTCGCTTCTTTCCAGCTTATCCCTAAAGAATACATGAATTTTTCAAACAAGAACTTAGACTGGTTTCTTAATTTTAGTGTTATTTTGATGGTAAAGTTTAATTTTGATTGGAAACCCCAGGAGTTTATACATTTAGAATAATTATTATTAGCAAAAGTCTTTTCTAGAAGATCTGTATAAGAAAAAAAATATCAAAATAAAGTAATATGGACCCCATACCTAAAGACAAAGGTATGAAGTGGGACAGCACTACCTCTCCAAGTGGCTCCATCACATTTTGCTCTTGGTGGCAAAGTGTCTGTTGCTGGGTGAATGAGGGGATGCTTATCTAAGTGAGCAGCTTGAGGGGCTGTAAGGAGCCGGGTAAAATGGCAGACCCCAAGGAAGAGCCTACAAAGGCTGGTCACAAGGTTATTGATGCCTTCACCCTGCGCATCTTCTGCTGGCTGCTGGTGCAGCTTTAGAAGAGACTCAGGAGCAGTGTCAGGCACAAAGGGTGATGTCTTGTACACACAGTCATCACTGGGACACTGTTTTAGCAAATGTCTATTTATATGAGGGACCAGCATTGCTTCGCCTGACTGGCAAACTGTTTATCAAACATTAGGATTTCCTGCAAGCCCAGCACCTTCTCTCCAAAGAGGGCAATTCTTTCTGCTAGTTCAGTAGCTCTGAGATCAGGGTGCAAGCTGAACCATGACTTCTTTTCACATCAGGAGAAACTTGGGTGACTTGCCCAGAGGCAGAAAAAGAGCAAATAGAAGCAACTGTCAGATAACCCATCTTCTATTTGTGTGCGCATGTCTATGTAGAGGGCGTGGGGAGGAGCTGGTCACAGTTGCCTTTCAGCAAGTTGCAATCCCCCAGCCAGGTTCTTATGGCTCCCATTAAAGCCCACAGCTCCATATGTTACCACAAATTCTGGGTTGCCAAGCCAGATACGACTGTGAAATTCCATGGGGTGGAAAGTGGTTATCCCTAACCCTCATCTCACCTGCTGGCATGGTCTGCATGTGAGGTTTTCTGTTCACGCTGGGTGGCCATAGGATGACATGCCTGGACTCATCAGCTCTGTGATTTTTCAGGGTGGAATTTTGACATTCCTGGAGTTCAAATTCGCTCATTTGTATTTATTTTAGCCAATTAATGCTGGCTTCAGGCAGGGATTCAGTTGGGGGGTTTTTGGTTGGTTTTTTTGTTTTTCTTTGTTTTGGGTGGGTTGTTTTTTTTTTTTAGGTTTTTTTTTTTTTTCTCCTTTTCCTTTTTCCTGGTTAATTCAGTGCTCCTACTGGGGGCTTGCAGGCAGGGAATACCACACATACAGGCACGGGCTCCTCTTACACCCCGTGTTGCAGCCACCATTCCTGCAGACAAGGAAGCTGAAGTGAAGCTGCGTAGAAAGCCTGTCATCGCGGCTTGCTAACCAGCTGGAAGCCATCCTGCCGAGCAAGGGGAAGAGCCACCCCTCAAGGAGTGGGAGCCTAGCCCCAGCTCCAGCCCATCCTTGCGAGTGAAGCGAAGCCCTCGGGGAGGACCTGGAGGCTGTTCTTGGTGTGCGACGGCACTCAGAACCCAAGCCATAACAGCAGCACTTTTAAAACAGAAAAGAAACCAAAGTGTCTAATATTGGGTCAAGCCAACATCTATAAATCAATGTCTGTGAATTTATAAACTGTTCGTAAATTTAAGTGCTTTTTGGAGAGCTGTTTGTTATTATGTCAGGTCTGGGAAGGGGGGCGAGGGAAAGTACTTATATTCACTCACTGTCTCCTGCTCTGGACTTGCTCATACGCTGTTTGAGTGGGGAGAAGGAGCAGGAGTTGTCTGGGTGAGGGTAGGTCTGAGGAGGATGCTGCTGTTGTGCCCCAGAAGCATTTGGTGCAAAAGAAGCAGAACGAGCAGAAAGGACGAACCAGACTGAAACCATGTTTGCGCCTTTCAAATTCCCATCTGTCCTTTGGCTGCTTTGGCCCTCCACCAGCTAACACAGCTTTAAAACAGCCAGGGGGACTTGCAGCAGGAGGGCCTCAGCCATTACCTCCCTCTTCCCCTGGCACCTCTGGGAGGGAGCAGAGGCACAGAATCATCTCAGCAGCTCTGCAGCCCCTCTTCTGCCATACACTGAGACATGCCGACAGTCCCTGATGAGTCTTCCTTCACCACACCTTGCTCCAAAACACTTGATAAAGCGATGTGGTCAACAGGGAATGAGATGCCATTGTTGCCACTGGGAACTGGTAAACATCTTTGAAGGGAGGGTTAAACAAAAAAAACCAAACCAAAAAAAACAACACAAAACCCACAAAAAAAACCAAAAAACCCCAAACCAAAAAAACCCATTACTGCAATCTTGCTCCACCCCTGGCTGAAACCTTTTCTGAGGTTCCACTACATTTGGATAAGTTTTCCTCCCACCTCTATTCATTTTTGTTCCTTTCACCACCTGCTGTTTCCACAGCCAGGATAGGGCACAAAAGTGTCCTGAAAGGAGTTGTCCCAGCCTGGTGGGAAGCAGGAAGTATTGGAAGGCCTAAAAGGGTGTGAAAAGTCTTGGAGGTTACGTTCACAAAATGAGACATTGTTCTGGTACGGTGCTGCTCATTCGAGTATCTCAACACTTTGCACGCATGAATGAGTTAAGCCTTATAAAACACCTGTAGGGAAATGGTATCCTCCATTTTACAGGCGATGAAATGGAAGTACTGAGGGAGCTGAGGCCAGATTGCAAACCTGAATGCCTCCAGTTAAGCTTCTAAATCCCAAACAAGGCATTGAAATAAGCGTCCACAGTCTATCAAGTCATGCTGATATGAAGGGAAGGGCTGTGCGCTTAGCCAAACCCAGGCTCCCTGTTGAGCAACCTATTTCTGAAAACTTCGTCCTGAGCTTTTATACCAAAGCCATGCAGCCAGTGGAGACAAGCGCTGGACACTGAGCAGTTGAATCCTTATATGCAGGTGTGTGTTTGAATGTTCTCCAAACCATGTGAGCCTCTTTAGTGAAATAAAAATCCCCTTGGAAGCCCAACTTGTTTCTAAACTACATAAAAATACCCTGGGAAGAACCGTCTTCCTGGAAGCCCAGAGCTCAAGGATACGCAGAGTAGATGTCAGTGTGTTTTCTGAAGACCAGGGGAAGTTAATCAAAACATTTTCAGAGCTCTAAGAAATGGGTTTGGCACCAGTTAAGTAGCCCTGGGCACAGATTTGTGGTTAGTTATCTACTTCACTTGAACATGAATTGAGTCGAAGATCCTCCTTTCTGTATTTCATGTCCTGAGTTGACCTCCATGATTTCTGAGATACTCCAAAGCATAACAACTTTTCCTGTTCTTGCATGTTTCAGGAATAACTTGTCACAGCCTGTTTTCCAGTATTTACAATGTTTCTTTATGTTATAATGATTGTGTGATCTGGTAAACTCGGTTCTTTCATTTCTGTAGAGCACGTTGTCAGCCTTTCTGTGAAAATCAGCTGTCTGCATGTGAAGGGAGTAATCCATTTCAAGGACTTAAGCATTTTACTATTGTCATATTTATGGTGACCCTCTTAGCTCTCTTGTGAGGCTGCCAGGCAAGATTGTACTTAATGAATTTCAAATGTGTGGATTGGACACCCTATCCAAACACGCTACTTGCAGGCTCAGGTAGATGTTGCTCTATGCTATATATATGTATATAACACTTGTGGCTCTGGTTTCAAGATTTTAAAGCAAGCCTTTTCCCCACAGGAAGCACCACAAGGACCAGCTCTGATCTTTTTGGACCAAAAAGAACTGAGGGCTTGAAGGGCCCTCAAAAGAGCCTGTGCTTGCTTCTGAAGAGGTTTGTGATGGTCTAGAGGCAGGACATCGTAGGGAAGAGGTGTTTCATTAAATACAGTCTGTGCGTACTTCCATCTGCCTGTAACACTCTCACTGCTGAGTCAGTGATCCATTATATACATTATATACAGTAAACATATCAGCACTTGTAACCCTGCACTGGACCAGGGTGTGCAGCACCCTCCCTGGGCAGTGCCATTCATCCTACCATTGCACTCCTGGGTTATCCAGCGGCTTTTCCTTCGGAAACAGCAAAGGCTGCTCTCACAGGAATAATTTCTTGTGCTTTCAGAAACAGTTAGACTGAAAAAGGAGATGACCCTGAGTGTAGAGAGATTGTTTTGTAGAGCCTGATTTTGTAAAGCTGGGATAGGGAAGACAGCAGCTGAGGAACCATACACACAACAGGCACTCAGAGGTCTTTGATGAAATTATATTGATGGGGACCTACCCAGTGTTCTGGCTTGCCAAGGTTAAATGGAGTCCAGATGAGATGAATGGGGCGGTTCACTCAACTTGGAGCACACTACTTGCAGACTCGGGCAGATGTGGCTGCTTTACCAGGTTTTTAGCTTCTCTTAAGATGCAAAACACTATTCTCATTTAAATTAAAAGAAAAGGGGAAAATTCTGGCACGGTTATCTGACTCGCGATGCTCTGGAGTCCCTGGGGCCATACCTCTGTGTGTATCAAGACGCAGAAGCAAAACACTGCTTGCACATCATCTACGGAAAGGTAGCCTGGCAGCAGAGGAAAGGCAGTGCTGCAACCCTGATGGCTGGGATTAGGCCTTCCTGATCGACTCGGAATAGACTTTGCTGCTGACTTAACTAGTAACACATGACAGAGCATGAATTTTCATGGAATGGCTGCTCAGAAAACTAGTAGGAAGCGGCTCAAAGCAAAGTGAGGGAGGCAGCTATTTGCAGGGATTGCCTTCTGACAGCACTGTCTGGTGAACCCAGCCAAAGGACTTCAGATGAGTGAAAAAAAAAGGTTGAAGTCCTGGCTCCAAAGTGCAATTCTGCATAGTCCCGTTTGCTAGGCATACTTGGTCCCGGCTTCTGCTGGAATAAAAGGTGAGTCAAAGGAAAATGGTGTCCAGAAGTTCAGAGCAACCCAGACAGCTTTAACCACATGACAGGCCCAGAGGGAAGTTTTAAACCACCCACACAACAGCTTGCACAGCTTGCCAAAAAGTCAGATCCTTCGGCTGGGGGAAAAATAGCTTGCATCTGGATTCTGTGTTTGAAGCCCATGGTAGAGGAAGAAGAGAGTGAGGAGGAGGAGTGGGAAATGTGTTCTGCACAGACCAGATTGCAGTTTGATTTGAAGCATAAAAGGAAGGAGTTTATTATTCTGATAGTAATAAGTAATTTCTCCCTATGAACGTAGTACAACCTTCCACGAGTAGCAGATCAGCCAAGAACAGAATTAGGGCCATTCCTACCATGGTTTCAGTCCAGCCTCCCTTTGTTTATTTTAAAAATAAGACACAGCTCAGTGTTTATTTGAATGGGTAGGGAATAGAAGAAGTTCATCAGCTTCTAATCATGTGGGCTAAACATGAATCCTTGGCAGCTGAACCCACCATAAAGGGGCTGGCTGTGAAACAAGCCAGTGTGCTTAGGTTCACAGGCAGGTATCTACGTTTTGGAAAGGCAAAGCTGACCAAATAATAAGGTATTGACTTTTGAGCCAGAGGACCAAAGTGATGCTCGTGCTCATGGCACTGCCGTAGTGCATGTGCCTGAATAAATAGTGACTCTCAATCTTGTTTTCTTCTGCATGGTGGCAGTTGAGAGGCAGTGATGCTTGTCTGTCTTTGAAAATTCTTGGGGACAAGGTATCCACATGGCTGACTCTAGCTGTAGTTTGGCCCCAGAGCCTAAATCTGGTCTAGAAAATGAGATGGTATCAAGCCTGGGCCTGAGTACTGCAATTTGGTTGTTTGTGCCACTGAATTGTTGAAATTGCCTCTGGTGAACTTTTGGCCCAGACCAGCAGTTGCCAGCCATGCTCAGGAATTTAGCTCTCCACAGGCATTTTGGATATGGTCACCATGTTTGGGAAATTTAGGGACTTGAGACTTGGGGCAAAGATACGACCACACTGTCCCAGCTGATCTCCACAGTGGGGAATGAGCCCTGGCACTGTTTCATTATTAGAACTGATGTAGCCAAAATGTCCATAGAGTGGTTAGAAAAATGCAACCTTGGGTTGTTTGCTGGTGGGTTGAGCTGTGGGATGCCTGAAGTTCTGGCTTCTAGGTCTGGAGGACATGAAGGGAGGGCCTGGACCTGTGCTGGCATGGGGAACCGCAGCAGGAACTTTATCACGAAAACTGACCTACACTACTTCTTGTGCATCGGTGATGTGGCATGTAGGTCAGCACACATGTGGGCTTGGTGGCGTAGCTGGAGCCTGTGGGGATGCAAGGCAAAATGTCTTTTTTCACCCCTTTCTGGGTACCTGTCCCATGCTCACCTAAGACAAAACACAGCTATGGCTTTCGGCACTAGATGACAGTGCTGCAGGAGGAAGATGTGTGGCGGAGCAGAGGATGAGGCATTCTGCTTGCGGCTTTGTCATCAGCTCCCTCTGACCTCAGGCAAATTACTTAACCTCATTGCTTCCATTTCCCTTGCTGCCACATGGGGATAATAATACCATCACAGGATGGTTGTGAGTATTAATTAGCATATGTAGAGCACTTTGAAGATGAAAAGCTTTTAATGACTGCTGGGGATTATTAAAGCTGTTCACGTTCAGTAAGTGTTATTAAAAAGAAACCAAATCTGAATGCTCTGCGCTGAACTTCATCAGATCCTGGGGCTTGAATCCTGGTGGAAGGACGCCTATACCACACTATGTAATTCCTCAGTAAATTGCCCACGGGCTGAATTTATCACTGGAAACCACAATCCTGAGAGCTAGCCAGAAGAACCGAGCATCGTCTGCTGTGACTCACCCCACCTTCCCAAAGGGGAAAAAAGTCAGTGGTGTGGTTGTAATTGGGCTCACTTTTGATCTGAGTGGTACTGCTTTCCAATGCTCCTGAACTCATTGAGCACATTGGGGATTATCTGGGCGCTGTTTAAAGCAGGAGCATCTGCTTCTCTTAGAGACAGCCAAGAGGCACTTGGGTGCTACCTGACTGACATGTAGGAGCTGGCTCAGGGTCACAGGAGTGAGGATGATGTACTGTGGGCAAGTTCCTCGAAGCTGTCTAGCATGAGTGAAAGCCTGCGAGAGGTCAAGGAAAAGATAGGCAGAGGTTTTTCATATATATATGTGGTGAAATACTGCAACACAGACAAACATATGTTAATCGAATGGGCAAGAAGAAAAAACAATCATTTCAATCTTCCTACGCTTGCCTTTGCAGACAAAATGGAATATCTGAAAGGCTGCTGTTTGCTTTTGATCTCTCGTTTTTACTTGGAAATACTGTTGTGCATGAGGAGTGATGCTTGTGTTGTAAGGGCTGGTACTGGAGAACATGCAGGTCTGAGCACTGTGCATTTGCAGTCTGATTACAGGGCATAACTCATCTCTGCCTCAGTTTCCTCCTCTGCCTCATGAATTTACAACGTCACGCTTGCAAATGCACATGACTTTCTGGTGTTTCCAAGTGCTTCCATGCAGCTTGTGGGTGATGCCAAGAATAGCTTCTTTCTTCTACGTGTTTAATGCCCAAGGACAAGGGGTTGACATCCCATAGTGACTCAAGGTAGCACCAGGATTTAATTCCCCTAAGACTTTAGCTAGTAGCTTTCCTCACAGGTTATCACTGAGAAGAATTTGCTAACAATTTGGTTGTTTGTTAGTGTTTTCCTGATTTCTAGTGTGATTTTGTTATTATTATTATCATCACCATCACCATTATCATCAATATCATTGATATTATTATTGATATTAATATTACTGTGGTTATGAGAGCACTTTGTTATGTGTCCTAATTAACAAAACCATTTTGTTTATCACAAAAGAGACATAGCGGTGCTTGTATGTGGACTTCACAAACCTATTTCACGAAATCACTTCACTTGATGCAGTTGTATTAATTTCCCTTTATAGCTAATAATAACAATAAATAATTATAAATTTTTTTCATGTCCCTTGTTTTTCACACCAGATCTCGTGGCTTTTCATGTGGCTTTCCAATAGAAACTGGTACTAACATCTTTATCACAGGAATGCTAATGCATAGAACTGAGCTCATCACTGGTGCCCAGCCCAGGCCTGGGAGCCTGAGACCCAGCGCTTCAGTTTGCTATAAAACAAATTAAACATATTCTGTGCTCCTTCAGGGTTCGCAGACATTTAAAACAGGAGTGTCCTACTCCACTTTGTTACCCTTGGAGAATATTGCCAAATACCCTAGCATAAACTGCCACAGTGCTGCAGTTTAGTTGGCAATTCAAGTTTCAGGAGCAGACACTGCTGCTGGAAGTAGCAGAAGTGAAAACATCCCTCAAACTGAAAATTCTCCTAGAAATTTACCTTTAATCACGAAAAGATCTGACCAGTTTTAATAATGTCAGAAGAGCAGATGGGAAACATCCTAGAGGAATGCTTAAAATCAGGTGGTTTTTTTTCAGGTTTAACAGTGAAAATTACACAGGGTCACTGTTGTGGTGTTTTGTGGAATGATAGTATGACCCTTTGGAAGGGCTTTTTCAACATGTGGACAAACACAGATGTATTTTAATGGTCAGCTCTTGTAGATTCAGTTTGGTTCCCCGAGTGCCTTATTCTCCTTAGCTCAGATTTATCCCATCCCTCTGGAACAGCCCATTTTTCCCACCTAAGACCTAAATTGCCCCTTGAAAGTGTTTGCCTTCACTGATGATGCAGGAAACCTTGGGATTATACCTCCAACATAGACATCATAGTTAAATGCCAGTTGTGTTGTGGGATCCCACTGAAGCCAGTAGCTTTACATTTGTGGGAAACAGATTTAAGACCTGTTGGGCTGTCATCAACAGCTTCCCTCTCCCATCCTTGGTTCTCAATGTGATGGGAACCACCCTGCTTAACACGATAGTGTCAAGCTGCCCTTTCAAGTCTGTCCATGTCATGCCTGGACTACTGAGGCACAGCTCCCACTGGACATTTAATCACATGGCAAAATTATTCTTAGCCCTGGGGACACTGGAAAATCAGGGATTCTCTGCTAGCTGCTTACAGTGGCCTTCACAACTGGGCAAGGATGACAGCTCCCAGATGATGAGTACAGCCTTTTGGAGAGGAATCTTGGAAAATCTATTGGTGTGGATGGTGCCTCTCCCAGCACATGCGTCTTGCTTTTCTAAGTCCTCAGAAGGGTGTGAAGGAGGGTGGGACTCAGACTGCAGCTCTCAACAAGAGATAGGCTGCTGCTTTTTCATCTGCTGTCACCCCAAGGTCACCAAATATCTGGCGCCCCAGTCTTCAGCAGCAACCAAGGTACTTTCTGCCACTTTCAAAGACTATGACGCGCAGCCTGTGGGAGCTCAACCATCTCCTATTTTTCATCTTTCTGGTATTTTTTTCCCTCTCCCATCCCACCTGAGGGTGACTTTTGAAAGGTTCCTCCATCTGAAGCCTAACGCTTGTCCATGAGAAGGAGATATATTGCACCGAGGGCTGCTATTTTCAGGGGTTGTTGCAGAGTGGGAAACAGCTGCCAGAGGAAACCAAGGTAAGCTGGTGTTAAAATGAAAGGGCTTGATTCTGAAATCACACCGGGTCTGCCCTGCTGTAATGCAACTCACTTGAACAGAGTTTTTCCTGATTCATAATGATGTCAGTGAGAATAGAAACTTAACGGACTCTAATTTAATCCCAGGCTTTGGCAAGAACCCTCATCTCCCTTTAATGAGCAGAGGTCCTTTTCATTAGACTCTCAAATACGCTGGTGATGGGTGCCAGTATAAAGCCCTAGATAGGCAGACGTTTATGTAATGGCAGCAGGCAGTGTGCTTTAGAGAAATGGAAAAGGCATTTTAATCGCGGTATTAGGTTAGATTCCACAAGACAGTATGGAAGGCATCAAGATGCGAATGCCATAACAATCTGGAATGTGTTACCACTGCATTGATCTAATATTGCGATGTAGTAATAGTAATTTCAGGGATATCTTGCAAAAATGCACTCTGAGTTACAATGGAAAAAATAGAGGGGCGGGGGGGGGGGGGGGGGGGGAAGAAAGGAAAAGTTAAAGCCTGCTCAGCTGCTAACACGGGAGAAGCTTTGTATTCGCCACTCCTAGCTCGATTCTCTGCCATTAACAAAGCACAATGCCCAAGGTTTCCTTGGAGAAGTCAGGGTTGTAGAAAAGGAGAGCTGAGTTGCCCTCTCCAGTTATTAATTTATACATAAATCAGTTGCGTGTCCATTATCCAGGCATCTCTGGGCCCTGCGGCCCATTTAAAAACAAACACATGGAAGTTACCCACAGAGCAGCGGAGAAACTTGGCTTGGGCAGAGGCAGACAAAGCCAGTGGAAAGCCCCCACTCCTGGTTCGTTTTTGGGCAGCAGGAGATTTGGTGATTGAAGAGGGGTTAATGAAAGACACTGTCTGCACTCAGCTCTTATCTTGGGAGTGTATCGGCAGCCAGCCTGCTCCAGCCAGCACTGATCTGCATAGAGGTGGAAACATATCACCAACACCAGGCTGGATATTGCCAACAGGGCTTTGAAACATGCCTGCCTGTGTACTTTGGAAGGGTTGTGCCCAGACGTGATGCCTGCATCCATAATAAAACTCATCTCTGAATGCATTATGCATACCTTGGCCACGTTGTTTGGGGACCTGGTACCACACACCTCGTGGGCAGCCTGAAGGAAACCTGAGTTTTGCTTGCACACTGACCACAGCTGCCTTTGCTGTGTCATTTTGGGGAAAAACTGTTCATAAGCCTGCCTGATACCACTGTTGCAAGGGCAGCTGGGAGAAGAGCAGTTTGCACAAAGATTGTGAAACGCCTTTGCTTGGCTCCCTAGATATCCCAAAGCTGGCCATGAAGATGCCCTGCAGGAATGGAGTATCCACAGCAGGATAACAAGGCCTTGGGACATCCCTTGAGCTGTTCTAGTGCAAACATACCTGGTAAGATCAAAGAGCTCACAGAAGACAAGGCTGCTGCTGAGCTGCCATAGCGTTGCAGGAGGATGGCTTGGATCCACAGCTCAGGTAGATACAGCCTGGTGAGGTCTTCCGTGCTGGTAGGATCCTTGGATTGATTCTCCTGGTTTGCCCAGCATGGCCATGGAGCATTTTCATTCTGATCTGGAGGTGAGGTACACGTGCCAAATGATTCACACCCTTTACAGTACCAGAGCCTGCACGATCCGGAGTGGGAAATGAAGGGCCTTGCACTTACCAGTAACTTCGCTGCACCCGTATTCTTTTCTGAGGTGGTTTATTTTTAATATCTGTCAGACTTTTATGTCCTTATTACTGTGCAGGCCCAGCTGAGTGGTTGAGCTAGGTTTTGAAGAAGGTGGGGTTCTTTAATTTCCTTTCAACTTCCACCAAAGAAAGAGCCATGCAGCCATTAGTGAAAAGCAGAGGTGCTGTTTAAGAGAGCAGAGTGATGCATAGATGTTTAGGGAAAGAAACAGGAGTTAGGAACATAGGAAAGAAAGGTATGAAAGGACAGGCTCTAAAGCGCAGAGAGCTTGGTTTCTAAAAAAGTTACTTAAAAGTAAAATGAAGCTCTGGCTAAAAATGCTAAATAAAAGTTTGATTTCTGATCAGCCCTGAAGATCAAGGCTAGGTTTTGGTCCCGTTCCTTTCTTTAGCCACTGTGATTTTAGTTGTGAGCATCCACTCAGTGAAAAAGCGTTGGCTACTAAACCAGTCTGCCCTGTGCCGAGCTTTGCAGAGAGCTGCAGCAGATGGGATCATACAGGTAGTACCCACCATAAAATGGACAGGAGATGCTAGATGTAATTGTAAATCAGATGCTTAGAAAACCTAAAAATGGTGAAAATGAGAACAAGCCCCCCCCCCCCCCCCCCCCTTAATTTTAAATCATCCAAAAGAGTGAGTTTGAAATCGCTTAAAAGATACGAAGTTTCTGTCTCCGAGCCTTGCAGGATGGTGCGAGCTCTGAAGCGATGTTGCCACCTTGTGGAACAGGAACAAACTCTGTTCATTGGAGGGGGGGGGGGCAATATTACCTTTCACTGCTTGTACTTTGTGCCAAATTAGACAGAAAAACCCTGTGCGCTGGGAGGGAGGGGGCCCTTTTGCAGCACCAGCCGATGGGCTGAGGACATGCTGGGAAGGAGCCATAATCGGAGTGTGCGCTCCTCCACTGCTCATTCTCAAAATTAAGTGTATCTTCTTTGATTTCCTTCTTTTTATTTCCCATCCACTGCACTCGTTGGTTTTTTATATATTTTTTTCCCTTTCTTTCTCAGGGACTGGTCATCTGCCCATTATCTTTCAAGTAAACCCCATCATTTTTCATAAAAGGCTATATCATCCTGTAAAAAGCAAAAAAAAGATGACCTAGCTTTTATGCACTGCAGTCCTGCTGTCATTGCACAAGCAAAGCTCCCATTGACTTAGGGCAGACTTTTGTCTGGTTTCTGAAGCCACACTTCTCCGTGAGATTCATAAAAGAAACCTTCAAAACCTGCGGGTACGTGCCCAGCTTGTGTGGGCCAACGTTTTGGAGAACACACATTACTTTTATGCTCAGGAAATCAAAACTGGGCACAGGGAAACGATCACTTTAGCTTTCAAAAAGAGTGAGTACCTGACCTGGAATTTGCAGTATTTAATTTCAGCTTGGAACTAGAGGTTTGACTGTGTTCGGCAGGAGTATGCAAACTGGTACCACCAGGCACGGCTGCATATTGTGCACGCTCTTGCTGGCCGTAGAGCAAAATCCAGACTCCTGACACATTTTCCCTCTTTCTTTTTCTTAATAGTATCCAGGATTAACCTGCAGAGCACAAATTTAAGGGAGGTGCTCGGAAAAGGCTCACGGCATGGAAGGATTAGCCTACCTTTTTCTGGTAAGTTTTAGCTTTCCTGAGCTTCTCCATCTCCCTAGGGCAAAGGGACATTAGATTTTGTATTTAGCAGTGGGCCCTAAACACTGGTGAAGTATTATTATCAGGGAATCTCAAAGCATGTTTTTTTTTAATAACAAGAATTTGTCTCTGACTAAATGGGAGTTTCAATTTTAAACCTGTATTAACTAAAAAATGGGAGTCTGGCCTTTAAATGTATGCCCAAATGCTAGGGGTTTCCTGCATTTCTTTATTTCTTTTTTTCTTCTCTTTTCTCCTGTCCTTGCTACTTTTTGCAGCGCTGAAACAAAGTAAAATAAAACACAAAATCAAATAGAATATGAAAATAAAAGAATATTAAAAAATTTACAAAAAGTGAAACCCCATAACTTACAAAAATAAAAAGAGGGATACAATAGTGTAGAGAGGAGAGAAGAAAGGAAATACCAATAAAAGCACATAATGCTTGAACTCTTCCCTTGAAATAAAAAGAAAAAAAACATTCAAGGCATATTTTTTTAAAAATGAAAACTCTTCAGTGTTCCTGTTTCTGGTCAGCACTATTTATAAGCAATCGCTGCTGAATCGTTCAGCCTCTGGCAACATCGACATCCGACCGGCAGTGGGTAAACAGCAACTCCTGCCGTACAATGTGAATAACAAACTTCCATTTACGAAACATGTTTACTCCACTATGTGCTTGGGTATGAATGCTACCTTCTTTTTTTGTCTCCAGGTTTGTATTTCCCTCCAAACTGTCCTAGAGAGCCCTACGAGCTCCGGTGCTTCCCTCATACGTGCACGCACACACGCACACACAAACTTGGAGAGCTTCGGTGCAGAGCCTCCCACCTCCCCACCAGGACATGGTTTAGCAAGTTATAAACCCAAACCCATCCCAAGGAGGAAGGTTTGGGCAGTGTGGCATTCCTGCTTCATGCTGCCCACGGCTCTGAGGCTTCGGCATCAAAGGGACAAGGGGAAAACTGGTGGTTTAGGTTTATTTAAAAAACAACCCTAAACTGTTGGACACAGGTCTGGGCCACCCGAGCAAGTTAAAGGCATTGGAGGATCTTGAGCCAACTGATAAAAATGCATTGCCTTGGTAAGTTTTTCTTTGGTGGCATCAGGGGACATTGTGTCCAGAAACTGGGGGGTTTCTGCCTGTGCCCACCCCATCTCACCCAGCACAGCCCCAAAATCCTCATTCCCACCTGACGTTCTGCAAAACCTCCGGGGTATTCCCATCCTAGCAAGCAAATGGGATGGCAGCCCCAGAGGCCACCACCACCACCCCTGCCCCCCATATTTGCACACCTTGAATCACCTTGAAAAGCCACGAATGTTTCCAACAGGATTGAAGCTGGGCTCCTGCCCGTGCCAGTTCAGCACTGGGATAAACACATCCCTTGAATAGAGTCCAATTTGTCCAGAAAGGGAAACGAAAGAAGGAACATTTACTTTCAACGCTATATGATTTTTATGGGTCCCTCTATTTTACATCATAGGGAAACAAATTTATCTCCAGAGCCTCCCTTGAAAGAGACAGATTCACAGAAAGTTCGACCTGGAGTGTAGTTTAATAGTAATGATAATTTCTTGTAAGGTCATATTTTACCTGGAACCAAGTCAACGCATATAAAAATGCTGTAAGGAATTGACAAAATAATTCCCAGATTTTCTTTTTTCTCCTGTTTTTCTTGTACAAGGGCAATTTTTATTTGCAAAGGCAGATGCAGTTCCTGGTAACTCAAATGCCAAAGCAACGAAGGGCACAGTAGGCATTTTCATGGTCAGTGACATACTTTTATTTGAAAATCATGGTGGGGAGCTAAGAAAAATACACAAAGTTTGCAGATCAGTGGCAAAAAAAAAAAGCTTGTAGGCAGCTGAGCGAGCCTGAAAGGTGAACTCGTGCCTTGAGCCTGTTCTTCTCCAGCAGGTGCAATAGGGTGCAAAGGGATGACCAGTTTTACCACCCCAAGTCTGTGGTGCTGCTGTGAGCTGCAATAAGTTCCCCCAGCAACTCTGTGAGTGTTAAATGACCTGGGGTCCGAACAGTGATTGCTGAGTGTTTTGACTTGCCATTCTCCTTTCCATCCCAGCCCCATCCTTCCTCCGAAAATTTTCTGACCAAATGGCTGAAGATGCTGGACTGTCAGAGTTTTCCTTCTGACCAGTGAAGGAAGAAAAATACACCACCTACTACTACATGAGGAAAATTTCAATCATCAAAATGAAATAAAACAGAAGCTGGGCAAAGCTGTTTTTAATGAAGACCATTACAGGGAGAGGTGGCGTTTTCCTCCCCTCTGTGTGTGTGTGTTTGCACATCAAACCCTTCTCTATCCGGTCACAATCAGGGAGCTGAAAAATCTGTCTTTAATTGCAGATGTTGTAAAAATAATCACATAGGAGACTAAACTAGCATTAAAAATGTGGATTCTTGACTTGTTGCCTTGGCGTGGAACATCTTTCTATTGAACTGCTTATAAAGCAGTAAACTATGAGTCAAGTTTCTTCAAGAAGATGCCTTTTCTTGTTATGGTTATTTTACTTCAGAGGGTGTTTCCTGGCTTCGCCAGAAAAAGGAGATGGTGGGTAATGTTTGCTCTGTCTTAAAAGACGTCTTTGTTTTTAATTATCCTTTCTGCAGAATACAGTGAGATCTTTCTGCTTCCATTTTTTTTAGCTCAGATAAAATTCTCGGCATTTCAGCATTATTTTTTTCTCGTCTGCAGCTTTTTCCCATTTGAACTGTTATTTATTACTTCTTTACTACCTTTCACGCAGTTAAATGAAAATCTTGATGCTTAATGGTGAAAACACCCCAAAGGAATTTAAATTTATTTTAAGGGTAACATCGCCTCATGGACAATCTACCTCCAAACAATGAGAAATTGTTTCTCCGATCCCACCTACCCTCCTCCTCCTGCCTTGACTCTTCTGTTGAGTTTTGATCCCGCTAGGGGAAAAGGGGTATTTTGTTAGTTTGAAATCAGATTGCTGTTACCTTTTTAGTACCTTTATAAATCCAGGAACATTAGCTGAAATGAAGTCTGGTGCAAAATGTTTCCTTTCTATGGGACCTAACACATTGAAGGGTGCCAGTAGGTGGTCACTGCTCATAGACTTTAAAATGCAGATTAAGCCCAGCTGAACTGTGCCAAACCTTTTTCAACCCCGTTGAAGTCCAAAATAAATTCACACCTCCTCATTTCTGTCCTATTAATCAATCAATTCAAGAAACTCTAGTCTGTGGTGGGTATCAGTCAGAGACTTGTCTGTTCACTTGGGCTGATGCACAGAATAAATGTTTTCATATATTTTAAAATTAATTTTATTTCCTGTGTCTATATTTTTAATTTTGTTTTCTTTTGCAAGAATGCAACTGTGACTACCTGTTGTCAGGAAGACCATAAATTTCAAAGTTAAAATAACATTATATTCCAGTATTTGTTTTCCAGGGGAAAAAAATCAAAATAGCAATCTAAAAAAAATAAAGAAGAAACTGTGAACCCTGCTTAGTATAAATGTACAATAATAAGATTTATTTTTACTTTGGCTGTTTGAAACTTCTCTAAGTTTATGCCAACAAACATAGCTAGAGTCCTAGAATGATCATAATCCATCCCCACCGAGTACAAAGAAGGGTTTCTCTTTTATGGAGACTTGACTTTCCAAAGTTAAATTGTTATATGGGGCAAGGGCATTAGCTAATATTAATGACCTCTAATTCTTTGCACTTTTAATATTCAAGTTTCCAACAGCTTTGCAAAGAGTCATTAGATAAGCATCCCAGGAACCCCATGGAAAAGGCCATTTTGTACCCTGAAAATAAGGCACAGAAATTTAAGCAAAATCTGATGTTAAGGGAGTGGCAAAACAAGGAACAAGATTCAGATGGCTTCTTGCTTTAGCCACATGACAAAATTCCTTCCCCATAAAATAATAATAATGACTGCCTTCATACCTGGGAGTCCAGGCAGGATGGCAAAGGAGCACCTCCAAACCTGGTACACCCCTTGGCACTGCCCACTTTGCCAAAGTAAAGGGTCCATAGAGGAAAGGTCAGCATCGCTATTTTGTGACTGTCAGACATCAGTCTCCTGCACTTCAAATGTAGCAAAATTCATCACCACTCATCTCCCTCAAAATGAAAATGCAAATGAAGCAACTAAATCTATGTGGCTCCGTTTAGAAGTTGACGAACTTATATACAATTTTATAAACAACTTTCTGCTTTTTTGACATTTCTTTTCCTAAGAATTCCTAATATGCATTTTATCTGACATGACGTCGTGTAGGTGTGACTTACAGACAGCTAACTGTGATGACTCAGATGGCATTCCTGGATGGTAAAAGTGAATTTATACTCCATTATTGGATATAACTCAGTCATATTTTTCTATATGTGTCCAATCTTTTTTTTATTGACATTGCATTTAATTTGTCACTTTAGTATCTGGTCACTCTCTTTCACGAATACATTTCAGTTTTGATGACCTTGGATAAACCATTACTTGGTCACTTTGATCTTTTCCTAGATCATCTACAAATAAATTGAACAGCACAAGTCTTAAATCTTCTCTCTGTTGAGAATCATTATTAAAGCCAGCTATTTATTTCAGTCCTTAGTTTGTTTCCTTTCAACTGTTAATCTATGTCAAGATACTTCCTCCTACACCAGGAAAGGTTAATTTCTCAAAAGTACTTTGCTGTGGGATTTTGTTGACAGCTTTTGAGAAGTCCAAGTAGTCTGACTGGTTCCCCATACTCTACATCCCCTTTTACTCCTTCAAAGGTTTCTAAGAAGTTTATGACTCCTAACTTTTTAGAGATGAGATGCTGTCCTCCTTGTCTCAGATCTACCTATGTCTACTAATTCTATTTAATACAATGTCCACCACTGTCCATTGAAGAGAAGGTTGAGCATTATCCGGCATTCCCAAGATCATGTTTGGAGCTTTAAATAAAAAGATGACTTTATAGTTGCTGTCTTCTTCCTATCTAGTACACGGTCTTATATAAGAGACAGCTTTCATACCATGATTTGGTTTGCTGCTTTGTGAGTGAATTTCTTCAGAACTCATGAGTGAACGACATGTGATCTTGGCCGTTTCTTACTGTTAAATTTTATTGGCTTGTTCAAAATTTCTGCTAATAACATTTCATCTTAACACAGTTCTTGAGCTTAATCTACCACAAAGGAAAGTTTTGTTGCAAGAACCTCTCACTGCTTCTCAAAAAAGAAAATGTATTTAGCTTTTCTGCTGTGGTCTTATCTTGCCTAAGAACTGGCTTTTCTTTGAATCAACTGTTACTTCTTCAGACTCTCTGACAGACTGGTTTTCAAAGAAAAGTATTTGAAATGTTTTTATTAAGATGTTTTTTAATGGTTTTGGCATGGAGTTCTTCAAATTATTGCTTGACCTGCTTTATTAATGTTTCATATTTAACCTAACATAGTATGTTCTTCTTTTTTTCCTTCCTTTATAAAAAGCTTCTGATCTTTTAAAGGGGATAAAATCAAATGAAATTTTAGTGAGAATTTTAGTTGATCAATATCATAAATCATCATAGTATCTCATCCTTAAAATCTCCATAGCAACTGCAGTCATTTCATCCTTGTAGCTGTGCTTTTCTATGTCTTGAAAAACCCTGGCCTCCCCATTTTGAAGTGATTCAATTCTTAAAGTTAAATATTACAATTGTAGGTACTTTTCTCCTTGCTTTTCTGCACTACGGATGCTGTGTCCTGCTGAGACTTAAACAAACCTATTCAGTCATTCCTGTTAGTCCCATTGTTTTCGTAGCAGTTCTCTAGAAATGTTTTAAATGCATCCATCATTCTTTAGGACAGAAAGGAAATGCTTATGATAGAGATGATTATTAGAGAGTCTATCTGGGGGGACAAAAAAAAGAACAAAAAAAAGGCAAACATTTTTAGATATTGTTTGGAAAATACCTTTTTTTTTTTCTTTCTTTGGAAAATTACATAAAAGACAAAATATTCAAGTACGAAAACCCTCTCTTACTCTGCTCAGTTGAAATGAAAGCTTTCCCATTCCCTAGCATGTGAATGGATTAAGACTTTACAGTTGGATCATTTACTTCACCTTTGAAAATCTGGTTATCAAGACTTTGTTTATGTCCTAAAGCCACCAAAAGTCAGTTCCACTTAGCTCTCCTGGAGCATGTAAGGAATTTGGAGTCTTAGGACCACTCACATAGTTGGGAAATGATAAAGCAAAGCTTTCCATAAGACATTTTTATTAATATGCAGTAGCTTATCAAAATCCCAACTCCTTTCAAAGCTCTAGAAGAAGATGTAAGTGGCTAACTAAGAATCCCCAGGAGCATCAAATAATTGCTTAATGAAGCTTGATTTGGCTGAAAGAAGCTAGTTTACCACCGTGTCTTTTAGCTACCCTTTGCTTATGACCACAAAAAGTTTAGCATGGTGACCTAATTGTCACAGCATGAGCTGAGCTTGGTAAAACATGTTAAAGAATCACACACACCAGCTCCATTTGTCCCCATGGGAGAAAACTTACGGAAATGTGAGCTGAAACTCTTTAGAAGCCCTTCCCCTTCAAGTGTAAAGCTGCATGGGCACAACAGAGCAGCAAGTCATAAAGGAAATTATGTGATAGAAAGTGAGCATGCAAAAGAAGTAACCTCCAGAGAAAACAAAACCTTGGGAAACGGAGAAATGTCTGATGGAGTGTGTCAGCTCACACACTGCTTCTGGAGTTGGGACCTTCCTTGTTTTGTGCTTGCACAGCTGAAACACAGGAATTTCACTGTGGGTGCTCAGTGCCTGGTTCCTCATCACCCATCATGGAAAGGCCACCCATACCACACATTCACCTGTACATTATAAAGCCACTGGAGACAGGCAGCTGGAGATATAAAACCTGTAATGAGATCTGGTGGGTGGGAGTGGAAGGGCTGCTTTGTTGACTATGTTGTTGTTGGAAGAGGCTGATAAAATGTGGGACTAACAAGGTCAGAGCTCTGCATTGCAGGATATCAGTGTCCAGCCTGTGGCTAATCTAGGATGGTATGTGGAAACCTCTGTGGAAAAGGGATAACTAATCATGGGTGACATAGGGGGCTACAATGTGGCTCTGATATCCCCCAGCTGCCTGGACACAGAGGTGCATATAAATCTACAGTGGCCTTCAAGGAATCAGGGTTGGCTCCTTGACCAAATCTCTTTGCTTGACTCAAGCCGAAAGTAAGAAATCCACCAAGTCTTTGTTGACATCTTTTTCCTGTCAGGTCATGTGAGCAGATGCAAGTTCAGGTGGATAAGATGGAAGTTTGGACAGCAAAAGTGAAGGGGAGGTAACTGAGTACCAGAAAGGGAACTGTTGGGCCAGGACGCGGGGTAGCAGTGAGGTATCTCAAGGACTAACCAGCATTTTCTAACAGCTTATATACAGATGGGAGGAGAATGCCACAGCTAGTCTCTGATAGAAACTGGAGGAGAACTGTCAGCGTGGAGGCAGGTATGGATGACAAATCATCAGAAAACTGGTGACAGTACAAAACGCAATGTGAGCTCTGCTGCAAGCTGCAGACTTTCCATGGGAGAAGGGAGGAGGAAGGAAGATTCACACCGTCGGCCCTCTTGGGGTGACAGAAGGCCATCAACTATAACCCTGCTCTGTTGTAGCAAAGAGGGAAGGCGTGATCTAAAGATGTATTTTGAAACTCTTGCCAGAAGCAGGTGAGGAAGCATAAGGTTCACTGAGTTATAAAAGTGCTGCGGGGCTTCAGCTGGAACCATATACTGCTCTGCTCACACGTGGAAGGAAAGAGGTCTTTGCTTTACAACCTGTGCTCCTGTACTTGTGGGGTCCCTTTGGCTGTGCAGTGCTGAAGGTGAAATCGATGGGTTGGCTTCCAAGGCCACTCTTGCATGCCAAGAGTGTAAGTGAGGAAGCCTCTGCAGCTGAAGTTCACTCGCAAAGGTCCAAATCTGCTGCTGCTGGTCATTGCAGAGAGCCACTCAATTCAGTAGGGTGCCATCAATATCTGTTAACAAGCATCTGACCTGTGGATTCACTGAGAAACTGAGTTGTACATTGAAATGGTCAGGCAAAAAATGCTGGAAAGAAACTGAAAGGTTATTTGGGGGCAACAGTCCCAGCAACCCAGTGATTTCCTACTTGGTGGTAATCGTGAGTATCAGCTTATTTTGTGGATATGTGTGAGGAGAATGTAGTCGTCGCAGTGTGTTATCAGCATTTGCTGCTTCAGACGTGCTTGTGGTCGGGCTAGGGGACTGAAGCTAATAATTCAAGTTATCCCTATTTAAGCTTTAAAAGGCTTCTATTGTGGTAAAATTGAAAGCTTCAGGAAATGTTTGCACAAACTCAGCAAGAAGGGAAGTTATCACTAGTTTCAACTCTCTGTATAGCTCACGTGCTAAAAATGTCTAATGCTTGGAGATATATGGGGCTCTTACTCAAGGACACTTATCTGTAACACAATTCTTACCCTACTGCCAACCAAGGAAACTTGGTCCCTGATTTGAGTGGTAGAATAACCTAAATTGTCCAAATAATTTACTAAAAACTTAATGTCTGTGGGGTCTCATCTGCTGGTTATTTATGTCTATCGGTACCGAATCGCCATCACACCCCATTACCTTAAGTGGTAGTTTACAGCCCTCTCTTTTTTTTTAAATCATGCCCATAAAGGACAGCATTATTATTCCCATTTTTCAGGTGGAATATGAAGATGAGAGAGTCAAAGCTATATTAGGAACCTCAGACCTATATTAGGAACCTCATGCTGGTTGGGTGGAGAGGAGAAGAGGCATATAAACAAACAAAAAAAACCAACCAAAAAAAAATCCCCTTGTGTAAGTCCTTGTGGAAATTTCCAACAAAACAGAGCAGCAATGAATCAAGCATAGTCCTACATCTCTGACACTTGTGATCCCTAAATTCCATGGTACAGGACCTCAGTCCATGTGAACTGTTCAAGTCTGTGGCCAGGCAGAGTTGACTCTGTTATTGGACTCTGTGTGACCCCGATACCTCTTCTACTGAGGCAACAAAGCAATGACAAAGACAGTGATAACTACCCATGTGTCCTGGAGGGCTTTGAGGGAGGAATTCAGGTTTTGTGAAGTTAATTGGGCACCTGAATGTTAGAAACACTTATGCTCCCTCATAGCAAGGCAATCTCCTTGCCTCCAGCTCACTCCTCTTTGGAACCACATGAAAGTTGCTAAACTGAGACCATGAATATCTAAACCCTGCTGTTAGTCAAAGAAAATGGACAGAGCAAACAAGATTTGTGCAGGGCTGGCCAGTCCCTGGTTTACACAAGCATCCCTGCATCTAGTCGAACCATTTTCCTTGTGTGAAGCTTCTGACTGGCCTGATGAAAAAGGGTCCTTGCCTGGTTTGAGGAATTATGAGCCCACCCAATGACTAGACTGTCAGCCTTTGGCTTTAAAATGAAGTTTTTCTTTATGGAAAAAAAATGTTTAAGTTTTATATCACTACAGCTAGCTGTCTTAATACTGCACATAATCTTAAAATGGAATTATATCTTGTTCACAAAATTTTACAGGGTGGATTACAAATGGGGCTTACAATTCCTTGACTGCTCAGGGTTTTTGAAGCAATTATGTAGTCCCCATGGGTTTAGTTATTATTACATTCTGCAAGATGTTTCCAAAGTAAGTGGCATATTTTGGGGATGTTAGGGGACTGCAGGGTGCCTGGACTCAAGTCACGCCTCTAGCCCAGGACTGGCCCAAGGTTTCTCATCTCTGGGATAGGAAGAGGGCATGTCTCAATGCCAATCTGTTATGTGGTTTCCTTGTGGGTCTGGACACATTCATGGTGTGCAAATTAGCTGATTCACAGCTACTGTATCCCTTAGTTGTGATCATCTCATCCGTTTGAGCATATTCCTCCATCACGCCATGACCACAGAACTTCTGAAAAATTTGCCAGATCTGGTATTCCAGATAAAAGTTCCAGTAAACTGAACAGTTTTTCACTAGCATGTAAAGCAGTAAGAAGACACCTGATGTTCATTATCTTTTATCATTACCAGTCTTGTCTGGACATAAAAAGCTCTATAAACAACGGTCAGCCTGTGGATTATTTTAGCTAATGCATCACCATTACTTCAGCCCTAGTCTTCTACCATCAGTGATAAGTAGGTCTCCAGGAAGAAACAAAATACAGTGCCAGAAATTAAAACAAAATATTCTGAAAGGCAAAGAAATTTGAGGCTCAATCTTTAAAAAAAAAAAAATAAATTACTGGAAAGAGGAGACAGCTGTAGGGCTCGGCTGGTCACACCTGAATCTCATGAAAGAGATGATGGAAGAGGATACTGTTCAAGTAAAGAATACTTACTAGATTATTGTAACAGGAAGAAGTACTAAGGGACAAGAACAGTGCAAATGTAAACCCATTCCACACAAAGAGGACTAAGGTGAAATCAGGGAGTTACAGGTTTGCAATAAAGTTTGATTTTGACAGTAGGCAAAGTCTTGGAGACATTAATAGAGGATGAGATCACAAAACATCTGGAAAAATATGAGCTGATATGAAAGAATTGAGAGAGTTCCTGGAACAGAAAATCGCATTTGACAAATCTGGTGGAGGCAAAATGAGGGGCAGATGAGAAGTGACATAGTGAGTTGTAAGCGCCTCGCATTTCATGAAGGTCCTTAGCACTTTGCCAGCCAGCAGATATAACCGTGTATGTTGAATGGAGGTGCACATCTTCATGAAATAGATCGAGGTCTTACACAGTGATCAAAAGTAGACCAAAATGGCAAAAGTGATGGTTTAAACAGAAAGAGTTGTTTATGGAACACCTTCGCTTGGCTATGCTGCTTCCTGGATCTTGTTCCTGAGTAATGCTCAGGTAGCAAAGTTGGCAGGCTACAACCGGGGAGCAATGATCAGAGGCCACGCCACTGAGTGAACGGTCTTTTCCATTCTATTTTGTACATTCATGCTCTTGAATTAGCTAGTTGCCCTTTCTTTTATATTTCAAACAGATGTAAATAATCTTGTTGCTCAGGTCTGGGACAGTGTGTTGCTTTGAGTTGGAGTCTCCAAGTAGCCTGAAAGCTGTTATTTCATGGTGACTCATGGGGGCTGTTTACACCATGGACAGCTGCTAGCTGCTGAGTTATGTAGAGACAACAGCTGAGATCCAGGATCCTGTAGAACCTGGGTGATATGGACCCCAAAATTCAGTCAGCTCAGTCTGTGTATTGCAGGATGAAAAATTCAGTACTTGCCTCCAAAAGGTGTACCAAAAATAAGTCTGTAATTCCTACGTAGCTAATGGAGAGAGAGAGAACTACTTCTAAAGACCTACAGAGGACAACCTATTTTGATTAACCATGTATCTCTTCCTCTGAGAGTGCAAATAAGCAGGAGTAAACTATAGGGGATGGCAACTGTGTAGGACCCAGGCCGCCCACCATGTTCTCATGAGGAATGCAAAATGAAGAGGAGCCATGTGTCCAGATTTTATATAATAACGATGTCACGTCTGACAGTCTCCCCAAGACCCTGGTCCTGGGGTCTACACAGCCTCGAGGATGTTTGGCTCTCTGTTGCCCATAAGGGTTCCCTCATCACAAAGTCAAAGCCAGGCATGATGCAGTCTCCCTTTCCTCATTAAACCCAGAGTACTGTGTGTCCTGGAATACACCAGTCGCATTGTTAGAAGGGGCAGGATATGACATCCCTGCTCTTTCTCTAACCACTAGACTGTTGTCCTTTTTTCTGTCTGTCTGTCTGTCTCCTGCTCCACAACTGACTAGGAAAAAAAAAAATTGTTTGTGGTGTCCTGGTCAAAATATTGTGGAAAATGTGAGTTCATTTTCCCTGGAAGCAACATCTTCCAGTTTCTACAGCTTTTAGACTCTTAGGAGGAGGGCGGATGCTACCGTATCATCGTCCACACTACTTCTGACTTTAAAGCCCTCTCTAGGAGACTTAGGTGGAGATGAAGTCACGTAGGCTTAGGAAAGGCTAGAACTTTGCTCACAGCAGAATTTGATTGATACATTGAAGAGTCTAGAAAAATTTCTGATGAAATAATGGTGTGTTTAATGAACTTATGAGCCTGTATAATGAACAGCCCAGGAAAATGTATGGACTGGTTTGTTCTCTGTGACAGAAGTGGGATTTAAGTGAACTAGATTTCATTCCAGAATGATTAGCTCTGCCCCTCAGTAATCCAACTGTCCTGGGCTAAGCCCTGGGCTAATACAGCTATAACACCTTCATTTCTGGAACTAGCTCATTTGATTCTTTCCCAGATATTTCTTCTCTGTGCTGCTTTTCATAACACTGACATGCTTTGAATTGTGAATTAATTTGTGTGCTCATTGTCTGTATGTAGCATGTAAGTCTGGTACACATTGGCCAGGTTCTATTAAGACAAAATGAAAATAGGTGTTCCTGAGGGTCTAATACTAAAAGCTTGCAAAGAATGTTAATCAGCCCATAGGGGCACATGGACTGATTTCTTTTACCTTATCTGTTCATTTTGCTGTCTATAATGTCACAAAATCAGCTTTTCCTGTGGTTTTCCAATTACCTCCTTTATTTGTCCAAGGCAGAAATAACACAAAAAAACAGTCTGCAAAGTGAGAGTACCTCTACCCTCAGGACTACATGCAGAAAGTATAAAGGCAATTTGAAAATTAAATTCTAAAATTTTCTCTGAAGTAGCCTGAAAGGAGTCTTGTGGATCATCAAATCCAGCCACACGCTACTACAGCCTCCCACATAACATAATCTGTTCATAAATTTAGTGTGCTCCTTCATGAAAGTGGTTAGGTTTCTTGCCATAACTACTCCTATGGGAAGGCTGCTTCAAAACCTCACTCTTCTGACAGTTTGAAACTATCTTCTAATGTCCATATGAGATTTATTCATGGGCAGTTAATACCCATCTGTCCTTATGCCAAAATCATCCTGTAGTTTAAATAGTCATATCATCTTTCAGCTTCTGATTCTGATACCTCTTCTCCCATGGATGAAGTTCCACATTCCTTAGATGATCCCAGTGCTCTTCTCTGCACCATCCTTATTTCCAGTTCAACTTTCATGATCACAGGTGACCTGAATTGTGACTACTGTTCCAGAAGTGAACAGTTTTGCACCTGTGCAATTTTAGTCACCAAGCCTAAAGTTTCCAATTTGGTTCAACCGAGTGAAGACATGTCAAAAGGATTCTGATTTTAGCCAGGCTGGTTGTGTAATGAAAACAATTCCCAGTACGTTTCCACAGTGCTTTCAGCTCCATCTAGATGAGGGACAGGCTTAAAAAACTGTAATAAAAAATATCCTCTTCCATCAAGTTCTCATCAGTCTACGTTAGAATTTAAGTGTCGTTGTCTGATTTGGCTAGAATGCAAATTGGCTGTTCGCATCTGAACAGTTTAGGAGTTAAGGCTCGGGGATGCAAACAAATTGCCACACTTTTGCAAGCTACAATGGGCCAGCTGAGCTGCCACAGCTGACTGTATTTGCTGCAAATGTGATATAATGCAACACAGTTCAGCTTGCAGTGAAAGAGGTTGAAGCTCTGTTGCATAAGCTGCTGGATGCTGTGGGTGAGCATTGTAGTCATCTCCACAACATGACTAATTTGAATAAGCTTCAGACTAAAATATGTAATTTACTGCTCATATGTATCCAAGCTTCTGTTACAGTCAATGTGTGTCTGGTCAATTGTAAAGAGATGGAGTAGACAATGTATTTGGCTGGACCCTTGTCTGCTACTCAGTTGGGCTGTCAGTAGGCAACCGGGAGAGGGTTGCTTGCAGGTAACATTTTATGCCACATGTCTTCAGACACCTGGGTTAGAATCTGTCCCATAGCTTGGTACAATGCAATAATTCAGCCATATGTTCACATGATTTTGGTGGTGATGAACCTGATATATGGATCAAGGGTCAGCTGCAGTAATAATTTTTTCAAGTATTTTTATCATATGCTGTGTCTAGGCAGTGGCTACGAGCAAAAGGCTGCACTCCTTTCTACTGCTTTTAGAGACGAAGTGATTAAAAGAGCTCATTGATGATGTGGTTACTGATGCAGTGGGCTTGGTGGAGACTCTGGGGTCTTCTGGTTATCTACATGTAGGCGTCTGACTTCCCACTGAAGTTAGAGCATACAAAGTTGACATGGTTAATGAAACCAATGGAGTCCAATAAGTGCTTCAACTCGTAGTAAATATATACATATCATGTGATTCAGCTGCCTAGTGCTACTTGAGATACTTTAGGATGGCACTACTGAAATATTTTAGGCTATCTCAGACGCTGGTCCAGCAAAACCCATGCCCTGTTGAACAGTCTTTGTGTGTTTCCCTTGGCTAACCAAGGCATTTCATCTTGTAGGATAGATCTGCACTACCTATGATGTGATCTTAGACACCTACTCATAGGTGTTTATCTTAACCTCAGAATTAGTCTCATCCTGTGGACATACTCAGTGTTTATCACAAGCAGGCCTTGCTTGTCACTGAGAGCTGCACTCAGCCAGGGGCTTTGGAGCAAAACCCAGGAAGGATTGTCTAGGAAGACATCTCTGTGCTTCTCTCCATATCTGCAGGATCTTACTGTAGAGATTCCTCTGTCAAGTAGTACTTCCAAGCAAGCCCACATCCTTTATTAAGCACTAGACGTCCTGGATGATCCCAGAGTTTCCAGATATTCTCTCATTGGCTTGCACCAAAGGATGGGCACACACTGATGCTTCTTGCCCCTCAGAGCCATTTCCAAGCAGGTGCTGTGGGAAAATGTTCTTTTTCTTTGCAGTCCTTGCTGTCATTCGAAACAGTCATCCAAAGTCTTTAATCCAAGTCAAGCCACAGGTCAGGGTTGAAAAATGGCTTATAGCTGCAATATTTTTTTCCTGTGTGCTTCAAATACACGAAAAAGAAAGCTCAAGAAAATGCTTTTCTACCTTTCCACCCTTTTCTACAAATTATTTTCTTATTTTCAAAGTGGTTTGATTTGATTTCCTTGAAATATTGCAACACACACACACACAAAAAAATTGCTCCCCAGCTGAGAATTTTTTGTATCAAGTTTCAGCCCTTCTGCTGTTGCATTTTTTTTCAGGAAAAGTTACAAAACCCTGAAAACAGGAGGGTTTATAATGAAAGTGCTGGCAGGGCCTTAGCTGTAGCATTTCCAGATGTGCTGTTGCAATTAGGGCTGGGCAAATAGAGTTGGATAAAATCAGAAGTGACCCAAAGTCTTTGACAAAGCCTTGAACTGAACCTGAAAGTCTTTAGGGGGTTGAAAATGTTTGGTTGAGTTTTCCTCTGTGTTTTGCAGGGTTGCTACATCCCATCTCAAGATGAAATTGAATGCAAAGACCATTTTTGTGGCACAGCACAGCATTTCTGCTTCCAGTCACAGGTAAAATGGGGACTACAGGGGCATTAAAACCAAGGCTCTCCCTTCTTTCTCCCACATTGCTAGGATTGAAGCAAGCAACTCCTTGCCTCAAACACCTCCAGACTTTGGAAACCTTCTAGCAGCCTTCTAGTTGTCTAATAAGCCAAAACAAAACTCTTGGATTTGCCTAATTTGAGCATTTGTATCCAAGTTTGACTCTGTATTAAAGCTCTGCAGTACAAACTCATCTCACAATTACTGAAGGATCTTCTTATGGCTTCAGATATGCACAAACACATCCCACTTAAGGCTATAGGAGTCCCAGGTGTGTATCCACAGCAAGGCTGGCTGATTTTTAAGTTTTCCTTGGTTTTTCACTTTCTTGTTTGAGCCTGGAAAGGAAACAGGTAGTGGGAAATATCAGTATCTTCCCAGAAGGTACTCTGGGATTACTGCAGCAGATCTGCTGTTCCACAGTGCATACGGACATGCAGCACAGGGATTTGGGAGAGGTAAGAATAACATGGAGGAGAGCTTGCCTGTGCACTTCAGGATAGAGGCACTGTCTCTCATAGGGGCTTTGCTTATCAAGCTTCACAGGAAGCAAGAAAACCAAACCAATTCACGTCAGAGGCAATAATAATATCTGAGGAAAGCCAAGCAATCCTCAAACCTATAGCCAAAACCAGAGGAGGTTTCTCATACCTGGGTTTGTTTTTCCATGCTGTCACCTTGACTTGAGGTTTGAATCCCCTGCTTAGATTTCCAGTGGGACGCTCCATCCATGTCACATAATTTACTCAGTGAGGAAAACAAATCCCAGCAGGCTTTTGAGTTTTCTGAGCCTTGTGTGACATGCTGCTTTTGATATCCATTTCAAAGCTGTGTCTCTGCTCAGCTGAGGTTTCTTATATTCTTCTAACACCCAGTGGCCCCCCTCTGCCATTGCTGAATAGCTGCATATATTAAAAAACAAATTAGTAAGTAAGAGCTCTCCAAGAACACCCAGGTGCTGAGGAAGTTGTATTTGTGCCTCCAGAGGTGGCATGTTTTCCTCTGCAGATGATACCTGATCTAGTGTGATGGTATTGTGTTAACTGAGCGCTATCGTGCTCGGAAGAGCTGCAGCTCAGACGAGAAGTAAATCTGGGGTCCTTTCTGCTTGCAGTGAGCACTTTAACCAGGAGAAAATTCGTAGGGAAGCCAGTAGGGATGAAAAGGGATGGAGGCAAACAGGGATTTCTTGATGTAGGTTGTCCTTTACCAGGATTCATCAGGAAGTTTTTTTTTCCTTTTTTATAGTTCTCCTAAAAATACTGCTCCCCACCCTTGTGCTCAAAACCTGCCCTAAACATAAAATTCTTCTGTGTTACCTTCTCAGTTGTGATTATGAGAATACAAAGGGGAGTGAGAGCAGAAAGCTGTTGGACCTCTCACTTCCTAGCACATGCAAAGCGGGACAGTCATAGCTGTCTTACAATCCCTTGTGGCCATCAGACAGACTAACAGGGCCCTGGTACCTCCTGAATCTGTCCATCATGATTCCACTGCACTAGCCCCCATCTCTGTGTCTTCAAAGATGCCCCAGTTTGGCAGATCAGGTCCTCAGTGCTGGGGAGGGCTTGCTTTTGCTCGGAACATTCTGCCTTGCGGAGCTGACAAAGATGTTGCATGCCTCCAGATATGTGAAAAACACAAAAACCCTCTAGGATGTACTTCTGGGCAGCATTTATCAAACCAAGGAGAGAGCTGGAGTTTTGGATCCCTGCCATTTTAAAGCTCTGAAGATTATTTCTGGTTACTGAAGTTTGACCCCTGCATTTCAAGTTGGAGCCTGTACTCCCTGGCCTAAATCTAAACCAGTCTGTAGCGTAGCTGTGGTTTTCTTCCAGGGTCAGCAATGTCTTAAATCTGTGCCCAGCTGAGTAAATTGGAAATGGCAGAAGAAGATTCTAGGGTGGTGGCCTGAGAGGAAGATGAATACATCAATCCCAGATAATTGCTGCTCTTTTAAAAAAATTTAGGATGGCTTGAACCTGTTTTCATGTATTCATATATTTCATGTATTAGGCTGGAGATAAGGCTGTATGGTTAAAATGGTTCCCTTCAGCTTTAAATATCCATGAAGGGTTTGCAAAATTGGTTAGCTATGTTTGAAAAGTGCTTTGGAAATCTCAGGGGGAAAATATTGCAGCACAGAAAACCAGTTTTGTTTATTCAGGATATAATGAATGGACAGTACACATACTTTGTAGAATAAGCCTGAACTCTTGTGTTTTGGTAGCATTGCATATTCCATTTTAAAATACTTTTTTTTTTTTTTTCCCCTTGCCATAATCATCTGGGTTGTATTACAGTAAACTAAAGGAAAGAGATGAATAATGACAATTAGGAAGCTGGTCATCTCTCCACCCCCAAACTCAAACCAGGATTAATTACAAACTTTCTAGCAATTGCAAACCTGTTTCATGATTCAGGTCATTAATGAGTATATTGTACAGAGCCAGATCAGGTACTGGAAAACTGCTGGATACATTTTTCTATTTTGACTGTGACTGTTACTAACTGCTTTGTGAATATGGACAGCAGCACACCCAGTTTACTACAGTCGTATCTACATTGTATGTCTTTAGGTTGTTCACAAGAAGCTCATATAAGAAAATGTCAAAAACCATACTGAAGTCTAGGTATGACATGCAGATCTTTAGCTTACTATAAATTGATATTTAATCGGTTTGGCTTGATTTATGCTTGCAAATTTGTCCCAGATAGGTTTTGTAATTTTCTGTAATTTTACAAATTGAGATACAAACAGGTTTAGACTTCATTTTAATGAAGAAAAAATATTTAAGATTCCAGGAGTTTTCCTTGGAATTGATGTTGAGCCAACCCATACACAAGTGTCAAACTCTTCTTCCCCTCCCCCATTTTTCAAATACAGGCACTGAATTTGATCTAGTTGTCTGTAATCTCACCTGTGTTTCAGGAGTTATCAGTGATAACAACTAATAGGTATTCTCTCACACTTTGCTACTCTTGAACTTTCCAGAATAGAGCGGACAAATTTTCTTGCCTATTTTAACTGTGCTTCTAAATTTCATTTCCTGGGGGAAAAAATCCAAAATGAATACCTATATAGTAAAATAGTAACAACAACAGATAACATTAATGGTGCTTTCTGCTTTTCATGTTCTTTATATATTTTAGTAGATTATTATCCTAATAGTGCTTGTTAAGTAGAAAAGTAGTATCATCAAATACCAATTTGATTTGTTCCTTCTCACAGGAAGAGATATGAAGCCTAGAATAGGCTTTCAAAGTGCCCAAGTCCTGTGCCTGCATTTTCTCCCAAAATAGTTGTATTGAACTGTTTTGTTTGAGGCAAAAGTGCTCAACATTAAGCTAATGGCCCCTGCTGAAGTCAGCTGCATCATCAGCAATGCTGAGTGCATTCAAAGCCTTGACTCTTGATTTCGGTGGTTTTATACCTATATAATGTGTACATACCTATATACCATGTCAAAAAGTAGAATTTATGCCTTTTTTCTTCTCTTGACTCATGACATTAGTATCTGTGATCCATTTCCTATAGGCAAGATGATGCAAACACCTTGTTTTGTAGGTGAGGTAGTTTAATAATATGGGTATGACCTGAGTGTGTCAGATCATCTCAGGGTCAGAGTGTGCCCTGATAGCGTTTAGGTAATATAGATGTACCCTTAGTGCTGCTAGTTTGGCAGGAGGTAAAGTGGACCCAGGCTTTTGTTATAGCAGAATAACAGGGAAATGTCACAGGCTTTGAACTTTAGATTAGGCTGAGCAAATGATGTTGTCCCAAACTGCATGTTGGATCTGGAGCATCAGATGAGCATCATGTGATCTGGCCAAAGGACTCCTGGGATGATTTCTTCCTTCGATGCTACCCAGAGCTCTGACTTGCCTGTTGTGGGCTGCCAGTAACTGAGCAAGAAAAACTACTCAACCTTTCAGGAATTTCCCCTCACTGGACTGAAAAAAGTGCACAAACAAACTTTCTTCTGGTACAACTCAGTGTCAGGCCTTGAGACTGACAGATACAAAGATATGTGCTAATGCTTATCAGATGCACATACCGAATTGTAACTGAAAACTCTAAAGGTAAAGACATCCTGAGTCATTTAAAGCCAGCTCCTGACTTCCTAGGATGCCATGCATCTTTGCAACAGACAAGGTGAGTATCTGATAACTACTGATGCTTCAGAAGTCTGGATATGAGCTGAACCAACTGTTACTGCTCTGGTTTGTATTACCTCAAAGCTCCATTTTCCAGTTCTCCTAAAGCAATACAAAAAAAAGCCCAAACTCAACAATTACAGAAAAGCCCAAATACAACAATTTTGTTAGGATTCTTTTCCTTTTTTCTTATTTTTCTTCTTTTTTTTTTTTTTTTTTTTTTTTTTTTTTTTGTTCTGCTCCTCAGGAGCTGTGCTTTCATGTTAATATATCACTGTGCTAAGCACTGTAAAAACAAGGAACAGAAAGGCAGAGCCTTCTGCAGAAATCTTATCTAGGTACAGAAGAGACAGATGAACAGACAGATGGGGAACAAAAGGCAGTGGTGACACTATGATGAGGTGACTACAAATTCAGAGAGATGTGAATTGGATGGATGGACTGCAAGGTAGGTGGAAAACTGACAAGACCACTGGGCTCACGGAACAACGGTCACCAGCAGGAAATGCAACTGGTGACCAGTTGCTAACAGTTTTCTTCAGGGCTCAGTAGTGGGATGGGTACTGTTGAACATCATAATTAATGACTTTGAAGATGGCACAAAGAGCACCTCAGCAAGATCATGTATATAACAGTGAACTAGGGAAAGTGACTGGTATAGTGGAACGTAGGAATGCCGTTCAGTAGGAACCTGACAGGCTGGACCACAAGTTGCATTTGCGTCAGTGATGTACCCGTCCAGCAAGGGCCCCTTCTAACCTATGCTACTCTGTGGCAATGATCAGCACAGTAGGCTGTTGCAACCTGACAGCTCATTGGTTTTTGCTGTTTTTTTCATGGAATCAACCTAAGGGAGTGTTTGGTTAAAGAATTTATCGTTGCATGAGAGTTTAAATACACAAAGAAGCTGGGGGATGGGAACATACTTGTTCCATATTGTCTCTTCCCTGTGGAAATCCTGAAGAACAGCTCAACATATGTGATCTTCAGGTATCAAGCGCTCTTCAGGACTTTGCTTAGTTATTCCTGCACTGAGCCCAGACATTTGTATTTGGGACTCATTTATCATTGGAGTCATGGGCTTGTGGAAGTGAGAAAGCAAGGGGGAATGACAGAGTCTGTTGTCAACAGAACAAAGTTTCTTAACAGTCCAGTGTAAAGATGAACCTGGAAACAAGTGCTGCTTATCCTTTCTACTCCTCCTTGCAATAGTTTTCCCTTGAAGTGAGGATAAATTGATATATTTTTCAGATTTTTAGTGGTTTCTAAGGTATATAAATTAGTGACAGGATCCAGGCAATAAAAACAGTGCAATAAAAACAGTTATGTTAAAAATGTTGCTCTTTGTAAAGGCTTTTTTTTTTTTTTTTTTTTTTTAATCGTGAGTGAGGAATTTAATGCTGACATTTTAATAGTGACAGTACATGGAGATTATGAATATGGAAGGTAGAATTTCCAGTGGAATCCTCAGCTGAGATATAGTTTGAAGCCCTGCCTACTGTTTATCAAGTAGCTTCTTGTGTTTCTCACCACGCTAGCCCAGACTGACTGCAATCTTGCCCATTAACTCAGCAACTACTTTGCTGAAGGGGAAACACGATGAAGGCAGAATTTCAAATGGCTTCAAGGTGCCGGTGACTTTTACAAACTGCACAGGCACCTTTTAGCGGTTAAAGGACGTGTTTATTTCTTGCAGTATTGGTTTGATTAGAACAGTTCCTCTTGCAAGTATGTAAAAGGTGGCTTTAAAACAGTTCCTAAACACCTGCAGGTCTAGAGCCAGGCAGGTTGTTTTCAGCCACCTTTTCTAAGCCTGTTTAGCAAAGCCAGGCTCTGTATATATATGCGTACTTGCAATGCTCACGGATGCATTAGCTAGGGTACATACCACTACTACTAAGTTGACTGACCTTTATGGCCTTGTTTTCTGGGGCTTATAACTCTGTCATACTTCATCTCTTGAAATTTTGGAATCTCCTTTTTAAGCTTTAGCAAAATTTTCTGGCATTTTTGAGAGCAAAGCTGTGGGTGAGAGAAGGGAGAAGTGGAAGGAGACAGGAGGATTTCTGTCTTGTTTGTGTGAAATTCAGGCTTGGCAAAAAGATTATGATATTAAGCTGAAAAGAGAACTTAATCTGGGTTTGAATGAAAAGATGAAGAATATATTAGTACAAGAATATTAGATATGGAAAACCAGTGAGCATGAGATCCAGTGGGGATCTGACATGAAGACAGGGGAGGAATGGATATTTTAGGAATTAAAAAAAAAAAACTAAAAAACCCCCCAAAAAACCCCAAACCAAACCAAAACAAACAAACACATGTAAGTAAAGGAGCTGGGAGGGGAAATTCTGAGCCTCATTAGTTGAGAAAATTTAGGGATCACAAGAAAGAGGACATCTGGGAGCACAGCTGTGAGGGCTCCCAGGAGGCCAGGACCAAGAGCCCTGTGAGAAGATAGAAATAGCTTGAGACTGTGACAGAAACTATCAACAGTGAAGACTGGGACTACCTAAAACAGAAATATGGGACAAGTAACCAGGGATGTGAAAAGGGCAGGCCTGGGTGTGCCATGGAGGATATGGGTTTGCTGAGTGAGCTTAGGATGTCAAGGCCCATCCATCTGAGGATGTCATGGCTGCACATAGGAGCCCACATTGTCACAGCTGATAACTCTCAGCCTTCAGAGGCCCCTCAGGGTTAGTCACAGCAAACAGTGAGACAGCCTGACCCAGAGCCCGGAATTCATTCCATCTGACTGTGTAGCTCCACAATGTAAATGTTGGCATCTGAGCTAAGTTCCCGCTATAACCCTGGGAGGTACAATAAGCACTTGAAAGGCGTATCTCATCTGAAGTTAGTCATCACCCACCGTAAGTTTTTCTCCTTGTTAGGTGGTGATCTTTTGTGGGACTTGTTATCAACAGTTGCTGCAGCCCATGAAGATGGTGCCAGAAGACTGCCAACGTGCTGATGACAACATCTTTAGATGATGCTATATGGCCAGATTTCTGGCTTTTATATTGCTGATAAATAGCTTTGAAAATTACAGACAGCATCTTCTTGTGTTGAAAGAAAATCCTTAAAGTGACAGATCCTACCAGAATATGTTTAAAACCAGTTTTAAAATGAGAATAAAACCAGTGGGTGATGGTGAGCTGAGCTGGATTCTGAGCTGGCCTCTTCAGGAGAGATCAGTTTGATTTTGCTGTTGAAAAGCCTCCTGCTGACAGATAGCCCATATAAAATTTGAATCAGGGAAAAGTATAAAACAAGCTGAGTGCGTGATTCTTACTCTGCTGCTGACGACGCTTTTGATGTGGATATCTTCTGTTCTGCCTCCATCAACTGCATCACCCCTCTAGGTACTGGATTACACAACATTGGCCTTTATCCTGGAACAAGTTAACAGGCTGGTGTTTATAAATCTTTGATGCAAGACCACAGCTGGTACTGAAGCATGCTGTGGTGTTGCTAATTATGTCCACAATGTGCTCCTTTAAGGTAATCTGTGAATTAACATTTCATTAACTGCTGTGTTATAGGATTGCATGGTGTCACATACTTTCTGTGATGGTTTTAGGAATTAGATGTTTATTGCTGTTGTGTACAACATTTGGAAGTGCTATGGATGATTTTTAGGATGTCAATTAATAATGCATTACAAAGGTGATAGTAAATGCATGTTAGTTCTTTGTTCCGTGAATCAATTGTGTCTAAGCCAGAAATCTTTGAAAAGATCTAACTGTGTAATGAATTTTGAGTTAGGGCTGTCTTGGTTGCAAGAAGACCAGGGAGTGCAGTGATAAGTAGAAGTTCCAGGTAGGGCAAAACACCTTGTGAACGTGCATGTGTATTGCCAAACCTTGTCAAAGCTATCAATAAGAGTTAAAAACTTAAACAGTATCAGGCAGGTCTTGATTCAGGGCTCAGCCCACTGGTTCATACTCAGATTTGTGTCCAAAACGTCAAACCAAAGAATTTTTCAGCTTGTCACACCAAGCCAACTTTCCTGCTCTTCCTGGCACAAAAGAAACCTAAGAATTTTAGCAGTTAAGCCGAAAGGATCAGGCGCAGCACCGTTTGCTGTTGAAACCTCCTGCTCTTCTCAGCATAATGTCTTCCCTGCCCATATAAAACCCCATGTCTGAGGGCTGACTGGAAACATATGGCACAATCCCATGTACATATGAATTTAACACAAGAATAAAGATCACAAACAAGGCCAGGCTGACTGCCTTATCCATTTGCATACCTTTCACTTGCAAACTTGCTGAAAGCTTCCCTAAATTTTCCATCAGAACAGAGATGATGCTTGGAGCTGTATAAATGTACAGAAGGAGAGACACCCTGACACAAAGCTCTGCTAGTGTAAAGAAACCAGGCAGACGGAAAAAGAAGATGACTCCAGAGTCCCTCTCATATAGTCTCATTCAGACTACCAACTTCCCACTGTGTCCCAGTACTTCCCCCGTTAGTCTCTCTGTCTCTTGCTTAAGTTTGTGTTATTCTGGGCAAGGACTATTTTTCTGTTCAGTGTTTGCACAGCCCTTGTTGTAACATCTTTCTGGTTTGGATGTGAAGCTGCCAAGAGCAGTAACAATGCTATGAACAGTAAAAATTATCCTATTTTCCAGATCTGTGCTTTAACCTTGAAGTCATCGTTCCAGGCTCAGCTTATATTTGTGGGAGCTCAGGTTTGTTTTTCTAAAAAAAAATAATTCCAGACAAATTGGCTCTTTTTTATATTTGCTTCACACAGACAGGGATTAGCCCACAAATCACTTAGACAACCTGCTTCACCAGCTACAATAAGAAACCAAGACACAGTGAACACATCATTGGGCCAAACACTATTCCCATCATGAATTCATGGCCACGGGTAAGCTAGGAATTTTTTCATCCTCATACTGAAAAAATGAGGGTGGCTGTGGAAATCACCATCATTTTCAGCAGATTCCAGTGCCTGCAGTATCTGCAGAGAAACTCATTTGGCCAAACTGCAAAAAGGAAAAGGGTGTGGGGAAAGGAAATAATAATTGCTACAGCTATCGATGTCTCTGCCATTTGCATGCTGGAGCCGCTCCAAATAACTTTACCTCTTTTGGAAGTCACTGTTTACTCCAGTTGCTTTGTACTGCACTAACAGCTCCAATAAATTCAGTGCTATTCCTATGGCTCAGGGTGGCTGTCATCTGAGTTTATGAATGTGAGATCTGTTTGGCTCTCCCCTCCGTGAGTGGCTGGGGTTAGAAAGTGCGATTATATTTGAGCAGAGGGAGAGAGATGCTGCAAGAAGGCAAACTGAACAGACATTGTGAATATTTATTTTTTTTAGATGGAAGGCAGTTGTATTTATGTGCAGTTGTAAAACAGAAAAGATATTGGGTTCTGGTGCAGGAATTATACACTAACTCCAAAAAATGTATACAGTGAGAGCTTATAATAGAAACTTATTCCAGCAGAATCATTTTTTTCAACAAACATGTAGAGTGGCATGTGGAGCATGCTGTGCTGAAGAGATCGAAGCTTGATTGTGGTTTCGTATCTGGCATTCCTGAGTTAACGGAGAACTGTGGTCCTTATTCATAGTATTTTGGGCTGGGGGTAGGAGAGGGGACGCTGCCATGCAGAATGGTTCTTGGTTTTGCAGGGAATGGAAAGCCAGAGGAGAAACAAGTTCTGCTGTCCCTCATTTTAACTCCTCTACTCTCTGTGGGTCTTTTGGATGAGGCAGCATTGAGGTAAAATGCCATAAGGAAGTAGAAAAATTTGTCCTTCTAAATCATACCAAATGAATTAATTTGCTAAAGCAGGCTTAACAAATGTAATTCATTATGATAACACAGGAGCAGGCTCTTCTCTTTGCGCGGTTTGCTTGGGCTGCACATGAGGACATCAGGAATGCAATTTGGTTATCCATGCTGGAGTAGAGCATACTACTATGTGCTTAGAGATTTCAGGAGAACGAGGCATTTTCAGCTTTGTCTTTTCAGAGTGAGGCCTACGAAAGAGGTGGTGCTTCCAAGTTGTGTTAAAAACCTCTATCATGCCAACACACTGCTGTAAAGGGCCTCTTGTAAAACACAGTCTGTCAGCTGCTGAGGATCCACGAAGACATCAACTAAGCCAAGCTGGCACCACCATAAATACATTTGCATGGTTATGTTAAGCACTTTTTTTCAGTCAGGGAGAGAGGGTTGGCAGGTCATGAAGTTCATCAACATGAAGAGTTGGAGATGTACTGAGAGAGTCATGGAGCATAACTCTCTAAACAGACTCTGCCACAAGTCCCACCAGAGGAACTGAGTTTTAAGACTAGTTTAGGGCTCTTCAATCCTTTAGTGGCCCTAAGCTCTCACACTGCTGAAACTTCCCCCTCTTAGTTTCTAAAGAACTGGTGGTAAACATGGCAAGGTTTTAATATTCTGCCCATTCAAATGGAGCCTGAGATGCTTTAAGGCTTTACCCTTTATTGCTAATTAAGGTTTTGGATCACTGAAAAAATCTCTTGTGTTAAAAGTGTATGTCCCTGATCTCATCCCTTTATAGCATTTTTGCATAGTAAAATTGCTGAGGCTTTTAGGATGGCATAAATTAATAATCTCTGTTTTCTTATCCTTTCAATGACCTTATCTCAGCCTTGCTCTTATAGCTCATAGAAGCAACAGAAGACCCTCACTGGGATGTGATTCAAAGGTGTATGCAAAAAATGACATTTGTTTTCCTGCTTCCTACTGGATTCACTGAGTGATGTGCTGCTAAGAAAAAGCTGGCTCACGCTGCAAGCAAGGTACCGGGGGTATGTGCACTGAAAGACACCTGGGGAGGTTGGAAGCTGAAGAAACTCAGGACAGCAAGGCCCAAAGCAGGACTGATGAATTTGACGTATTCCAGTGATTTTCAGACAAGCTAAGACACATTTTCTCCTGTAATACATGACATCATCTTCAGATCTACTTTGTACTCCAGATCTCAGACAAAATGTGGGATTTTTTCAAAGTTTAGATTTAGATAAAAAGTTGCTATGTCCAATAGAGAGAAATTAAGTATTGCTCCGTTGATGGGATTCATACCATCTAACTCCTATGGTGTAGCTCTGTCCATCTAACCTGGTCGCACTAGGCTCATTTTATAGACAGTGGAAAGAACGTGGTATGTCTAGGAAGTGATTTCTGAAGCCTGTTGTAGATAATACCTCCAGCTGAGAGGACCAGTGCCCCAGAGATATGCCTCCACTCCTGTGGCCTACAGAAGGAGGCAGCCACAACCTGTGTTGCCGGGTTTAAGGAATCCTGTCCCTTCTGCCAGGAAGTCTCATCCCTTTCATAAAATGATTATCCTTCCCCTTGTAGCCACCAAGGTATTTTGTTACCACCGTAAGATGGTTTCAGACTTTGGCCATCTGAAAATTTGAAAATTATGTCTAATTTTAAAAGTAAATGTACTTCAGGCCAATAGAAGCCCATTTGCACTTGAGCCCCCATCACCCTTTGAGTCATGCAGCTCCTTTTCCTTGATGCGAGGGAATAAGCACCGATCTCCTCTGCTGAAAGCCAACTGCTTTTAGACTCCTTTCAGGAGGAGACTTTAGTTAGGTTTTTTCAAATTTTCTTAACTGAACCCATGATGAACATAAATACTGAACCTTTCAGCTAGAAACATTTGAGTGATGTCTGGAAATGTCTGAAGGATGTATTCAGTGCCCTAGATTAGCAATCAGCTAGAAGTATTTTTGGCTACTCTCACATTTATTCAGAATTTACTGAAGAAACTTAGGTTCTGAAGGAACATATATTCAGATCTGCAAGTTTGTAGGAGTATCTTGTAATACAATGGTGATTGTTATGTCTTATCTTTCTTAAAGAGAGGATTTCTTATTGTATAGTGCATCAAAATAAAACGCTGTGTTTTAACTTAGCTTTCTGAAAGACAATATGGGGCTGCATATCCAAAAACACAGAACTGACATATTTAAAGGGGTAAATGATATTGAGTCTTCAGAGAAAAAAAACTATGAAAAAATTAAAGCAGTCTGCTTGAGTTGCCATTGAACATATGGATGCCAGATTGCAATGGTGAAAGCCCTCACATGATTTGAATGCTTTGACTTTTCACAGTGGCCTAATTATGATTAAGAACTGCCCTCTGCAACAATGTGCAAATCAATAGCTTGTCTCCCTAAGCAATGTGGAGGAGAGCTCTTTAGGTTGCTTGGCTGGCCGACGATCAAGGACGTTGTTCTCGAGCACTGATTGCCCTTCATGGTATACTAGCATTCATGGAAATATTGCTTCCCACTCTTCTAATGGTGACATCATCAAATTAGTGAAGACAAGCCCCCTTTCTCAGCAGGAGAGGCGCCAGGATCAGATGCAGGCATGACTGACTGGTCCCAAGGCAGATGCTTTCTGGTTTCTGACTCCTCCCAGTGGGGGCTGTTGGGAGTGCTTGCCAGCAAGCTAAAGTGGTACAGGACTAATCTTAGCAGCCCGTTTTAATGGTAGGCTTAGCTGTTCTCTGCTCACGAACTCGCTTTCACCGTCTTTACAAAGTGAATTTGTGAAAAACATCCCACGAAGTAAAAGTGACTGACTTGCAGTTTATTTGGCCTTATAGTAACGGAGAGTTTTAAGTCCCCAGTTCTTTCTGGGAAATCAACCAAACAAAGTAGATTTATTAAACCATTAGTGTCCCACACAGTTGAATTTGATAACAGAGGTTAAACTGGATTTGGCCAAATGGAGTTAGGAAAGGATTGGGTTGGATCCAGACCACTAATGAAGTAAAGGTGATGACTGGAGAAAAGGTGAAAATAAATCCAAGTGTTTGAGAGAGAAAATTCTCAAAAGAAATAGCCCAGATCATCCAAGATGTACTTTCTGGCAGGACTGGGGAAGTTCAAGAAGGCTGAAATCAGCAGTGATCACAGAAAGGCAGAAATACTCCACTGTAGTTAACAGAGAGAGAAAAAACCTCCAGTCCGGTTAAGAGACATATTGCCTCTGTTAGTGCTTGTCTCTTTACTTTGATTATAGAGGAGCTGAAGGCAATTATGCTACTAATTTTTGTGGCTCCGCTGTGTGCCTGAAGTTAGGCAGGATGAATATGGGCTTTGGAACCATCTTCAGATTACTTATTTTCAAAATCTGTTAGTAATGTATTCAGACTGACAAGCTTTTTCATTTCTTTCCATCTTTTGACTGTTTAGTAAATGGTCTAAATAGCAAGGATGAGTCTACTCAGGGCCAGGCCAAAAGCCAAGTGCCTAAGGCAGGATAGGAAGTTGTCTGGACAGAACCCTGATGGAGCTCAGGTGGATCTGATTATGAGGATTCCTGTAGCCTTGCAGTGTCCTGAGAAGTCATTCCCTCCATTTTTGTGATGTAATGTATGTGTCTCTCGATCTCTTCCATTTCCACTACCTTAAGACAAGTCTGCTTTCTGGTTTGGTGCACTTGGTGCCATCCCCAAGCCCTGACTGCCTGATGTCATGCACCCAGTGCTCCTAAGAATTATCACTGAGCGTTCAGCCTATATCATGAAGGTTTTGTTCCCCACAATTTTGCTTGTGAGGCGTTGACTCTAGACACAGATGGTTTATTGCGTGTGCACCATTTGTAAGGATCAGCTTTGAAGCTCATTGGGAAGGAAGATGTCTTGGTGTGATAGGTCCCGAGCAACTGTACAGGGATAACTGGCTTTACACTTTAATCCCCAAGCAACTTTCACTAGTATTTTTCTCTTCATCTGCTGCCTGAGCTGCTCAGATGTGCCTTGTCAGTGGTGTTATTGCAGAGACTTAGAGCCTGTAGTTCACCCCCAGGACAACTTCTAGTCTTGAGCAGCCTCTCAGGGGTAAGCAGCTCTGAACAGCGAGTTGTCTCAGCAAACTGCTTCATAGTTTCAGTCCCCAAATGGCTAGCTCTGTGCATTTGACCTTGAGCATCTGGCTATGTATAAAAATATATATATATATATATACACACATACACACTCTGGACAGTTTGCTCTGTACTGCTTACAGTGCAGCTCCATTTAAGCTCTGTGTTTTAAATGCCTCCCAAGAGCCATGGTTTAAATTGAGTGGAGTTGACTACTTATATGAAAAGTCATCTTCTCCTGAATCTCATCCATATCCTGGCAAGTGTCTGCCAAAAATATTATTCCCACCCCCTCCTCTCATGAAATATGCATATAAAATGCCCCCTGAATGGTACCTAAAAAATTCATAGTTCCTGACCACATTACAGTAACACGCATGGTGGAACCCAGCAGTGTAAAAGATGCTTTGTGACTCTGACAGAGATGATGCCCTATTCAGGAAATTAGTATACAGCAGAAGTCTGAGCATACAGGCAAGATCCATGTATATTATTCTGTAAGGGTTATTCATGTCTTTGGAAAGAGTGTTAGAGCTGTACTCATTTACAATATTTAGTGTGCTTGATAAATATTTGCAGTTCAAAGTTACAGAATATATATGTATATCTCTCAGTATATGTATACACATGCACTGAAATATACACATATTCTACTATCAGGTAAGAGATTTTAAAGTGCATTACTTTTAATTGCAATCTCACTAGTAATAGATTAAGAGTAGCCCTGTGGTTGATACATAAGCATTTTCTTAATAAAAAATGACCTGGGATTGACTGAATTTAGAATTTATAAATATTTATCAACAAAAACCAGCTGAATGACTGGAAAAAACACTTCACACTCATTCTGACTTGTTAGGAACCTGGGGGAAATGTTTGGCTTTTTGAAATAGAAAGAAGTTAGTAACAGCTCTGTAACAGAGCTTTACATTTAATTCCCAGAAACTCTATGGGGAATTGGGAACTGGGAAGCTATCACTTATTCTTCCTGTTCAGTTTTCGATCTTTAAAGTGGGGATAATTGTTTTTCTTTCTGTAGGGAGCTGAACTGACGTTCTTGTCCTGGCATGGTCTGATTTTCAAATCTTCAAAAAAGTTTCCAGCTTTCAGTGAAGGCCAGCCTTTCCTTTATTCATTGTCTACGACAACCTGTTAAGGGAGTTTGGGTATAAATGACTCATTATTACGGTAGCACTTAGGAATCTTCTCTGAGTTTGCAACTTGTTGGGGAAGGTCCTGTATCTGTGCGTAACAGGAGACACTGGCTGCTCCAAAGAGTCTTGCAGGCTAAACGAATTCAAGAGAGGAAGGAAGTCTGCAATTTGTTTTTCTCATTTACCAGGAGAACAGAAGAACAGAAGTATCAGATGAATTGTTAGGGATCATACAGGCAGGCTGTAGGAGAGCCAGAACCCAAACTAACATCTCCTGCCTCCTAGTACTGTGTTTGTCCCACAAGATCTTCTTTCTTTTCTGCTGGTGGAGCCTGCATTTCAATTAAGGATGTAATTTTTCATTGTGGTCAAGAGCTGTCAAAGGATGGGAAGGAAAAACAGAAAAACACGAAGGGAAGCTTGCCCTCCCACCTGGTTGTGCCTTGCATTCGTCACTGTTATTAATGCCTCCTCGCCGCGTGGATGGCAGAGTTACCAAATTCACATAGAGCTCTGTGGGAAGGACTCGCCTTATCTGAAAACCACTTTTTGCAGCATGCGGAGCATCGCGCCTGCACAACAATAAAAAGAGCAGAGAGTGTGAACACATCCACTTAGCAACAGAGACACGGGCAAGCGAACAAACACTCCTCTGTGCACGTGTGTGTCAGTTCAGTGGGGGTAAGTCCAAAAGGCATCTGTCTCCTCCACCGGCAGAGATTTCTGAAAAGAACAGCGTGCTGCATCACTGACTCCTATAACCATTGCACTGTGGCCAGCATGATATCAGAGCTCCAAGAGGCCAAATCAATGCCTGGCTTTCCTCCCAAATCTTATTAAGGTTGTCTAGAGCTGTTTGCATACCATTTTCCAGCAAAGTGATTTGAATTTGTGATTAGTTAAAATAAATTATTTTTTTTAATTTTTTTTTTTTTTTAAAGCAGTCTAATAAAGCAGGGACTGTAGTTGTGAATAATTTAATTGATGGGGTTTGCACTCGTTCTTGAATAACTTGCTTCAGGGAAATCCTGCCAGGAGTCAGTGGAGCTGCACTCACATGCACTGGTAAGGAACTTAGCCCACATTTCTGCCTTTGGAGTACTGTATCGTTATGTTTAGAAACATATAGGGGGGCAGGGGGGGGGGAAGTGTTTTGTTCAAATTAGTCAATTCCTTCCATCCATGCCTAGAGTACACACTGTTCTGGCAAAAGGTAATGTTTCAAAAGTTTAGGGATTTTTTTTTCTTCTTTTCCAATTCTATATTTATTTGTCTTTTAAATTTGATTTTCATCTGTGCTGGATATAAACTAAAAAATATTTTGAATTTCTAAAACATTTCTGCTTGCAGGACTACCAAAATATGATGGCTTTGAAAAGAAGTGGGCTTTTTTGACAGAATTTTTCCTTATTCCAGCAAGTGCTAGGAAAAGAGACCTCTTGAAGCCCTGCTACTACAGCCATCATCCTGTGTCCATACCATTCCCTAATTCAAGCACTTGTCCAGCTGGGTCCAGAACAGGACAGCTTGCATTTGGGCTTGGTTTCCCCACCCTTAGGGACTGTCCCCATTGCCCAGGCTCTCAGTCACAGCCTTGCAGCAGGGAACCAGTGTGCTTGGAGAGCTCTGGCTCTAGCTGGGCTTCTCTGAGCTTCCAGGCTCCCTGCTGTGGACCTGGGAGCTGAGCCCAGATTATATCTACTCTTCCAAGCTCTTGGCTCCAGGAGAGACTGTCTGGAAGTTTTGGCATCACTCCTTGCCCTACAGCTACAGCCCCTGTAATGCTGAAGACCTTGGCTTTGGGGAGATCTTCTTGGTGGGTCTATCCAGGGGCTGTCCTACTTCGAAAACTGTCTATATGTATTTGATCTTGGTGGGTCTATCTGGGGGCTGCCCCACCTGGAAAGCTTTCTTTGTGAATTTGAGTTGCTCTTTAGTGCAGGAAGAGCTAGCACATTAAATCTTGGGCTGCCTTTCGCAGGGGAGCATGGAGGATAGGTCTCTCCCTTTTGCTCTGTCTCTGGCCCATCTCTGTTGCATGGTGTAGCGGGTAGCCTGTTGGCTGGGGCTTTGTTCTGGGAGGTGAGGTGGGTGGGTTTGAAGCTGTAAATACTGAGGTGGTAGATGAATCTAGGTGGTAAGTACCACCTGCATACTGCACCCCACTCTCCATTATGATCCAGGGAGTAAGGCAGGTGCCATATTTCTGCAGATTCATAAATACACTGAAAGGATGTACACAGTCCTCTGTCCTCCCAGACAGAACTTCTGGGAAGAAGAACAGGACATATCTGGGATAATGTCTCTTAAACCCAAGTACAGGCAAGGAGGAAACTGAGGAGTTCAACCTATGAATCACAGCTTCACAGAGGCACTTAACTGGTGTCTGTTGGGGACCTAGTCTTCAGACATGTAATTTCACACCTTGACATCTTTCAGCATTTTGTACTGAACTGGCGGGCTCCCTCCACAACTCAGCTGTGTGCCTTCTATTCCTGCCTGACTGATCATCTACTTCCCGTAAAGGCAGGTAAGCATCTAACTGCTCTGTGAAGTCCCACCCAGGACCAGGTTCTTCAGAGGTGTAGTTGTTGGACTGCTGGGAATACATTGGGGGTTTGTGTGGAAAGCAGATACATCATCCTAATTCCTGATGAACTTCATGAAGTGTCTGGTCCTCTCTCATCACACAAGACCACCAATTTTGTCCAAAAAATCCTGGAAATTGTAAGACTGTGTCTGGTGTAAATTTGCCTCACTTTTTTTTTTTGTCACGAGGTCGAAAACCATCATCAAACTAACAAGGCAACAGCTGATCTTTCATTCCACTGTCTCATAATACTATTTTCAGCCAGAAAAGAAAAAATTGAGGCAGTAATGATAAGTCCTTCCTTCTCTCCCAGTTCTTTCCAAAAAGTTGTGAGTGTTAAAGCCTAGTCAGGGCTATCAAGGTGTTAACTGAAGTATTATTTACATAAGAAAGACCTCTTTTCTTTTTACTTTTTGGAACAATCTAGGAAATTAAATGCAAGACAACTTGCATTAATTCCAAGAAAAGTCTCCTAGCTCCCAGGAAAGTCAGAAAATGGAAACTAAATCACTCTCAGCTCTCAGATTGCAGCACTGTATGCAACATTACAGCTTTGAATAGCTGACATCAGCCCTTCACAAATCATGGTCTCTCTCAGGCATCCCCTGACAATCCGCACAACACCCGTTACTTCCAGGTGGGATGGTTCTATTAGTCTTTATTTCCTTCAGTGAGCAATATATTAACTGTCATCTCATGCCCTTGGTCCCTTTTCCCTGTGGCTTGATTTCTTGCATGCATTTGCCTGGCTGGTCCTTCCTTGTTCTGTTGCGTTGCATTGCGCTGCAGATGGAGCCGGGTGGTATGTCTTTTTGCCAGGATTGATCACAGAGCAGGCAAGAAACCATGGTGCCCCTTTGAACCAAAGTGAGCGAGGCCAGGTGAGCAACACAAAGGGGGATCTGCTTTCAAAGGACTCTGGGCAACATTGCCTTCTCCAGCCTCTGCTGTCTCAGACAACCAACAAAATGGAGGTGATTTTGCTCCACAGCAGCATGACTTTGCCTCTGAGTTAGAAAAGGAAGTACTTCAGAAGCATGGAGGCTGTTGAGGAAGAGGACGGGAGTGAAGGAGGATCTCCTTGCATTCCCAAAGAGGCAAATGGAGAGCACTGGATCTCTGCAGTCACGGGCTGTATTAACATTGCATTTAGAGCTTGTTTTAGATCAATTACTTTGGGGGTGATTTTGGAGCTCTGTCACATTACCCTGCTTCGAGACACTTTCCTTGATTTATTTTGCATTTCTCTGAATATGACAAAAGTTCCAGGAAGAGGGAGTGTCCCATATTAGGCTGACTGAGGCCTGGTGAGTCTAGGCTTTGCAAACTTCCTGGAGAAATCTTCTCAGAGAAAAAAATATATCAATCCCCAGCCCCTGTGTAGTAAAGCTATGGCACTGTTGAAAAGCTGGTGGATGACTTTGTTTCAGAATTTCCAAGATGAGAGGACCTTCTCAGCACCTCCAAGGACTGATGAATGGTAATCTAGTCCCACTTGCTGAGAAGCCAACATGGAAAATTTGCAGGGGGGACGTGAGTGATGGAGTTTGTAGTTTGATGCTAGTTTGAATCACAGTCTGATGAGAAAGAGAGAAGGAACAGCCAATACAAACCATCCTCATCCTGTTCTCTCAGCAGTCTCTCCTCTAAGGCGTTGCTTGGAGGTGAGCACGCTGGAAATACTATCATTACTCAACTCCTGCTACTGTGAGACCGCCAGCAACTTGTGCAGAAGGAGCCAACTTAAATGACAATAAAGTAAAATCCTTGGCAGCTGGGAGTGTTTGCTTCTCAGTTTCTGAAAAGGGAACCCTGGCCTGTGCTCTGCACTCATGCTGTTTTGGAAACTTGAAGTTGTCCATAAGGCATCGTCTGTGCAGAAGCCCTATCGCCAAGCAGCAGGAGATGTTGTCCTTAGCTGTGACAAATGATTGCCAGCAGTGATTTCGGGGAAGAAAGAGCAGCTTTCAGATGTACTACATCTAGCAAGCCAGGGAGTGAAGCTGAGCTGCAAGAGCCTGTAGTCATGCAAACACAGTGGTGCCACTGAGATGGGCCAGATCCTGTGAGCATTTACCATGCCGTGTGGGTGGCAGGATTTGGCTTGATGCTCACAGTGTCACATGTCATTCCCGATATTACGGGGCCAACTCCCGCAGAGCTGCATTGCACTGGCCGAGATGGAGCTCTGTAATTACAGACAGCTTTCCGTACAGTCTGGGTTGCTCCTGATCTGGCTGATCCTACTTGATACAGCCCTCCTCATCCCACTGTTCTTCCCACATCTGACCTGAAAGGGTGATGAACACCTTCCTGTAAGTACGCATTGTTTTTCTGAATTAATTTGGGAAGGTCTGATCCAGTTTTCAGAGAAGTATGGAGAGACTTTCCATTGATTTCAGTGGCTCCTGGAATGGTCCCTTATTGCATAAACTCAGATCTCTGCTATTTCACACTTCATTTCCTTCCATACCCTTGGGTGAAGATCATCAACTCCTGTTGATTTACTGCACTTGAACTTCTCAGGTTTCTCCATAATTTTATTTTTTAATTTTTTTTTTTTTTGGAAACTTGGAGTTTCTTTCAAGACCACATTCAGATTTCTCCATAAAAATTCCCTGAGAGCAGGAATTTCCCTATTATTTTTTATGGTTGAAGAATAATACACCAAAAGGAACAGGAAAAAAAAAAAAAAAAAAAAAAAAAAAAGCCTTTAACTTCCCTGCTTCTTTGCAAGTGTCTCTAATGGCCTCACTTGGCTCAGCTTTGTCTCCTGTTCCTGTAGGTATTATGGTATTATTGAGCTTTACCTGGAAACACCACACTTCTGCTGCGCATAAGTATAGGAATGCTTAAAATCAGACACTGATTACAGGAGTGCCTGCTGAATTTTCTTTCACAAATTTAAAACTGCATTCCTGATTACTGGCTGGAACCAGGGTGCTGGAAGATGCAGAACTCTGAAGCTGTAGTAATGTCCATTTAACTGGTTTTGGGGGGTAAATTCATATATAACCTGTTCCTACTCCATACCTTGCATCCTGGATTCACAGCACCTCGTTGCTCAGATTCATTTGAAGCTACAATTGCATTCCTTCTGCTGATTCAGAGGCAGCTATTTTTGCTCCACGCTGTGATTCTTACTTTAATGCTAATAGGGAATGGCATTTTCTTAGCCTGTATGCCTGCTCCTGTACGCATTTGGAACCACTGGCTTTCAGTCTTCCTAGGCTTGCAGAACAAGCGTATTTAAGCCCGAGTCAGCTGCCTCTCACTCCCTGTGCAGTCAATAAAATTACTCGTTTTCCCTTCAGTTATTTTTAATCAAATCCACTGGAGTTTAATGAGTTGGACATATATCCCTGAATACCTCATTCAGTGGCTGTAAGGTACATAGAAACTAAGGGTATCACTTACTCTATAGCATCTCAGTTGAAAGTAATGCCACAGGAAAGGAGACTACCCTTACATCTCAGATCTGAGGCTACATTTGCAGGGATGGAAAAGAAAAAAATCATCCTGCATAGTGTGTGTATACTTGAGAGGAGATTGCAACTGAATGAACGTGTGCTTCCATGACCTCATTGCTGCTGTGTGGCTTTTCAGATCAGAATCAAATGTCCCATTGCTACTGGCATCACTGAAACACTGATTTTCACCCACGTATCGCTCCTAACATCAAGGGTTTGTAATGTTGGAGCCTTATCACAGGAGCTTGGTGAATGAGTTTCCCTCTCTGCAGACTGTTCTTTGTTTAAACCTTGCTTTCTCATATTTATTGCCTTTGGCAGAGAAAAACCTTTCTGTCACCAAGATGACCAGAATCACCAGCAAAGTTCGTGTCTCTACTGGCTCTCATGGAGTGATACTGCTGAAACAGATTTCCTCCCTGAGACTGATCACCACTATGTTCCATTTATCTTAGGGACTCCTTTGCCCTGTTTTAGTGCTGTTTCTGACCTCTGCACCAAGAGATGGCAGGGCTGCAAGGACTAGCAGCTCACCTGGACTTAGGCTGTGCACAGCACCTGCTGATATTGATGCTTCGTCCCACATTCCCTCTTACATCATTGTTTGATTCCCCCCAGTACTACCTTGTGACGATAACCAAAATGTCTCAGGCGATGTGGTTTTGCCCTTTCTGAGATATATAGGTGTTGCTACTCTCAAAGTAAAGATGAAAGATGACATACATAGAGTTTAGGAGTCTCTTTATGAAAAGACTTTGTTGATGTTCTGTTGAAAAGCTTCTCACGCTTTAGGTCCTTTGTCCCTAGGTGAAATTCACAGATCCAATTTACCCACTTGGATTCACAGCTTGGAATCTTTTCCATACCTTTCCAGACAAAATTCTCCTGTTAGGTCTCTGAAAATATGAAAGGAGGAGAAGATGATCATGGGCCCCTCATACAAATTGCCAAATGACAACTGAAGGAGAACTATATTGTCCTTCAGACAGGTGTACCCATCCTGAGGATCGATTCAGATATTCACTTGCTAAGCAATTACAACAACAAAAAAAGCTGCCACTTCTCACATATGGATTGCTGCTTCTTCAGAGGTGATGCAGAATGGACATAGCTTCCTCAGACATTAAGCATCACTGTGAAGCTATTAAGCTATTGATGAATTTACTGATCTTTCCTCTGCAATGAGACCCAGCTCCCAGCTGCCCAGCTCAGACCCTCATCTTATGGGGGTACCCCCCTGCAGTCATGGCTTCTGGCATCACCTGTGCTGCCAGAGCAGAGCTCAGAGACATGACAGATGAGGAACAGCAAAGGTGAAGTCCTCCTCCTCTTTCCCTGTATTGCTAGGTCTGGTGTCACTACCACTGGACCCTGGGAACAGGTCAAAGTAGAGAGCAGACCCCCTCCTTTTCTCTCCCCATCATTCCTGGACCTTGATACCAGCTGAGGGCCAGCAGCCAAGAAATTATTAACAGCAGCTTCCCAAGCCCCTCTCAGCTGTGTGGCACCTCCTCTTTAAACTGAAAAGGAGAAGCAAATCAACTTACCCTGGTAGGTAAGCCATTGCTATGGCCCAAGGGCTCAAGGGTTTTGCAACCCGGGTAGGAAGCTATTGCAGCATGGATTTAGGACTTGCACAGTCTCATTAGAGCTCAGATCTGAATTTGGATCTGGGCTGGGCATATGGTTTGAGCATATTAAAAAAATCTTCATTGAGATATCACCAAGGACATCCTAATATTTCTTCCATATAGTTCCCTACTGGTAGCTGTCAACCTTATTCAACTTCTAGAGAAATTTCAGGCAATTCTGCTATGACCACCTTGTTTAAACACCTTAGAGATTTTAGTGGTGGTACAGGAACACTCAAATACCAACAATTTATTTAATTTATTTCCCTGTACTGGTTCCTGAAAATACATGCTGCCTCTTCAGCTGTGAAAAGCTGAGGAGACAGCCACCATCCCAAGGTGCCACCCAAGCCACCCTTCTACACCACCTTCACGTCAGCCACATCTCACTCCTCAGGTGCAAGCAAAGAAGCAGAGAGTGGCACCCACAGACAAGGGTGACGTTTGTGCTTGTAATTTACCTCCATAAATCTGCGGAAAAACAGTCAGGACATGGGAGTGGAAATCTGTGCTTAGTTAACAGACAACATGGGGTTCAATTCCAGCATCTAAATCCTGGCAAGACTTTTGCTTGATTTCTTGGAACTCCTGATTAGCTCCTAGGAAAACCTCACTGAGGTCTGGATGTTGAGACTGATGTGCATCTTGGTAAGGACCTGTCCACACCTTTGATGCTGGGGAAGCTTTGTGCTGGATGCACACTTTGAAGCTGAGCCGTGCTTTCATTTGAAACAGAGCTTGGCAGCTGAGCTGCAGAGCAGAAGCGACCTGTGCTCCATAGCTGGTGGACAAGCTAACAGAGATGTGTTAACAGCTGTTAATGTGCTGCAGCTCCAATTTTAATTTCAGAGCATTGGGTGTTAAAAAAAAGAAAAAAAATCAGACATTAACAGTAATAACAAGGGAATATTTCACCGGTTTCTCCTTTGACATAATGGAGCAGGAGGCTTAGTGAATCAGGAAAGGCTCCATAATGCAACATCCTGAGGTTGACACAAAGCAGAGAACAGATAAAAAAGCTCCTACTCTGCCTTTAATTTATAGCACATTTTATTATGTGACATGGATTTAATACGTGAAAATATAAATATCAGGGTAACAATTGCAGAGGTACTTTACTGGAGAAAACAAAACTTGGAACTCACATCACCTACAAGGCCCCAAGATTGCATCCAGAACCTCTTATTTCCTCTGGCACCCTCTTCTCCAGGTCCAAACTGCATTCTCTTCATCACAGTCATGGCGTTGGCTGGTGGAGGAAAACATTGCCATGGCTTTGTTGTGTTGCAGTTTGGAGAGGTAAACATGCAGGAGTATCTCTGGAGAGGCACACCTGTATGCTGAAAGGCTGGCATAAATAAGATTTAAGCACCAATCAAACAGGTTTTGAAACAGATGATTTGATGCTCAACGAACCTTAACAGGATAATAGAAGAATGAGTGCGCTCACACATTAAAGAGGTCACATGGATAGTGGGCATCAGTTGAAGTACACCTGCAAAATACTATGTTTGCATCCACCAGGAGTATTTCCCAGCAATAAACAGGAAAATAATTTGTAGGAGATGGCCTTGCATCTGCATTGACATTAGTGTATTTGCATGGCTGCCTTGCAGATTTGGTGAACTTCATGGAAGACATGGGGTAAATGGGAAAGATTCAGAAAAGATGTAAAGAAGCGATTCAGGATCTGGAAAACATACCTGATAGTGAAGGTGCATAGTTTGTCCATGGGGCAACTAGGGAATGGTTTAAACTGGCTTTGCATAGTGGAGCTGGCCTGATGTCACCCTGATCTTCCGCCACACATCACTCGCAGTGTTCTCTGTTAAACCCCTCTGCCTGCAGCTGACGTGAGGAAGCCCTCTGAGATTGGCCCAGCAGGTTCAGCCTGCTGCCCTCAGCTCGGATACCAACACGGGTGATAGCTTCTTAGTTCAGGGCCAGCTTGGGAAGTTACCCTCGGCTGCTTCACCTCTTTCAGTTGTGTCTTCTTGGCTGTAGTGCTGAGTGATGTCAGGTCTGGGCTTTGGCCTGACAGTTATCAGTCCTGTCTGTTGGTTGCGGCTGGATTGCACTTACATACTCCTCCCTACGGGCCCGAGTAAGGTGGGAAAGGCTTTCATACAGACAGGCACCAGGAACTTCCCTGTCTCTCAGCTGAAACCAGAGCCTGACTGTGCAGTTTCTCCATCTGCCCACTATTTTGGGATATTTCTGGCTGCAACCTCTGGTCTCAGCCCAGAGGTAGCATTTGCTGATGGTTACTACATCACTGTGAGCCAATGCCACTTCCCTCGCAGGTATATGACTGTGGACACTTAAGTTAGCAGGCCAGCTCAGATGTCTGCTCAGATGAAACTTAGAAGCCACAGCCCTAACCATAGCTTGCACGTACAGCTTGGGACAAAGCACATGACAGTATTTTCTGATGTTATTGCAAACTTGAATGTCTTCAACTGGGACTTGCAAGTGTTCTGGGCAAAAATTTGGCAGAGGTCATAGAGGTAAGACTTACTTGTTAGGGCTGTACGCCCAAGGTTGTGATGGCTCCTGCAGGACTTGGTGCTTGGGTGGTTTCCCAGAAAGTGTTGTCCAGCTCCTGCACAAAATGCACAAATCACTGCATTAAATTCTATGGTCTGTGGTGTCCAACAATCAAACTACATGGTCCAAATAGTTCATTCCCTCTGGCTTTCAAAACTGTGACTACTCTAAAAATAAAAGCCTTGAATTTCCCTTTTCCATTCTGCAGTGAATGCTTGGAAGGGGTAAGGAGGCTGGATCTGATTTGGATCCAGGGGACAGGTTAGAAACAAAATAATAAGAAACATTAAAGTGAAAATGAAGAGTAGCCAGATCACTGAATTTTAAAAGAAAAACAAACACACAATAAAGCTATACCTCCGCTGCTTGGACCAGCTCCTACTCCAAACCACCTATCACATCTCATTAGAACAATGTTGAGCGCTTTGGAAAAGAGGTGCCTGCCTAGGATCCACTTTCAAAGAAAACTGCTGGGAGTTTACTTAGAGATGAAGAAAAAAAAATTAGAGCTTTTATAAGAACCAGAGAGAGTAGAATTCCTTACTCCAAAGCAATTGTTATATTTTAAATATTCTATTAAAGAATCCATTTTCTTCTTTTTCCTTAAATGGCTGGGGATAGGTTTCAACGTACATCTTGAATTGGGCTCCACAGCGTTAGGATTTCCAGTGGCATTTGGTTTTGATAAAGCCACCCCCCCCCCCTTTTTTTTTTTCTTTTGCCTTGAAGCAGTTTGTTCTCTTGGCAAGAATACAGAGACTGGCAATTGTAACTCACTTCTCATTGCCAGCAGTAAGGAAGGCTTGAGGTCCTCTTTTTCAGCTGTAGCACGTTTGGATGTTTGGAACCAGAGCAGTGAAAAGAGGGGGAAAAAAGGAGGGAGAAGGAGGGTAAAAAAAAAAAAAAAAAAAAAAAAAAAGCCCCTAAATCTGTTCTTTTCTCTACTGTAAATTACAACCCTGCTTTTTTAATTTCCTTTCCCAGCACAATGTTATTCATTCACATCCAAAATAAACAGGGGGCTTAGAGAGTGAACAGCTTGGGAGAACAAACTGTCCTCTTTTCACAGTCTTTACCTGTCAAGAGCCTGATTAAACACATATATGCTGATGGCAAGTATGGTATGGTGGCCTTTGGGAAGCTTCCGCATCCCAAGGGTTGACACGAGGTTGATCCTGAAGCTCTGAGGTCTTCAGAGAACCGATGGGTTCTTGTTCGGCTGAGCTACCGAATGAGGCTAAAAATACTATTTTTGTCTGTAAAAGCTCTGTTTTTCAAACACAAAACCTTTGGGGCTAGCTTGGAAGAGACTGCCAAAAAAGACTTCCCAGTTGCTAAACCTTTTGAGATCCCTGGTTATGGATGATAGATGTTTTTCTTCAAGAAAAGCGAACTGGGAGGTAAAGTCCTTTACTAAAAACCGGGCAACACAAGAGCCCGTTCTAATTACATAAATGTGTGTTTACTGTTCCTGTTTGGCACAATGGACTGGTCCTCTCCAGCATAACTTCATGGACCTTCCAGAGTGGCCTCATGGAGATATGTGATTTTATGTTTCTTGATGAGGAAGTCAGATGCTCCTGCTTCAGAATTTCTGTTTCTTCAGTAGATTCCAGTATTTCCTTTAAGGAGACCCTATGGTCTAGCCTAAAGCTAAAAGCTTTAGTAAAGCTAAAGCAGGACTTGTTTTGCACAGGTTCTTTCCCACCCAGCTCCTAACCCATCTCCTAGCCATCCCACCCTCCCTCACCCATCTATTGACTTCTACAGTAGCTGTAGAAGTAAAATTAATCACACAGGCCATTAGTAACAAGGGTTACAAAGCAGACTGAGGGGTGGAGGTCTTCAGCTCTGCCTGTGATTCCACTGCTAAGATCCCAATAACTTTTAATATATTTATTAACCTCTCTGGCCGTCTTGATGTGAAAATACCATGGGCTGAAGTCTGTAATTTTCAACCATCACTAAGGTGGGTGGGAGTAAATGGAAGCAGGAATACTACTGGGGTGGAAAAGCTGCCCGGAATCATCAAGAAGCTGTGGGTCTGGGTGTCCTCCAGCACCAGCCATTGTCCCTGCACTGGGCATGGCTCTGGGTAAGTCACCCTTCCTCCTGGCAGGCATGTCCCACCGCAGGGAGAGGGGGCCACTGTACAGAGCTTCGTGGCTGCAGTTGCTCCCTAAGGGTCTTACTCCAGCAGCAACCTTACCGGTGATGGTGGCAGGGTCTGGGAGAGACCCACAGTGAACAAGAGGGACATGAGGGCCAGCTGTCTCAATATAAGAGATGGGTGACCAGATAAATATATTTTCAGTCTGAAGGACAGAAAAAGAGAGGAAATCCATCTTGCTTTTTTTCCATTTGCCAGGGGTACTGGGGGCAGCTAACTTTTCAAGGTCATTTTCTTGAGTTTTCTTTCTTTCATGCATGTAAGTGACTAAAGATTCTGGAAAAACTTTTGGATTTTTCCTGTTTACGTAAGTAGGTTGTTGTGCGTTTCTTTTTTGTATATATATTTATATATAACTAATGCTGGAATAGAAAATAATGACTGGTTTGTAGAAAAACCATCCGGAAGTTTCTCTATATCCAACCCCATAAAGCAAGGACCAAAGGGGGCTGCTGGGTCAATTTCACAGGCAAGAAAGTTAAAATGGATGCAAGGAAATACTTCTGTTTAAAGCATATAATCACCCTAAGGAATTCCCTGCCACAGGAAATCATTGAGGCAGAGTTAAAGAAGGTCAGAGAGATATTTTTAAAGGCTTGAATGTTTATGTGACTAAACAACAGGCTTTATGTGCTTTTTCTCACTGGCCAGGAAGATGGGTCAAATATTACAGGGATTCAAATATATGCCCATCTTGTAAAAACTATAGACATAAATCAGTGATTTAGGGTAGAAAGCTAGTCATTTCCACACTATGGCTCACTATACACCAGTTAAAAAAAAGAACCACAAGCCAAATCAAAGTACTTTAATATCTGGAAACACACATTTTAGGGATCAACAAGTTCTAGAGTAATGCAATGATACTACCATATGGTTGTGCCAATGTGTGCAAGAATTTGTAGTGTTAAACTGTCTTCTCAGAGCTTTAACCTTAACTTTTCTCACTTGCCTTGGTGTTTTGTTAGAAAATAATAATGGTTTTCCCCTTTTTCTCTCTCTTCCTGTATGGAATACTTTCTTAGCCCGTTACAGATTACTGTGCAATCGCGTTATCACTGGCCTAGCCACTCATTTGTATTTGAAAACTGAAGAAAGTTCAGAGGCATGCCTTGTTATCTGCCATCTGTAGATAGGGTTTTCAAGGGTGATCTTGAGTGTTTCAGTTTATGGAGGCTAAACCTGTTCCATTTCACAGGCATCTAACTCTAAAGAGCTGAGCACACATTCCCTGAAAATTGCCTCCTCCGCTTTATCTCCAGCAGAACTCCTGTTAACAATGCACTAAAAAGGAACTCACTTTCAGAAAATTCCCTTTTCCTCAAGTAGGACTTTCCACAGAAGTTATTTGCTTTGATTTTCATTTGTTCTCAGGGCAATGCAGAGAATGTAGGGTGGGCGTCTCCCACCACTGACTGCACAGCCTGGCACCCCAAGAGGACCTTTGAACCAGCCAGCTAAATGGCACCTGGGAGCGCAACCACCTCTGCCATTGTGCTGCTGGAGCTCACCTTGCCATGGTTTTGGTTGGGACCAACTGAGTGTGTCCAAAGAGTGTCCATGTATGGCTTGGGTAGTAGGACCTTGCTGTCACCATGTCCAACAGGCAGGTTGCAGCTAGCCATCCCATTCTGAAGATGGGGAGATCATGCTACACACAGATCACACCATGCCTGTTGGCCTTCATGCCTAGGGAGTATTCTCCTTTAGTAGTAGAAACAGGGCACAGTGGGCTCAGAGCTGGGATGTGGTGTCTCATGCTCTTTGGGCATGTGCCCAGGTTCCCTCTCTGGCATAACCTTGGCATGAGAGGGGAAATGAGAGGATTTGGGATCTTACTTTGACGAGGGATCTTGTGCAGATAAAGGGTTCAGAGAGGCGAGGGAACTCACTCAAATCCTGCAGCATAGACACAGCCACAAACATCTCATCTGATACACACCTCTCAAAGGAAGAAAACACCTTTTTCTGGCCAGATGGAACAGAACTTTGCAAAATTAAGTGAACAAAGTGAACTTTCAGCCAAGAGCTGTTAACAGTTGTCAAGATAGAGAAATGACTTATTCAGAGCTATCAATTAGGCCTGGACAACAGGTTTTGAAGTAAAAATTCACTGTTCTCGCCTTTTATTGTTTTCAGTTCTCTTCTGCTGTCATTTGGTTGGTTTTCATTCTGGTCAGCAATGCCAGTAGAAGGCTGAAGAGTAAATAGCCTTCAATTTTACTAGCTCTTTCTTCACAAGTTAAGAAAAAGTAAGAAAGGAAAACCGGTATATGGGAAAGACCACATATCACCATAACTGGGAGATTTACAGTCAGCAGCCCTGGCCATTGCCTGTCTCTAACAACTGCTACAAATTACTTGAAAAAAAAAATCCAAGTTACATTAAGGAGCACAAAAATAGGTCTGAGCAGCATTATGAACCTGTTACCACCTTTTAGCTCCCTTCCTAGCTAACCTTACCCTTAACTGGTCTAAAAATTCTGGTGGTTAAGAGCAACTTGTTTGAATACTAGAGCTCTCACCACTGCTACCACCAGTGGTAGCACAAGTGGTTATTTTAACAAACAAAGCCTAGCACAGAAACCCTACTAACTGGAGTTAATTAAAGACTCTAGTGTACTGGAACCACTAGATGTAATTCTCTATCACCATACCTCTATTGGTACTTTACATTTTAAGAACTAATTCAGAGGATCCAAACAGTGTATTCTCTCTTTAAGGATAACCTGGCTGCAGTCCTGCATATCTTGTGGGCTGACCTGAAAGCATGGTCTACAGCCCACGTAACATCTCATCCTCTTCATCTGTGACCGAATCAACTTCCTCACATGAAAGTGTTTGCAAAGGAGACGGCGCTCTTGGGTTTTATGGTGGGAGGTGTCCTGGAAGGATGAGAAACAACTGCAGAAATTCAACAATGAACCAGTCAACTAGCCCAAATTACTGACCAACCTGGCTGATGGCTGCACCAGTCCCACTGCCAGCTGATCAGGTTGGCTACTCAGTCTCTCAGGTGGTGGTTCAAGTTTCAGAGAAAGATACAATCCTCCCTCTTACAACTTGTTAGCTATGCAATGACTGCTGTCACATGGTATACTTCCTCAGACTTGCCAAAATCAGCTGATTCCTTGATGGAGACTGATTTGAAAGTTAATATATGATAATACTAGCCATGAAATTAACCAGACATTAAAACCATAAATAATCAAGGCAAAAATATCGTGCTTCTCTCCATTAGAAACCTTCCTCTGGTATCTCAAGGACTCTGGCGAGGCTCATGAGTTCAGCCTTCTGAGTTTCTGGCTTCCAACACTGGGAGTTTCCCAGGCTTTTGGTATGGTGCAGCAACTAATTTGTTCTAAACCTACTTGTCATTGAATTTACCATTTTTTCTCATGTCCTCACACTAAGGGCGAGTGTTCTCCAAAACAGGGTGAAGGAAAGAAGCACATCAGAATGACCTTAGAGATGAATTAGACTTTTGCCTCTGAAGGCTTTCAATCAATTGAGAGTGACATTTATTTAACCAAAACAAAAGTTCTGTGGCTTTGATTTTGTTGTCACACAGCATCACAGCTCTGGAAAAAATAAGCAAGGGACTGCTTAAACTCAGATTATAGCAGGTTTGGGTTTTTTTTTTATCCCTTTGGAACAATAAATTGGCTTAAAATATAAGACAATACCAAATGCTTATTACTCCTGTGGAGAATTAATGAACCATGGCATCTAAACTATCGAGTGGTCAGACCATATGTTATTAGAAATGGTGGATGCTCTATATTGGTTAGGACTGTTATGCATTTGTGATTAAGGCTATGAAACTTCACCAATAAACACAGCTGAGAAATGAGCATAAACAGTCAATCCATATGAGGGAAACCAGCCACGTGTAGTAAATGTAGCAAAATGCAATGTAATGAGCCTTATAGAGAAGGCTTGCTATATCCAAGAAACTTTTCTACAAACTAATATTGCCTGAGACCAACTGCTTATCAAAATAATCCTTGCTCTTACTGGACAGTGGTTCTATACACTGAGAGTGTAAGAGACATCTGACATTAATAATCTCATCACTCTTGGGATATTTACTGCTGGCAATATGTATCTGTTGTGGCACTAGCAAACTGAAACAAGGCTTTTACCATCACATACAAGCTTAACTTCAATAAGTAGCTCCAACACAAGGTTTCAAAAGTTTACCTACTGTCCATGCTGTTTCTTCATCCTCTTCAGGCCAGTCCACCCTGCTTCTTGCTTCTGCTGCATCCAGATTCTTTCTTCTCTGGGCTCTTCTTCCAGCCAGCCTGTCCTCATCCAGACCCCCTGCTTCTCTCCCAGGGCCTCTCCTACTTGCAAGGTGCACTCTCTCTCCTCCCTCTGCTTCTTCCAGATCACTCTTCATCTGGAACTTTCTATTCAGTCCTCATCCTCACACAGTGCCCCTCTGCTATACCCCTTAGAGCTATTTAACTACTCAGCAGGAACCAGCCACAGCTGCACCTTATCTACATCAGCCAACTCACCACCCCTGAAGCCAGCCCACAGCTGTATATTATCACTGCTAATTAACCCAGCTTCATTCCTCTATAATTCCTCTACATGTATCTTCCTTGCTATAGGTTGTAGGGCCAGGCAGCAATGATTGACTGTAAAAGAGATTCTTGTGCAGGTCCAACCACTTGAGCAGCACCGGGAAGCCAAGTCACTGTTCTGTGCCTCAATTTACCCATCACTCTGATGTGATGTTAATACATACAGCCAACACAGCTTCCTTGGTTTGTACGGAAATGGTTTAATCAATGTGTTAATGCATGTATAAGCATTTCAGCTCCTGTATGTCTTCATTGTCTTGAACACCATTTAGCAGATAATCAGAGCAGAGCTGCTATTCATAACGAACATCTTAGGCTCTTGGATGAATCATCTCTGAGTGTTTATGAAATGTTGGTGGAGTTTCAGCCAATATGAATACATGGCTTGCATCTAAATCTAATGCTGGGGAAAGCTGTGAAGCAAATATGTCCACAGGGTATGGCCTGGCTCAGCACTGTTCTCCAGCCACCATGATCCCAAAGCCTAGCTCATCTAATGCTGATTCAGCAACACTGTCCCTAAGAAGAGCTTGGACCCCCCCATTCTCCAGCAAGAAATCTCAACTTCAGTGAGAGATGTACCCAAAACCACTGGTGTGCTGATTTGATGGAGTATTCTGATTCACTCAGGATGCTTTCATGGATGGGAAAAAATTAAAAAAAAAAAAATGATGCAGTTCTGCAGTTCTTTGTAGGAGCAAATAGCATGATGTGTGCTAAGTTGTGTTGTAACTTCTTTCAAAAATCAGGTCTTCAAGAACTTTGGAAAATTAAACCTTGCTGAACTGAGAAGAGGCTAGTGTAAAGCTGTCATGAGAAGGCCTGCTGAAATCCTGGTGGCTGCAAAGCTGAATTCCTTTAATATACATCAGGCTTCTTCTGAGCCCTTTCAGCTTCCACTTGTTTATTATTCTTGCCTGGTTTACAAGCTCCAAAGAAACTCGACATAGATTACGATACATGAACAGGCTCAACACATCTTGAGATGGATTATTTCCTTCCTTCAGAGCTACAAGAAGGCTGGTGTTGCTCGTGGTTTGGTATCTTTTGACATTTCATTGAAAAGACTTACTTTCTAACACAGGAAGGCTGCAGTGGGGTGACGTCTGACCAACACAGGCTCATTTACCTGCTGACATCTCCAGCACTCTGGTCTATAATGAGATTTGCTGTTGCTGGCATGCCTTACATCTGGTTTTGCTGTTCAGAAAGTGCTCATTTTGACCCAAAACAGCACTGATTATGAGTTGCTATAATGTCCATTCCTGTGAGGTGGCCTCATTCTCCACAAGAAGCATATGGTGTAGAATACAAAGTAAGGGGAAAGGGTGGGGAAAAAAAGTAAGTAGAAAAGGCAAGCAAAAAACTGTTGAGTGGTTTGACATGGTTTATTTATTTGTTTGCCAATGTGAGTAATTTCTGAGCTATGCAATTAATGATCATCTGGCAGTTTGGAATAATGTTTAGGGTCATGGATGTCTGAGATTCAGACCTTCAGGGTTCAGGCCTGCTGGACAAATGGACTTGTCTGAGTCTGCCTCTATTTCAGGTACAAATTGGGAAAGCACTAGTTATTAAAACTGAAAATCAGGTGCTGATGTCATCTCCTTTTGAGTATCCGAATTTAAGAAAATTGGTAGTAACTCAAAGATGACCATGTATCAGATGGAAAGTAAAAACTTCACCAGGGAACTACCATTGGTGTTTATTACAACGTGCTAGTAGCGTGTCATGGTTAGCAGAGCCTGATGAGAAGATGCTATGTCACACCAGGGACCAGGTCATTATGCTGAGAGTCTAGACCACAGATGGACCCCATGGCTCAGTTGTATTGGGGATACACAGCCATCAGAGGGAATCAGATCCTGTTAAAAAAAAAGTTCTCAGTAAGATTATTCTGATCTGCAACATCACCTTCCTGAAAACTGCCTCTGAAGCTTACTTACTGTCCTACCAGAATCTAAGCTGAGTTGTTCTACAGTGGCCCTGAGGCATTTTACACATAGTCTGATAGAAAGCTGCAAGCAGGACTCATTGCAAATTACCATAACTCTTCCAGTGCACTGTACTGAATTCAGTCTTCTGGATTATTCCATTTTCCAGTGAGCTACAGATTATAGTATAGCATGTGTTCTGTTTTTAAAGCAATTATGCTTAAATATACTTGTTCTTCAGTTTAATTTTCCTTCTGAAAGCACAGCAGTCATCTTCTATCAACAAATCCATTCCAGAATGTTTTTGCTAGCAACTGTTACTAAGACTTCTTCATCCAAAGTGGAAGCTTGGGAGGGATATAATCAGCTCTCTAGCATGGCTAGAAACATTTGCCAGTAGCTAAAATATACAGTGAACAAAATATCTGCCTTTTGGATGTTTTTAAAACAAAAAAAAAAAAAGCCATCATAGCTTTAGGGCACAGACCTCATCTGCTTCTCATCCTGGAAAAGCAGGAGTCATTCTAGTCTAGCAATAGGAGGGCTGCTTTCAACCAAGAAAGAACAGCTCTCTGGTCCAAGCAATCAAAGACCATTATGACAAGAACAACTGGAAGAAACACCATCGTTGACGTTAAGTGACAGGATTGAGGTGTGGGCAGTTACAGGTTTTCTCACAAAATTGAAGTCTACAGTTAGTGTCTTTTCCTGGATCACCACTGCTGCCCAGAGGGCCCCAGACAGATGCAACTGCAGCCAGGTTTGACCCTGGGGGCAGTTTTGGCTGTGGATGCCAAGTAGCCATAAGTCTGTATGTAGAAACAAAAGCTCAGTGTCTATGAAAGTGGTAAAACAAACACCAAGCCCTATGCCTAGTCCTTACTCTTGAGGTAAAGCACCATTTTATTTTGATTGAAGCCTTTATTTTACCGATCACTGGCAAGCACTTGCTTCTTCCATTCTTTCTATTCTCGTCATGTTGTTGGGGATCAGAATAAACAAACTTGTGCACTGCTTGTTGCCAAGACTTTGGGCTTGTCACCCAGCCTGTGGACTACACACCCATATCCCTATTCCTCAGCTTGTTATAAACAATAACAATTCCTGCTAGTCAGCATTTTTAGAAGATCCCATTCCCACTGTGCATGCTAGTCTACTTGATTCACGAATTTTGGATTGCTTCAGAGGTTTGCTCCAAGAGCTGTTTCAGGTTGCTGTGATGTTATCAGGAGTAGCTAGAGAAACAAAGGGCTTTGTACAGAAAAACTGGCAGGTAAGGTATAAGGAAATTACTCAAATAATTTGTTTTAAGGTATATTTATCATACTCTAAACTTATTGATTTATATTATGGCTTTGGCATCATAAACATTTGATAGGATTATTTATTAAAATTATGCTGGGGTTTTTTGGCTTTCCATAACATACTTCTAACGAAATATTTAAATGCACACACGGTACACAATTGGCTGACTCCAGCTCACCTCCTCAATACAACTGAATTGCATGAATATTCACATCTTTCATGAAGAAATCCAGCACTCCTGAGCGCAGACAGATCACAGAATTGGGCTTCTAAGCTAAAGCTACAAATGGACCTAAGTGCTACTTCCAACATGGTATTTTACAGGGATCCTTCAAATTCCTGTGGTCGAGGGCTATGCACATTCACATTACTGCTGGCAAAGCCCATGGGCCTGAAGTCTCCACCAGAGAAATTACACCATCCTTGAAACTGGCATCCTGCTCAGACCCCTGTGTCACATCAGAGGCAAAGCAGAGCTCTCAGACTGCCTCTTTGCTCTATGGTGCTTTCTTTAGGACCTGCTTTAGGGCATGTTGTTCTTTGAGCACAATTATTATACTTGGCTTTGCACCAACCAGAGGCAGTAATGATACTTTCTGATGTTGCCATGTGCGTCCCATCATATCCCACAGACCAGTGACTGAACTGGACTGGTTTCTTTTGAGTTTCCTACCCCACCAAAGAGATGCTCAAAAAGCTACCCCAAAAGATAAGGCGTGGGTTGAAGCTCCTGCCTCCAACAAATGTAGGGGATATCTGAGAAGATAACTCTTCACTTGTCTTTTACGCTGTCAAAGAACAACTCATCTTCCTGGAGGTTTCCACAAAATTGGGCTAACATGATTTAGGTACCTGACCTAGAAAAAGATTCAGAGCTGAAAATCCCAGCTAGAGGCTCCCAGAAAGACTTCTGCTTTCATCCACAACCAGGTATCTAGAAGCCCTGAGTCTTGCCCATCTTCCTGTTTTCTACAGGTTTTCCCAGGTATTTTTAAGCTCTGCTTTCCAGCTTTGGGCAATCCTATTCACTCATCTAAACTGCTTACAGAGACCCTGAGTGCCTGATGCCTGGAACAACCCAAGTCTGCTTATAGATCTAGTTTGAAGTGACTTTTCCAAGACTAGGCAGAAAGTGGCTGCAAGAGCCAGGAATGGAAGCCAAGTTTCTTGTTTCATAAACTCCTGAGTTAACCACTTCTGCTCATAAGAATCAAGTATGAAAAAAACATAACAAAGGGGAATGAGAAGGAAAGCTTTCAAAGAACCAAACCAAACATCACCCGTTCAGTTTTCTTGAATGCCTTGTATTGCCAAACATTTACAGCTTTGAGCACTGCTGGAATTCTCAAAGCTGGTGGGTAATTTTTCCCCACAAATTTTATTACTGTAGAATTTGATTCTACTACCCTTATGCATTTGGTCAGCCCCACTTTTTTCTCTAGAAGTTGAAAAGACCCCTTAAGATTTTAGGGGACAGAAGACTGCCAAGTTCAGAAGCTAACTTACACTTTGTTTCCTTTTTCTCTTTTTCTTTTTATTCAAAAAAAAAAAAAAAAAAAAAAGAGGAAATGAGCAGTTGAAACCCATGTTGCTTTTTTTTCTTGTTAATGAAATTTGCCTTCCCTTGTGATGCTAACTTTTCTCTGCTGTACTACCCAGGACGAGGTAACACTGAATATGAACCAGATCCAGTGAGAAATTCTTCCCTCAGATCATTTTCCTGCCAGGAAAGGCAGATTTGCTGCTATCTGAATGGTTCCTCGAGGTGGTTCGGTTTTGGCAAATCTTGCAGGAGACCTAAGAAAGAAGTTGCACTGGAAATTTGTGTCATTTTCCATCAGCTCAGAAGGATGCTGCTGATTTTTCAGCAGCTGTTTTTAAGAAGGCTTGATGAGGACCTGGGTGCTCAGCGACCAAGGTCTGTGGGTCTTTTGGTAAGGATATTTGGTAGCAGGTAGGATTGGGTCTACATGCAATGAGGTAGGTGCTTTGAGGTAAAAAGAAAGAGAGAGGCTGTTAAGATGGACCTTTTCACTACAATTTAATAGACATGAAAGTAATTTCCACAGCAGTTGCTACAATTAGAGTGTAAACATTTTTAAACTGCCATCTACTATATTTATTGGGGAAAGAAAAATAGGTGAATGAATAAAACCAACAATGGTGAAGAAGTAGCTTCTTGGCTTCTGATCAGGAGGTGGGGGCGAAAAGGGGAGGTGGGGGGAAGGTGGCTGCTGTGCAACATAGCGGAGAGGAAAAGTCCAGTAAACAAGACAGAATGGGAGAGCTGCAGAGATTAGAACTGAAAAACCCAAAGAAAACCAAGGGGAATTGAATAAAAACAACAGTCTGCTTACAAAAGTAAACACAGGGGGAAGGGAGAACATGCAAAGGGAAAACAGATGCACAATAGGACAGTGCTCAAGAGACAAAGGGAGGTGAAAGCAGTCTAAAACAAGAGGGAAACTTGGAGTGGAAAAAAAACAAAAAAAACCCCAACAAAATACATTGGCAGCAATGCCTTGGTGACCTTCATGTATTGAGGTGCCCGTTTGTACAAGCCCTGGGGAAGCTGGTAGCATTTTATCAACACAGAGGAATTTACTACTGAGGAATCTGAAACACAGAAATTCTGTCTTAGGATTGTTTCTAAACTCTCCTCCTTACTCATGCCTCAGCCATGCAGATCTGAGGTGCAGCAGGTGAGAAGGAACTCTGAAACTGGGTCAGGGTACCCGTGTGAGGTCTGCCTTCAGCCCACAGCATTCAAAGAGAGCCTGATCCACAACCAATCATCTGAGCAGCCTCTCCCAATGGGCTGTAAGTGCACTCATCTCCCATAGGCTTGAAGCCAAAAGGTCTAACAAATCATGATTTCCAAGCACAAGTTAGGTTACTTGTAGGGATGTGTTCTTCCTGCTAAACAGATGAACAAAAAAAGGAACAGTCAGGGGAAAAAGCTGTTCTTTAGAGCTTCTGTGGAACCTGTGGGAAACCCATGGTGGTTCAGAGTGCTGCAACCACACACAGAAGGTCTTCTCATGTGAAGAAGTTTTTCTGAGCTTAAATTCACAGTCGGGATTCGTACAAGGCTATTCTGGGGAGCTGTGCAAGGAGGTTTAAAATATTGCTCTCTCAGCTGCCTGTCCTCCTCCTCAGGCAGCTCAGAGTTTGGTGGGCTAGTGCAAACCGACTTTCGATAGCAATTTCAGCTAGTACTCCAGACCAAGTAGGTAAATGTTCCCTCTGTCTCCCTTGCTGTGGTGCAGGAGAATCAGGGTGATAGCGTGTGAGAGCCTACCCCAAACAGGTCTGCCTGGCTGTGTGGGAACAGATGGAGGAAGGGCGCTGAAAATGGTTGAGGGGACAAGCCCACGAGTGGCATACACGGGCTCTCCAGGCGTTGTTTTGATGGTGACGCAATCTGACAGCGGTCCCATGGGTGCTGAGAGTGGCATAGCACTCATCTGTGGTATAGAAATCAGACCAGGGAGCTGTGAAGAGGCTCAGAAATGTGATTTCAGCATGCAGTGGCGACGTCACTGTGGTCCTTCCCTGTGCGACACGTGGGAAGTCCAAGGGCATTTGGGGCATGGGGTCATTCAGACCATGTCATCCTCTGAAGAGCACTCGAAGGGCAGGGTGGTCTTAGGTTTTCCTCTTTGATCTTTCTTCTGGGAAATCACTCATGACAGGATACAACAAGGCAGAGGATGGGATCTTAAAATCATTGCTTATGCTTACCATACCAGGGCATGGTAGACACAGAAAGGATCTGTGTCTTTTTTGGAAGACTCTATGCATGTACTTGACCTGTTCCACTTCAGAGTTCAGGGGTTTCCAGAGCATTGGATGAGTCTTATTGACAGCATTGGTAAAAAGAGCAATGACTGGGTCTGGGAGGCTGAACACGGTCTCAGAAGGAAAATGCAACATCTTGCTCAGAATTGGGATTTTTGGGTTAGTGACACAACATTAAGTGCTGCTGCCTGTGTTATTCCCATCTAGAGAAAAAGCAGAGGATTTACAGACCCTTATCTTCTTTCAGCCTTTGTCTCCCAGATTGCTTAAATGTGTCTGTCTCTACAGTTTGTCTCATTGACCTCAATGGCTACATCTATATTAATAAAAACAAACAATGCCAGGAGTCATTCTTTGGCTTGGAGACTAACAGTCTGGTTACGTTCATGCTATCAAACTCTGTTAGCCTCTAAAACAGGGTAACTGCATCAATCCGTCTGTTGGAAGTGGTCCCAGGAGTGGTCCCATTCCTGGAAGCAGCCTGGGAGAGACATGGCAGCTTGGCCAGGACCACTCTGGCAACACGACAGCAGAGGCCATTGGTGAGGTCTGTCCAAGGAAGTAATTGTTCTTGATAAGACCGAGGCAAAGGGCAAACTGTCCTGGGATTGCTCATCATTACCCATTCCTTCTCACTATGCTGATACCAAAACTAGTAGAGAACGGTTGTACCTGCCAGGAAAAAAAAAAGACCAGGTATATATTCCTTAATCAAAATGAAATCCCAAATCCCTTTAGGACAAATCCTCAAAGACTGATATAATTCCTTTACCTTGTAAAATTTCACTGTTTTGCCCATACCTGTGATGTTTGCCAGGAGAATTTTGGAATAAAATGCAATCACCTGTCGAAACACAAGACGGGTAAAATTCTAGTTTCTCCTTCATTTATAGAAAGTTCATGAGTGGCTGTGTTTTGTCAGAACCAAACTTCCTCAAAGCCTAAGTCTCCTACAAGTGGAGGTTTGGATCACTTTTGTAATAAGGAACAACCTCCAAATCCAACATTTGGATTTGGGACTGAGGTGTGGGCCTATTAACAAATTAGGACCGTACATGATGCTAGGTTGAAGATCCAAACTTGCCCAAGTGTTCAGGGAGTGATCAGATCTGTGGTTTTGGTTTAGCTCCATCGCTCATTCAGAGGGAGGAAACTAGTTTAGACTTCGCTGATAAAAGAAGCTCGCGCTTGAATCGTTTTCTATCGGTAATGTGTTAAATATACCGCAGCAGATTCATATGGCAAGGAAGTATTTTAAGCATTGCAATGAGTTAACTAAAAGGAACCATAGGAAATATATACCAGAAGTTAATTTTTTCCAGTTCTTTTTCAGCTCTGCACCCTGCCTGCGTTAGCTCTTGTGCAGGGTGGCTTATTTTCACTTAGAACTGTTTTGGCATCATTATAAAATACAACTCGCACACCACAAGGACACGGGGAGCCTTTTGGCTTATATTTTGCAGATGTCCATAATTTAATTGGACCAGCAGGTGACCAGGATTACAAGGTCACCTTATGATGGTGCTCAGCACATGGCTGAACGTGGGCAGCTCACAGTAACACACTGGGACTGTTGTACCCCTGCTCGAGCCCTGCATCCAGCCACTTTCCAGCAAGTCTGTTGTGGATATTAGATGCTCCCTGCCTGAAATCTGTCCCTTGAGGTTGAGTTTCAAAATCTAATAGTGCCTTCTGGTCCTCAAAAATGTGTCAATCCAGTGAGGTGGTGGTTTTGCTTAAAGGTAAAGCAATCCAGGGAGCTTTCAGGTCTGGATGCAACAATCAGTGATTATGGAGTTTATCTTGACATTTATTAGTTGTTAATGGCAGTGCTTCCAGAGAGCTAAGCACGTTCCAGGCAGCCACATAGCATCCTTGGCCTGCAAGAGCTGGTAGTTTAAGAACACACAAACACTAAAAGAAACAGCAAAAATAAAAAGAGGGTTTAAAAGTTGGGGGGTGGGTGGGTGGTGTTTACTTTGTCATTAAAGCTCACTTGAGTCACTACCAGTCAGATGCAGTAGGCAGTTTCTCAGAGGTGGGAATAACCATGGGGAAGGGAGCTGCAGGGTGAGTTAGGTGGGCACGGTGAAGTCAGTTGGACCTTGGGCTTGGCCCTCTGCAGGTGTCATGGGTGCCAAAACCAACAAGGATTTGGCTATAGTCTGGGCAAGAAAAATCGCTGCTCATGTGCAGAGCCTCTGACAGTGGCAGAGGTTGTGACCAAGAAGGAGGTCAGTGGAGAAGACACCAACAGCAACTCAGGAAGTCATGTTGAGGAGTGTTGCTCCTTTGAGATGTCAGTGGTGCTGAGACCACCTGTGATGGCTGGTGATCCTGAAATTATGAAAAAAGAGCTGCTCCTTTCCCACTAGAAAGCAAAGTCCCGAAAAGCTGAGATCCTTTTGGGTGGCCTTTTCCATCAGTGTCTGCTGCTGTCCTGAGGATGGAGGAAGGATTCGGATGTCTCTGGGCTCAGGCCAGGCTGATAAATGACATGCCAAGACAATGACCATTACACAGTAAAGTTAAATCACTGAAGCTCAGTGCTGGCTTAACCAGTGAGGACTGAGTCATTTCTGAGCAGAGCTTTTTGCTCGTCAAACTGTTCTCTTGACTATTACTTTTAGGGGCTGCCATGTGACCCAAAAAGACCTTTTTTCTTTTGCCAGGAGTAAACTTTCTTCCAGCAGATAAGAGAAACATGTCATTGCAGCGACTCTCTACAGCAGAGGCAAGTGGATGAATGGCAAGGGGGTGTGTGCGCGTGGGGGGAATGCAACTAATCAGATCATTGAGTCTTTCATTACATATTTATTTATTTTCTGTTTTCCACCTAAGTTCAGAAACTGAAATTCGACACTGAACTCTTCATCTACATAGGCTGGGCATGCTTTTTGATCTGCCTGGGCTTTTCCCTTTGTAAAGTGTGGGTAATGATGTCAGGTAGTCTCAGTAATTGAAGAAAATGCCCACGTGAAGTAGTCTGCAGATCAGAGAGAACAGCATCATTGTTCAGAGATTGCAAAGGACTGTTTAGTGAAGTTTTTGAATAATTATGTATTACTTCCTTGGGGTAATCTCAGATCTCAGCGTCATCTTACACTGCACCCCATGTCTCTTCAGACCATAGCAGCGACACTGGAAGCAGAACCCAAGTTGGATGGATCCTGGCAACACAGATCTCTGCCATTTCCATTGAAGCTGGTGCCTTTAAAATTATTTAAATTATTTAGAGACATTTGTTTAAAATAAAAGAGACTGCTACCAGCACATATCCTCTAACATACCACTAAATACTTTGGATTTCTCCTGGCAGACACCCTACATATGGAAAAATCTCCTTTTAACTAAGTTTATGCCTTACCCACTCCATAACTGCTCTGAGAAGTGCCAGTGCCACACCACAGGTGCCCCTGCACATATGAAAAGGGGCGCTGTATAAGCCCTCCTCCAAAGAGGAACATGCCTGCTTCCCCTCGGGGCAGTGGCAGAACTCAGTGAAGGCAGCAGCCACTGCTCCTCTGAACTGTTATTACCCCAGGCTGCTCACAAACTGGCAATGGCATTGCTGATGTCTCCCTGTGCTCCTCAGCTTTCCTTTGCAGGGACAGAGAGTGGGGACTCTCACATCTCACATCATAGATGTGCGGGTCCAGACCCAATGTCACCTTTGAGTCCTAAATCCAGTTTGTCAGGAAGGTAGGAGCCTAAAAAGGCTGCTGAGTCTGGGTTGGGGCATTCACACTGCACATGGCAGTAGGCCCAGAAGGGTGGAAATGGCTGGGCTCAAAAGTTTTACAAGTGCTTGGGATGGATGAGGGCTTGTAAGAGCCAGGCAAGATGCCTAGGAGCTTAAACAATGCTGAGTGTGGCTCAAAAAGCACTCCCTGTGGACAGACCATCTTTCCAACACAGCCAGAGATTACCCATGTGTCTTTAAAGCCCATTGCATGCTACATGTTGCATTGATTGTGCACAGCAGCTGAGCGCTGAACAAATAAGCTGCCGCTGCTGTGCTGGATGGGGGAACATCCTGGTGTTGCTATGACATTTCTTGTCAAGTTTTCAGGCTCAAATGGATCCCACATGGGGGAGCGCATCAGGCTCTGTTGGCAAGCGGGAGATTTGGAGGCTGGAGCGCTCCCCATCTCCTGTTCGTGGAAACAAAGCATCTTTTATGCTTCCTTCCAACCAGGACAAGGGGCTGAAATAAATCATCGAGTGACCCAGCCACTCCCCTGCTATTATAACAAGCAGCTGGAGGGCCACCAAAACCGGGCACCGCTGCTAGTCAAACAGGCGCTTTCCCATTTGCCTTTTATTTGGATTCACTGGTGGCACTCTGGGGGTTTGCCGCTTCTTTCTTTGCCTCCTACTGTCCAGAGACACTACCAGTTAAACCCCAAAGCGATATTAAAAAACGGGAGGCTGGGCTTGCAGCCAGCTGTTGCTAACAGATGTGCCTGTGAGCATCGTGAGGAACGAGCCAATGTAGCCAATCCCGCCTGCTCGCAAACCGGAGTCCGTTGTTCGATGGGGCACAACAAGCAATTGCAAGAGGTTAAATAAATCCCAGGGCTGTGGAAAGCTTCCAGAATGGTGCTTTGGACTCCTCTGTGCTCATTGCCACAAAGAAAGATTGGGGAGTTCTCTGGAGCAGGTAGTAGGTGCCTGAATACGGGCGCTATGCCACCAAGTATATACCTTTGCATTTTTAAGCTCACATTGAAGGCAATAGGAGTGAAAAGGACATTGAAGGGGTCAAAATGCAGTTTCCCAGGTGTCCAGATTGGACGAGGTTGACTTACATGACCTTGAAGATGAAGCAGGTCTATGGTGGAGCCAAAAGCAGATGCCCAAGCCTTTTGCTGCTGCTTCAAGGCCACCCTCCCTCTACCCTTCCCCTCGTTGAGAGTCTGTCCTGCGCTACACAGAAGTGGCAGCTGCTGCAGCCCGTGGGGGCTCATTTTATACCTCGAACCACAGCTCCAAGGAGCAGCGAAAAGATGAATTTGGAGATGCCCTGCAAACCAGCTGCTTTTCTGGGCCTGCTGCCGCTTCTGCTAGAAAAGGAGAGGCACAGTGGGGGGGAGGAGGCTCCAGCTGGGAAGGTGGGGAGGGCGAGAGGAAAACCGGGAGGGAAGTGCCTGAGCAATTTCACAGCAAAGGCAGCTTATGAAGTTGCTTCGGTTCGTGGTCTGCACTCTGGGGTTTGTCTGCGGGAAGCCTGCAGGGGTGTTGCAACCTGCCAGTGCCAATAAACATCACCACAAGACCAGAGGAGCTCAGGGCCTGCAATATGAAAGGCAAAGAGAGGAAAATTAGAAGCAAAAATATGAAGTTAATAAAAATCCTTTATCCAATCAGACTCTAAAGAGAGCACAGCCATGGGCTGGAAGCAGCAGCCGGGCTCTCCGAGCTCTCACTTTGCTTAATTATCTAATAGCTTGCAGAGCCCCTTCAGTTTTATGAGTTGCACATTTATTTGCAGCTGTCCTGCCTCGCAGGAGCCATGGTAGCTGGTGGGGGGGTGTCTCTGCCCATGCCCCCTGCCTGGATGCAGGGTGATGGGGCTCTGTGGCTCAGATGCTCCAGATCTCAAGGTCTAAACTGGCTAAAGCCCTTTAGGTAAATAATCTTTCTTATTAAGGACATAATTTGCCTGCTAAGGGAAATAAATTCCCTCCTCTGTGCTGTTTGCGCAACAGGTCCTCTGGGCGGTTTATCTGAGGCGATATTCCCAGGACAGTAGGTTGATGATTTCATGAAGATCAGAAATTGTGCCTGTGGCCAGCTGGGGGCTGGAACAGGCTTTTCTTTGGTTTTCCTGCCCTGCTATTACTGCAAGAAAACACCTTCCCAGATCAGCTCCTGTCTCCTTCTGGGAGCAGCTCCCATAGCAGGAGGTGGGTGGGATGCTGGAAAATCTTTCAGCACCCCCTTTGTGGGGCTGGAGTTGGGCATGGACAATGCAGGCACACAGCTGCCCAGGGTATGAGCAGCACCCTGGACCCTGACAAATAATGGGGCTGGGCACAGTAAATCTTCTATTTTGTTCCAGGTCAGGCTGATGCTGGATCTAGTGCAGTTTTTTCTTCAGGCTGGACTGAGGAGGACTGCGGGGGTGCGTTGTCTTCTCCTCTGTCATGAGATCCTTGCTGCTTTCTGGACGTTTTGTCTGTGTGCCCCATCCCAGCATCCCAGTTCTGCCAAAACAACCCCCTGCATTCCCATCCAGTGACTGAGCTGCAGGCATAGGCATTTCAAAACTCCTCTGCTGGCACGAGGCTGTGCTGGTGGCAGGGTCATGGCAGCTTTGTGCTGGCAGAGACAACCAAGCCCTGCCTTCAGCAGACTGTGAGATGCCAGGTAGAGTTCCCTGTGCTGACAAAGAACCACTTGATATCCGCTGCCTCAGCGTGTCCCAAGAATAAGCATTGTCTGAAGACCTCTCTAATCAACAAGAAATTATTTGCAAGGTGCCCATGACTAGAGTGCTTTGGCTTTTGATTAACGGCTTGCTGAGCAGGGCAAAACATAAAGGTACCATATGCAGGAGTGCTTGCCCTGCAACACTGGGTGATTACTTCTGGGCCTTGTTTCTAGCCCGTTTCTGGGGGAGGATGTGTGCCTAGACAGCTATGGAAAAACGTGATGGCTTTTTCAGGGCTCTTAGACCCAGATGGCAGCACTCATGACTGACATACGGGGATAAACACTGGCCATCTGGAAGGAGCTGATGGCTTACTTCGCAGCTGAGCACCATTAACCCCACCTGGTCATTAATCCCCAGGAAATTGAATCATATCACAGAACTGGAGGATAAACGGGTCGAAGGGACCTCATGAGATCATCTTATCTGACCCTCTGCAATGTGACAACATCAGGGAGTCCCTGTTCCAACACCTTTTGGTGTTACAAGCTTAAAAAAATGGAGAAGGAGAGGGAAAGGAGAAGAAAATAAAAGAGCTAAGGAGAACTGCAGTGTTTTTAATTCAATGCATGTCTCATTGTTATTCCCTCTCTGCTGGCAGTTCATCATTGGTATAACCAAAGAGGGGAGATTTCTTAAGGCACGAATCCTCTCGGTGAAAAATTTAGGGTGAGCATTTGATCTCTGTGCATTAGGAAGGTCTTTCTGCTCTCCACGTATAGTATATTACTGCCAAAAGGTGATGGGCCCTCAAAGATTGCCCATGAGCCCTGGACTCTGGCTATGGGGCAGTGACAGCTGTGTGTTTGCAGGATACCTGCACTGGTCATGGCTGTGTGTTCCCACATCTACAAGGTGACAATGGTTGATCGGTTGGTTGACTTTTCTCCTGGGTAGTCGCAGATAGGCTTTGTATGATGACGCTCCTGTGATCCTGCCCTGCGCACCATTGCCTTGGCATTACACTTACGGACAGGCTGGACCCGTAAACTGATATAACTGCACGTGAGGAACGATGGCTGACCTCTCCCACTTCAAAAACAGTGTGAAACCTAAGTGCAGTCCATCCTAACACACCCAGCTAGTCAACCGAGCAGGCTATGGGGTTTCCGAGCCCCCTTCCCAGATGTTTGGATGTGGACACACACAGCTTTGTCCTGGCCATAGAGACACCCCTATACATGGTTTTCTGGGTGTCTTGCAGGTACCTGGGCCCGAGTACAAGGTGCATCATGCACTACCAGTTCACCAAGCATAGGCTCGTCTTTCATTGCTCTGCACGGGGTGAGGGCCAGATGCTGAGCACTGGCATGGCTCTGATGCCCTGTGCTGGCCAGGAGGTCAGTTAAACATGGCTGGTGACAGAAACACCACCCAGTGAGTTCCCTGCTCTACCTAGCAGAGCTCACAAGAGTGCCTGGTGAAGGTTGAGGTTCAGCATAGATCAACCTTTAAGAAAGGTGAAATGTTCTCGCGTTGGATTTTGTGGTCCATGGGACCCCAGTCTGAAACCTTGGGCCACTGACTGGGTCACCTGCATAGGGCCCAGAGAGCCCAATGCAAGACATATATCTGGTCATGATGGGGTTCGTGCTGATATTATTCCTGGGAAAATCCACTACATGGTCTTTTCTTGGTGAAAGAATAGCTAAGGTCATGTTTCCAGGGAAGACTTGGAATTTTTTGTTCTACTTGAAAGAAAAATGGCAAAAATTCAAAGCAGTATTACACCTTTAGTGGGTGTGTGGAAAAAGTTCACACAGGTGTCTTTTTCTGCATTTCCCAGCTCCACTTTCCAAATCTGAGCTCATTGTGAAATGGTTTTATCGCACATGGAAAATACAAGTAAAATAAACATTTTTTTCATAACTACTGATATTTTTAAAATAGAAACTCTAAGGCTTCCATTAAATCCCAGTCAGTTTTAAAAGAGACATAGATAAATGAAAAAGTTCAGGATTCAGAAGGAAACTTAAAAATTAAGATGACCTGGGAATGAAATACAGTAAAATAAAAATCACCTTTCTGTATATATTAAACAGAAAGAGACAACTTCTCTCATTTCCCCCAAACTCTTCTGTGTAGGAAATGCAATGTGACAGGAAGAAAAGTCTATCCATGGTTTTCCCTATTGCATAAGAGGAAGGTGATAGATACTTGCTTAATTGAAGTCGTGAATAATTTCTTCATACAAAGGCTTTTGATTAAGACCAAACAAGTCCAAACATTTAATCTCAAACTGCAGCTGACAGAAGCTGTACAAACCTGGCTTTTTGTACCTTCGGTGCATGTTTTGATACTTTTTCCCATTTCTACAAAACATCTCAGAGCCCCACACTGGGCGCTTCTGCAAACCCACCCGTTGTCTAATTGGGATCCGAGCCCTTTTGAAAACGTATCTCCAGTTGGGAGAGCTAACCACTTCTGTAAATCTGGAACAGGTTTTCAAAGGGAATTAGATGTCAAGTTTTGAAAACACCAGTAGGCATTTAAATACCACCAAAAGTTTGACTCTAGGTGCTCTGAGGATAATAACCCTTTCTTCCCTTCATCTAGTCTTTCTTTGGTGTCCTCTTAGATTGTAAATCAGTCCGTGTACAAACTGTCTGTACTGGGGGGGTGTGTGGGGTGTGTGTGTGTGTGTGTGCATCAGAGCCCTGACTTTGGTTAGAACTGCTAACTATTGCCAGAAATGCATTTAGAAGTATTGATAATCATCCCTTTCATGTCTAGAAGTGAAGAAGGATGCAGAGTTCAGACACAAATCGACTTTTAATCTTAGTCGGTCCCATTACCCTGCTTTTGCAGTTTTAGGCCAGGCAATCCTGCAGCAGGTATGACTTGTGCAAGCTGCTGAGAGCAAGCAAAACTTGCAGAGAGTGAGTTTGAGATGAGCTTAGCGGTTACATGGCCTGAAACCAGGTTTAATGTTAGGTCTGACACTTGTGGCTTGAGCAGGGATGCCCAGATGGGAAACAAATGAACGCTTTCTCCTGCTCCTCTGCATCCCTCTCAGCCCCTTAAGCTGTCCTGCCGGTGTGTGATGCAGGGAGTGCTGGGTCCAGCTCTTTTACGGGCTCCTCACGTGTGAGGATTTCTGGAGACGGGGCAGGGAGGGGGATTTGCAAGCTCCAGACACATCCCGGTGGCTGCAGAGGGTGAGTCCATTTGCCGCACGGTGTACACTTACGCGGAGCTGGCTGCCAGCTTCAACAGACAGATCAAAACAGCATAAAACTAGATTAGTATCTGAAGTCTGGATGAAATTCCTTGACGTTACCCCTTAAAAGTTTCAGGTGGAGGATAAAGAAAAATCTTGTAACTCGAAACCTTCTGATGTCCAAATTGTTATGTTACATAGGAAATCTCCTTCTTTCTTACAGCCCCTGGTGGACTTTCACTGATGAGTGACTGGGCCATCTGTTTAATTTCACGATTAACATATGTGTCGTGCAGTTACAAACGCTTTCCTCCCAGTGCTGTCCGGCTGCCCGTATCTGAAGTGTAGCTGATTTTGGTCCAAAAACCACAGCAAGGCGTGTAACTAATAAGGGTAATGTTGTGATATGATAAGTGCTGCAGTTTAGTGTGTGGTTGAGCCTATTGTTAACCCCAGAGCTGTTAATTTCAGGGTAATGTTTTAAGCTGATTTACATGAGAGATAAGTAAATTCATCTGTATTACAGCAATAAGACTACTTAGCACTTATCCAGCTGCAGATCTTAAAGCACTTTATAAACATTAATGAATTAAACTCCACTTTCAACGAGACTGCAAACAAACTTACGGTGTCATAGCCCCATTGCTAAAAACAAAATCCAGGAAAGTAGGAGGGAAATCACTGTTCTACCTACAGAAACCAAGAGCAACTGCCTCCAGGTTTTATCAGAAGTTGTAACAAGCCTATTTTATCCTTCTTTTGACACCTGGGGTAAAACTCCCTTTGACTTTGATGGTCATTCAAAGCTAGGCTTCACCTTACAACTTCATAGTGAAAGATCCCTTTACCAAAAGCCAGTGTTCAAAACACCACCAACGAATGAAGAAGAGGGAGTGCGCGTGTTTTTCCCATGGTGTTCCAATCTATACTAGAAAAATGTCTTTTATGCTCTGTTTATCTGTGCCTGTATCTTCTCTGTCTCTACTCAACAACAGCATGAAAAAGAAGGTCTACATTTTTGTAGCTGTCAGTAAGGGTCTGTTCCCAGCTCTTTGTGATCAGTTAAAGGGTCCTAGTGCTTTGCAGCAGCTCTAGATAAGACCCTGAGGATAAATGCTCCCTGTTTAAAGATAGGTAGCTCTGCAGGAAGCTAGCCAAACCCATTGGGTTGAAGATGTTTTAGCTGCTCTGCCAAAAAACCCTCACTGATTAAACAGGACTTGCCTCAGGAGGTTTTGCAGCATGTGGCGGTGTCCTGCAGGCATTATTTCATGGTGGGGTGGGCAGTCAGCAGTAAGACAACTTATTTTGTTTCTATAGGGTTTTGTAGCAGGAATATAGACTTAGGTTAGATGTGATCCTGATTGCTTGTGCCAGGCATTTGACTGTCCAGTAGAAATGGCAAAGAGGAACTTTAAAGCCTCAGCAACCTGCAAATCAAATATACCAACAGCTGGAGGAAGACCATACACTGGGGAGCACGCAAGGAGACGGACAAGATTAAAGAAAAGACCTGTGGGCATCCCCACCTCTGCATGTGGACAACAGTCAGAGGAATATCAGGCCAGATTTGCAATGAGCTCCACACCCAGCATCAGTGGGGCTCACCCTTTGGGTGCTCAAATAAGTGGCCATGTTTTCTAAAGCTTGTGTGACCATCTCAGGCCACCAGCGTCACATGAAGGCAGTCCTCACTCTGCCCTCACTTACACATCAGGGCAAGGTCATGGTCTCCTGATGAGCTCTGAGGACAGGTTCTACTGAATGGAGCACCGAGATAGGAGTTGCATCCTCTGGTCATACCCCAAAGGCTACCCACATGCTGAGCTGCCTGTGCTCATGCCCACCATCACTGCATCCCAAAAGAAAGCCAGTGTTCTGCTGGCAGGGGAACTGCAGGGAGGTGCAAAGCTTCACGCTCACGTGGTGTTGGCAAGGGTCTAGTAATCACAAGAGTTGACTTACTTTGAATCAAGGCATCAGAAGGCAAGTCTGTTATAGGTTTGCTTTAGGTATTGAGGAGAAAGGAGTGGCCAAGCTGGAGAAGTCTTACTCAAGAGACTGACCACCGTATGCAATGGGGTCCATAACACTGCAATTCAAAGTGTCTAGGGCCTGGAGTCAGCCTGGAGAACATGCACCAGCATTTTTTTTTCTCAGCTTCAACATAATTTCTGCATAAATCCTTATTATTATTGGCTGAGATTCTTGTGGGCATCACCTGTGATTCATGTTTGTGTGGAGCACTGTCAAGGAAAGTGCAAGGTGCCTCCAGCTGCAGGTTTTTAATTGCTGGTGTCACCAAAATGAATGTCTTGGGGATTTTTAAAGCTTTCTGAGAGATAGGGACCCACAGGGAAGAGGAATGCTGCATTTATCTGGTTGGCATTCCCTGATACACGAACTGGGACACTCCTCGTAAGCCCTTTGCTCGTAGACAGAAAATAATCACTAACAGGAACTTTCCCCCTTCAGCTCATATGAAAAAGGAAAAGAAAAAAAAACCTGTGCCAAGAAAACTCCTATCCAGGGCCTCCTAGACACTTTCCCAGTGCCAGAGGATGATCTTTAAACATCTGTTACAGCTCTGCACATGAAAGGCTCACAAGCACATTAGTTTGCATGTTCAGTCATCCTATCTCCAAGGGGAATGCACTCATCGGCTGACGGAGCTATCTGCAGGATGCGATTGTTCGTGCTGCATCCAGGTACTTGGCAGGCGAAGCAGGTGACGATGTTCTTGGCATTGCACCTGCCCTGTGTAATCAGCCAGGGGCGGTGATTTCCGCATTGCTGCCTCGCTCTGCCTGGGGAGGAGAGTGGCTGCGAGCTCACAGCTGGAGCTGGCTCCGGAGGAAGGATTTCACCTCCCCTTTCAAGGCAGAGATGTGAAAAGGCTTGTGCTCTGTGGGTTCTTCCTCTATAGCTGGATTGAAGATGCTCAGTGAACTCAGTGGATGGTCTTTTCTGCAGCTTCTGAAATAGTTTTTAGGCAAAGCGTTGCTCTTCCCTGGGAGGGGATGGAGGTGACTTGCAGGAGGTCACAGACTACCCTTGCTCCACCAAATGCATCTGTAGCTTTCTCGGTGGTTTCAGAGTAGCCTCAAAATCACCAAGGCAATGTCAGGAGCCGAGTCCAAGTGTTACCAGCTCCTGTTGATTTGCTTTGACTGTGAAACCCACCTTCACAGGCTGTGGTATCTTATGACACAAACCCCTGTCACTGGCAAAAGAGTTAAAAGAAACACTTGAGTGTCATAAAAGGCCAATTTGCCACATGCATCCTTTCACTACTCAGCCTGGGAATGGTGTCGCTCACCACAGATGAGCATAGGCTTCTAGGACCCGCTGGACATCTCCAGCCTTTGCTCGTCATGTATTAGTGCTGCAATCCTACAGCAGCATGAGAATACACAAAATCAGCATCCTCTCCTCCCTGTCTGCCACCAGGGTACCAATTTAGATCGTTGTGAGTTTTATAACCATGCTTTCATACCAAACACACCAGAAAACACCCCAAAAGAGTCAGTTGTCTGAAAAGTCTTGTGCTTCTTGGTATTTGCCCAAGCAGAAATGTTTACAGAAGGCAGTGCCTCCCAGGGCAACTCTTTCAGTGGAGGAGGCAACAGAAAAAAGAGGGCTGCTGATATGTCCTGGGGTCTGTGTCACAGGAGCGTTCAGGTCTGGGCTTGTCTTACCTAAAACTCTGCGGTCAATTCTCTCTCCTCCTAGCTCATATCTCCTCTACAGATTTATTTCAAACAAAGCATTTGGACAGTTCTTAGGCCAAAGTCCCCTGTTCAGTTCAGTCCCCTGCTATATATAGCAGTGTGTCCATCTTATACTTGGATTTAAGAGGTTTTATACAGTGTAGACAACTACGTGTTGGAAACCAGGCAGAGAACAACACTTGGTTTCACACACCGCACCAGGCAAACGCCACACAGGTAACAGCATTTGGTCACTGCTGGTATGGGCTGAGGTCACGGCTACTTGCCTGGAGATGCAAAAACATTCCTTCCTGGGCCGAATGCTGATCTGCTTGTACCATCTGTGTGGTTATGGGACTACCTCCTTCAGAACAAGGAGTTGCAGAGACAGGGCAAAACACAATCCTAAATCTTACCAGAACTTCAATATTTCTCCCTCTTTTTCCTCGGTCTCACCCCATTTAATTCAACTCTTGCTTTCCAAATTTGCAATAGTGGGTTATTTTGTATCTGCAGACACAAATCCAAATCCTGATCCCATTAAAGTTAGTGGCAAAACTTCCAATAACTTCAACTGCACCAAAACTTGGCTCACTGTGAAGAAAATGTTGTTCTGAAGGCAATATGTACTGCCACAAGGATTCAGACATCCATAAATCCATCAGGCCAATGAGTATTTCCATCTGCCATCCAGCATTTGGAGCCGGGTGTGTTAACAATATGAGCTAGAGAGTGAAAGTTACCAGCAAATCCATTTCTGCAACCATTTCTCCCACTCTTATTAATGAGGGTTTTGCATTTACTGTCAGAAGGATAAAGAACAGCTTCCAGAGCACAGTAGTTTACGTGCAGGTTGGGGTTTTGGGACAGGACCTTGGGTGACAGTTGTGATGGACACCTTAAAAATATTGCAGTTAGACCTATTTTAAAGAGGTGGATTTCGATCCCAGGAAAGCTGAGCTCATTTCCCAGCTCTGCCACCAACCTCCTGTGTGTCCTGGGGCAAATCACTCAATCTCACTGTGCCCCAGTCCTGCTGCTATAGCATTTCTAACTCCTGTCCTTCACCCATGCAAATTTTTGGGCAATGCTATATATATAAAAATATAATAATATAATAATAACATTAATAATGAAAATAATGATGATGATGAAGACAATACACAATGAGAACAATAATGCCAATCTGGTATATACACTGCATCAAATCTCAGCCACCCACATCTGGCCAGCTGCATTCTGGCAGGACTCTCACAGCTGAGCAGCACACACGGGAACCCTTTAGCTGAGAGAAAAAACAAAACAAAACAAAACAAAAAAAACCCTTTCCCTTTCACGGTGAGTAATTTTAAGGACTAGACTGGTAGCAAAGCCAGAGTGCAACCTGGAGGCAATTTTGCTGGCATTCTGAAATAAATTTTATTTAAGTCCATAAATGTTTTTGAAAAATCTGTTTTAACAGAGGCCAGAGTGCCCTGGGGTGACTCTCTTAAAGTGCTTTGTTTTGTTAATAATGATTTGTAAATGCCATCTGTTGGAAGTGTCCGCTGCCACTATCTTGGAAAAGTCTCGGCAGGGAAACACAGGTACCTTGTGTTACTTAATGTGCTTCCAGTGTTTTCCCTTGCAGTAATGCCTGTTAATGCCACCAGTCTGTGTGGCCACAATGAAACGGTGCTGTGCTGAACAGCCAAGGTCTCAGGCTAGATTCAGCTGTCGCTTTCTCTGGTGGCACATGGGAGGTCACCACTGGGAGCAGATGGTGTTAGCCTGGCATTTGGGAGGCTAAACATCTTGGAGAACTCACCAGGTCATTTCTGAGTGAGGGCAACTCACCCCTGGAAGATCCCTGCTGCAGCTGCAGCTGGATGTGCTATCATGTCAATAAAGGACCCATCTGACCTGTTGGCGGGAGGACTCAATTTGTGGCACAGTGTCCCGCTAGGATGCGGAACAGCACACATGGGGATACCCTGAGCAGAGCTAAAAGGCCAAAGCCACCAGCCCTGGCATTAATTGTCAGAGAAAGGAAAAAAATCAATTATTTCAATGCCTATATTTGTATTTAGTGGGAGTTAAGCCCTCTAAGTACCTTTGGGAAATATTCAGAACGGTACTTGCTGCTGTTATTTCTCCAAGCATGTACTGTGTGAAAACATGATCACTGCTATTTCCCATTAAAATTCCCCAATGTGGTTTCCCTGCAAGCACCATTTCAAGCCCCTGGGTCTTTTCGGAGGACCCAGCCTCATCTTCTAGGGATCTGCAGTGCTATTTCTGCCCCTCAAATCTACAACAGCAGCCTCAGTTGGGATAAAATTACCATGGCATTCAATCCAGCCCTCATACTTCAGAGCACACGCTAATCACTGCAGAGGGGAAGGAAGCAATTTTCTTCACACTTTATTACCGCGCAGCCCAGTACATTACAGATCTTGGTGCTGCTCTTTGTTTTGCATCCTTACAGAGCATCCGTCATCATCCGCTGATGGAAAGCCTGACGAAAAAGCAGGCTGGGCAGACTACCACGCTGCCCAGATGGGGTTTGCCTGACCTAATGGCAAGTGCCTGGAAGCTTGGCTAATGCCAGGTATTCTTCTCTATTTTGTGGAGAGAGCAGGAGAGGGTCAGAGGCTGATTCATCCCATGCTAAGAGAGGTGTCTGAGGCAGGGAAGATAAATCACCCTTCAGAGGCCCCTACTCTCTGAGTCGGCTGTACATGGACCCCATATGATTTGCCTATGTCAGATGCTTAACTTCTAGATTGCTGAAGCAAGGTGTTTCTGTCCTGCCTTGGCCATGTGTGCTGTATTGCTGCTCCTTTGCAGAATTTCTTCTTCAGATGAATGAAACACCAGGAGATTTTCTTATGCTTAAGAAAAAATTGCCCTGGGCACGCTGCCTCTTAGCAGTTTGATGCAGGATGCTAGCACAATATGGATGTGTGATGTGGTAGTAGTAACTGCTGTTTTGGAGTAGGGGACTGGAACTGCTGAAACTCAGCAGAAAGGGCGGCAAGAAGTCTTGTTCCAAAGGGATTGTGCTGCACTGAGATGGGGTGGAAGAGGAGGGGAAGTTTTATTAATTACTGTGCATAAACCTGAGTAAAATGGCAAACATCACTGCTTTAAAACATCCCAGCTGTTCTTTCCTTTGTTCTGGTGACCGCTTGGAAGTCTGAGCAGTGATAAAAGCAAGGACTCTTAAACCAGTTTGAAAAGTTGTAGGAGACTTTAAACAGCTGGTATGATAAAACACCCACAATTTCCCCTGACAAATGTAAGCTTCACCAGTAGCTTTTAGAGAAGGGATCCATACCAGAGCCATAAAAGAAATAAAATGGTTAAGTGTAGAGGTGACATTCTGGGTTTTCCCAGCTCAGTAAAGATATATCTAACTGGCCATTATCACACAGGTGCACGTATATCATTCACCATCAGACATCAAGGAAAATAATCGCCTGGAGTGAGAGAGTAAAGTTCAATGAAAGTTTGAAAGCATTACATACCAGCACTCCTGGAAGTATAATCAGACACCCAAAAAAAATTACTCCCATGCTTTTGTTTGGTTGATGAGTTTCAGTTTTCTGGCTGCATCAAATGAGATCTCGTACAAATCTGTCTTCATTAGACTTCTTCTAAAAACAATTGTACATTTCCTGGAAGCTCATTAACAGAGGAGCATTGCCAGCTCTTATTCATAATGGTCCTGATTCAGCAAAGTACTTAAACATGTGCTCTGGGCCCAGTGATTTATAACAGAAGGTATAAAAGTAACCCAAACTTTTTCTAAGCTGTAGAAAATACTAAGCCCATCTTTCATTTGCATTTTTAGTGAAAACTCTAGTCAATTCCTCTTATCTTTGATCTGACGTGTTTTAAATAATAACATATTCTATATCTACCTATCTATGATTCCATCAGTCAGCATAAAGTCATGCAGAGCTCAGAATTGTTGGTGACTCCACCTCTGCATCTGTTGATGCCTCCTCCTCTCCTCTGGAATACTTCAAATTCCCTCGCAGGCTGGGAGGGCAGCAACTATTTTCTGCTGAGCACAGGGACATCTCTGTCTTTGTGAGTGCAGTGTCCTCCCCCCGGTCAAAAATTCAACACAAACACTTGAGCTCATTAACAATCTAAATATCTTCCAGGTTAAATGTCTTTTTCCCCAGCAGTAACACACACTCCTTGCAAATATTTTTTCCCCCTCCTGCATTCCCTTGCTGTAGAAGTGCTGAAGGACCGACTGTTCCCGGTCTCAGTCATTGCTTCAAGCTTTTCTCCTAAAATTCATGCATTAGCAGGTAGCTGCAGAGCTGGAGGGGTGCTGAGTTAGGGCGTTTTGAAGTGATGCACTTTGTTCTGACATCAGGCAGTTTTGGAAGTCCTTTACAAGTGTCTTTCTCCCAGTTTGCTGGGTTTTCTTTGGCTCTTCCCAAGTGAACTGTAATGGAGATGTGGAAGGTGCTGTAAGATGGCAAAGCTGCGCCCGTTAATGTGTACTGCGGGCCATCAAGCTCTGCTGACTGTCCTGCTGGGACATGCTGAAAGCCTCCAAAGATATTATTGCTTTTGGGTCCCTCTGCTTTTCATCTCCTGACTTGAGGCACCTCACCGGGAGACCAGTTTTTGGGAAGCCGGTAAACTCCTGCCTTTGGACACTGGCTGCCTGGCTGGGCAGCTGCCTGGCGCCCTTGCATGCATGCGTTTCTCACCCCCTTGCAGCTCTCAGGATCTTACGGATGGCTCCTCAGTGCGATGGACTGTGGGACATGCAGGGACAGCTGTCTCCCTGCCCTGACCCTGAGGCCACCCAGACCCTGAACAGGGCTTCTCCCAGCTCTGGCCAGCACAGCTGCAGCTGTACAAACATGGCCAACATTGACATGTCCACCAAACTCTAAAGGAGAATGCAGGTAAGGGTCTTTCACCTAGTTATATATATTGAAATAGTTTAAATATCTTTTCCTATTGCGTTTTCCTCACTCAAACAGATTTGCCATTCCCTGTTGAACTGCGATTCAGCCTTGGTCCTCCAGTGGACAACTTTATTCCAACCACCTCCAAGGCACCAGTGCCTGCTGCTGCTTTGCCCAATTTATTGCTACTTTGCTGTTCCGATTACCATAGGCTGACAGCCCCAAATGCGATTAAGTCCTTACTATGTACTAGGCACTGTACAAACATGTAGGCAGAGATTAACATCCCGCAGAACAGCCTGTAACCTAAATAGATGAAATAAATAAGGAGGTGAAACGAGTTACCAGGAGGAAAAGCTGATTTTCAGATTTGCACCTGACGGCGCCGGGTCTCAGTGCCTGGTCATTAATCCCCAATTGCCCAGGGGAGCACGTGTGTTACCCGCTGGAGGTCTGCAGCTGGAAAGACTTCCAGCTACAGATTTCCTCTTGCAATTCCACAGGAGACAAATCGCTCCTTGCGTGACACGTGGAGTTGTACGAAGTCTCATTACAGAAAATGTTTTATGCTGTTGATCTTCCAGAGCATCGCCATTGGCAGCAAGGCACCGGCTTCGGAATGGGTGGATTCTGCTTCCAAATACTAATTAAAATCATTAGCAGCTCTCTCAGATCAGTTTCCAGAAGCTATCCTTCATGACAGTAACTTCACATTCCCCCTTGTCTGCTTGGGTACATTTAAGAGTTATTCTGAAGTTTATTATCTACCTTTTTAAAAATAATTCATGGTTATTTTATGGTAAGTAAGGGGAGACATCTTAAAATGATTATGTATACCCAGATAAGCAATAAAAATCACAGAGGTCAAGAAAGAGAAGGCCTGTTTTGAATGTTACAAGCGCTCTGTATCTGCTGCAAGGTTCAAGCCCAGAATCTTTGCCAAATCCCCTGAAGTTAAACATCTTTGTGCTCTCTGCCTGTTACAAATGGTAGCCACAACGCTGCTCAGCACAAAGGGAATGGAAGGACGAAAGGAGAATTCTCATCCAGAAAATAGCCACGAGACAATATAATAATTTAGGGTTTTTTTGATTTGGCCTGAGTTTCTAATTCTCATCCTCCACTGTGCCCAGCCTTGCATCCTTTGGAAATGGATAGAAACAGGAGTTTCATGCGAGCTATATGTGTATCTGTGATATGGATAATCATTTTGACAAGGATTTATACGGCTTACCTGAATACTTGTATTAAGAGTACAGCTGCCCTAAGTCCCTGGACACAGAAGGGTGGTTCAGTTCACTGGATGTGGGCTGTGACCCTCAATAAATTGAAACAATACTGTTCTTCTCTGAACCCTTACTTGTTTTGTCTCTTTAAAATATATTGTATTTGCCTTTACCATGCTCTATAGTGGATTCTCCAGGTGCTGACACAAAGCATTTCAAGATTTGTAAGCCCCGTTGCACCTGCAATATGCTGGGTGACTGCTGCAAGAGGTGCATTCATTTCAGCTATGCTGAGAGCTGCTGGCCACAAGCATTCTGGCAGTGAAATCGAGTGGCTAAAACAAAGGATTGTGGGCTACTGTGGGCAATTCTTTGTGTGGCTGATTGCTTTCATAGACATGGAAAGTCATGCTGGAAACATGGTTCTAATAATTAAATTCATTTGGATATTTAATATAGAGTGTTGGTTTAGTTCTGTAATAATAAATTCCAGGTTTTCTTCTATTCTCTTTGCAGCAATTTAACTCTTGCTGGAAGAATAATTTCTGCCCTGCTTCTGCTTCCCACTCTGGTTAGCTCTAGAGCCACCTATTAAATGGATGTATCCACCTATGTAGTTTTTAAAAACAACAGGATCCCAGTGATTTCTCTGTATTTGGAAGTATATCAAATGAGCAAATACAAATCCCTGAATTCTAAGTGATTAAACTGGGGCTGAAGTTGCTTAATGACACCCTTGCTGTGCTCTGGCTCTTAAGGTGGGCTGGCTTTTCACATCTCATGCAGCTCTGCCAATATCTAATTGCTCTTACTTCAGTTCTCTTGAGCAAAAAGCACAGTTCGCATTAAAGATGGTTATTGGCCATAGCAGCGGTGATGAAGAGCTGAGGTCTGCTGAGCACAACCCTGGCTGTAGGCAGTTGCCTGCAGTGCCTGGGTGAGCAGCAGAAGACCCACAGTCCTGCTTTGCCTCCAGCAAAGGCTGGTGGCTGGTGGTACTGTCCTCAATAAGCCTCTCAGAGTGCATAGGTGCCCTTCTCCTGGGTGCCATGCCACAACAAGCTCCACGCAGGACACCTTTATTTTTTTTCTCACTAGTACCTATAAAACTACAGTGTTTGCTGGGTGTGAGCGCTGGCCATGCGTTGCAGTGTAAGGGCCTTGCCCACTGGCTCCTGATAGAGATTTCAGAGGTTTCCTTTACCCCATCCCTTGTGCAGGAGGCTGTTGGCAAGGCTTGCGTGTTCATGATGGACCTGCTTTTCCATGCTGAGGAAGCAATTCCAGTGCCTACAAGAATATTACTCTAGGCCTGAATCCAGTGACCTCTATTCAACCTTTACTCCATCAGGAAAATAATAATGGAAATTGGAGGAGAGGAGGAGTGAAAGGCTTTCGAGGGAATGCTTTCCCATCTGGTGCCACCAGGACTGGAATGGTATACCACACCATAGGGGTACATGTCAGCTGTTGGCTAGAGGTTCAGCCCTGGCTGGTACACTGTCCTTGTGTCAGGTAAGGCTTTGAGGGATCATCCTCCACCTGCAATAACTTACAGATGGATTTTCTGGTACTTTAAGCTCCCTTAAGAAGAGGAGGGGCATCCAAAGCTGGCTGTGCCACCCAAGAGGGAGGCATTCACTCAAATGAACATCCTTGATTAAAGGGTTAACCCACTTTGCTCCTCAGCCTAGTGCCCACAGTTGTAGCTATCTGCCTACTCCTCAGTCCAGCTCTTTTCTAGCTGAAGCTCTGTTCTCCAAGGGCTCCACATGCTTCAGACCATCCCAAGGCACCTGTAAGGTGGGGCTCCCCATTGTCCCTTGGCCAGCCCAGTCTGTGAGCATTGCTTCTGCGCAGCAGTGCCAGTGATTTCAGCACAGCAAAGAGCAGCTCTGGATCATTTTTCCCAAAAACCATGACAGAAAGAACATTCTTTATGACTGTCTCCCACAGTGAGCACTTTCCATGATGATGGAGGGTCCTGGTCCAGTTACTGCCTCTCTTTGAGGGGATGCAACTTCTTTCCCACCTGGATAGGCTACACAATAAGACCTTTTTTAAAAAATCTTTGGCATCTCTGCAGGCAAGACTTAAAGATATTTGGGGGCAGGAGGAAAACAGGTAAGAGAAAGTGGATATTTTGCAACCCCAGCTGGGAGAAAGGCAACGTAAGGCTCTGCTCCCTGGGTAAATAACGTACTGCAGATTGTACTCCTTGGGTATAAGACAGAGACTATCTCAGGAGTGTGGCTGGGAGGACAGGATCCCCTCCTGCCCAGCCATGGGCTCTGCGGCTGCCAGCAGGAGCTGTGTGCTGGCTGGACTGAGGTCTCTAAAACCCCGTGCCAGTGCAGAATTTCCCTGTCACTTTTGCTCCAAAGGCTGCTCAGTGGTTGTTGGGCCAGGATCCTTATCTGCTCAGTCAAATCCAAGGTTTTGAAGGCAATGCCTGAGACTGCAGGATGAAAAGATAACAACTAACAACATTCCCTGGCTTTAACTGAGTTGCCGCTCGGTCAGGATCTGCTCAAATTCCTTGAAATAGCTGGTTAATCCCAAATGTGCCCAGAACCTGAACAAAAGCTTTTGCAAGCCTGATCCCTGCCATGCACGAAGGTGGTACCTGCAGCAGCTGAGCCACACCGCTCAGTGACAGCCACCTCTGTAGCCGTCCTGGGGGAAAGCAGCACTCCAGCCACATTCACCAATTCATGGTGAATAAATATAGCAGCTCAGTGCATCATTCACCTAGCAGAGGCCTGTTTTCAAAAGTTTTACAGCTTTTTTTTTTTTTTTTTTTTTTTTTTTTGGTAGTAGGAAGCATCCTTTGAGTGAACATAAGACCATTTGATGTTACAATAAAACATTCTGTTGGCTCAAATCAAAGATGAGGCACTGAGGTGTTGTAAAAATCTTTGAGTCAACGAAAGACAGCTGGTTGAATCATTTCCCAGATTTTCATATGACTCATAAATTTGTTACATAGTGAGGAAATTCCCTGAAAGCTTCTTGGCAGGCACTACCAGTCTGACCAGTAGCTAAGAAACACATAACCTTCCAGTTATAGTGGGGGAGCAGTGTGGGGAGGAAACAAAGAAGACTCTGCATTCGGGTTTGAGCGTGGGGTCAGTTGAAAATGCGTTCTTACCACCAAAGCCAGAATCCTTCTGCACAAGAGGCCAGGAGATTTAAGGGACAGCTGCTCGGCTGTAGTGCATATGTCCAGCAGAGTCTGCCTCCTCCCTCTTTCTCCTTCCACCCGACTGTGCACGTGCACAGAAACGCGCACGGCCACACTCCATGGGGGTGACATGGTGGCACAGATACCTACACGTCGGTTGGATGCATGAAATTAGACCTTGGCCCTGTTAAACAAGAGCATGAAAATCAGTTTCCTTTCTTGACAGGCAGCCCAAATTCTGTCCTGCTCAGGCATCTAAGTAATGGCAAAATTGTAGATGTTCCTGTGACCAAGATCCACGGGTTTTTGGGTAGTTAATGGTGAGCACCTTTGAAAAATCTCTAAAGGGGAAAGTCTGTCTACCTTGGGTAGGTAGTTTGGGTATTTGTGTTTTGGGTTGTTTGTGGGTAGTCGTGTTCCCCTCAAGACCTTCAAAGGCTTTTTTCTCTCACCACTGACTGTATGTGGACAGAGATGGTTTCCTTCAAGGGAACCAATTAATTAAACACCTATAGCCGTGGCACAGATCAGGCCTCAGTGGTGTAGACCTCAGCTCTCTGATGTAGTCCACTGCAAATTAAGCAGTGTGAATAAATCCCAGTGACCATCTGTGTTAATGCAAGCATTGGGTCAAGATCTTGCCTGGCATCTCCGAGACCTTTTGATCCCAGAGCTGCCTCCACTAACCCAGAGGAATGAAGCATTATCCACAAGACTTCCACAGCTTCAGATGTCACTGGTGCATTCATCTACATCTGAATTAGTTATCTCTTCTTCATGGACAAAGGAAAGGAAAAGCATGTTCCTCTCATCCCATGTTATTGAAGCTCCATGTGATCTCTGGTATAGTACAGATAAGCTTACAAGAATTTTTTTTTTCATGTTACTGTGATATATAAAGAATAAAACAAGGGACACATTGTTGACAGCTGTGATGTAACATCATCAGTACTTCTATAGTAAGATTCTACAATGCAGCTTTTGGTTGTTCCGTTGGGTCTCCAAACTCTGAGCCTAGCTGTCTTCTGAGGAACCACCAAGGCATCTGCAGGGCTTGGTGAGACAAACTCTTGTGCAGCCTGGGTGTAAGCCCGCTCTGTGCTGGGGACGTGCACAGCTCAGGCTGTAGCAGAGAAGCCGCAGTGCTTTGGCGTGTTGACAAACCGGTCATTTCAGGGTGGTTTCTCCGTCACTGGGATGACAGGATGAGTCCATAAACCAGCTGCAGCAACTGACCCCAGCATGCTGGGTTGGGTAATGGGAGTGAGAAGTGTCCAGGCTGGAGAGTGTGAAGATGATGAGGGACACTTGCAGAGACTTGGGGACCACCAGAGGGATGTGGGCTCCAGTTTGGGAATCGTCTTCAGAAATTTTAACTCGTGCTTCCGAAGCTGTGTAACCTGGCAATTTGCCCCATGGAGTTTGCACACTTTTAATCAGTTAATTAGGTAATTCAACAGCCACGGACAATCACATCTAAGACTCCCACTGAAGTCCCAGTGCGTGAGCACACACAAGCAGATGGACATTTAATGTAACGCTGCTCCTCACACCTCAAATCCTGCTGTGTTTAAAAAGGCCAAAGGAAACACAAATGACATTTTGTTTCTTCTCTGTGAAAAACACTTGCAAACTCTGACCAGCAAGAATGGATTGCATTTCAGGGACTTGTTTATTCATACGAAGCTCAAAAGATTTAAGAGTTTAAATAAAATGTCTGAATGAGGCTCCGTGTATAAGAGCCTCTGAAATGCTCTTTTTAAGAGACAGACGTCTGACGCCTTGGAGGAGCTCCTTGGTGGCAGAGAGGGCTTTAGCGGCTTCAGTCGTGTGCAATTAAAGCTGATCAGGGCTTCGGACTGGTTGACAACAGAGAAAATCATGCCCAGTTCAGCCCTCCAAAACGCTTCTCCATGTCACATATTTGTCACAGCTTTAGCTTCAAACTGCAGCATGAAATATACAGCCAATCAGCAGGTTTAGGAGCAAAAATATTCCTAGGAATTCAGAAACTTTACCAAACCGTTATTCTGACTGCTTGCCAGATTCTTTTTTTTTTTTTTTTTCCTTTTCTTTTTCTCTCTTTCTTTTGGTTGCTTTAATTTAGTAGAGGAAGTGAAGGCAAATAGTTTAATCATAACCATCCCTAGGGGCAATTTAGAATCATTTTCTCATTAGTGCATATAATATGCAGTATAAGTAATGTTCAATCAGATGGTTGCTACAAAGGCCTGTGCAGACATTGAAATGAAATGCACCCCAACGCTATGAATAGCTGAATGAGCATAATCTTGTCCTTTTGTATGTTGCTGCTTTGGTGGTGGATGAATAGGATTCCCACCCCCCCCCCCCTCCTTTTATTCTCTCTCTTTTTATGTTAATTTTTTTTTTTTTTTTTGGGGGGGGGGGGGGAGGGAGCGGAATCAAACTTTCTTCTGAGTAGTAAAATCAACTTATAAAACTTGAGAGATCCCAAGACTATTAAGGCTCCAGGGAATTCAGTCACAGACAGCCAAAGGCAGGAAATATTTGAAGAGGGAGCAGAAAATAAAAACACGAGGGAGCAGGAAATACGTGCTCCATAAAGATGCCTTAACTGGGAGACATGTGTAACACATCCACCAGAAGGGTCCAATAGGAGTACCTGTGGGTATTTTGGGGGAGACAGTAGCTTCAAAGGCTTCTCCTCCCCCATCCAATGATGGATTTTATGCCCCCTCCCAATTTCATCATACCACCTTGTGTGGGTCAGGCTTGAAGTCAGATCATGGAAATGACCCCAGTTAGAAGGCAAGCTATGAAGATCCAAGATGATGGAGGAGGAAGTTCTTGCACCATCTCTCCTGCCAAAGCTGGCACACATGGGATTACACCCCAGGGCACGATGGGTGGATAAGAAAAAGTAAAATGCCTGGTACTTGGATGGCCAGGCAGCTCAACGGTTTCCCTCTTGCTCCTCTCAGCTGGGGTGGGCTGCTCAGTGGCAGCTATGCCACATAGCTGGGATTTCATGGATCACACTGACTGTGATGGGAAGCCCAAAAAACACTGTCTGTGGATTTCAGCACAAGCCGGGAGCTGAGGAAGGTAAATGCTTTAATTTTCTTAGAGGAAGAAGTCAGCAGGACCCCTAGTTGTCTGCCTCTTTCTCTATTTCTCAGTAGGCTGCAGAGTGCGCAGGGTGGTACCTGCTGGCTTTGGTGGACCCTGTCTGGGAGAAGGGACAATTCTGGGATTTCCTACTTTCCAGCTAGCCCCAGGGTGGTGACTGGGATTGGATGTTGTCTCTTGGATATTGAAGTCTCTACATAAAAATGTGGTGGCTTCACTGGCCTATTTTTTATAGGTTGGAAGATACGTGAATGCTGCTCCCAGCATCCACAGAGATCAAAGGTATGAAATAGGACTCCATAGCAAGGGGTTTTGCAGATCATTTTTCAGGATCATTCAATGAGGGTTTGAACCTCCCAAGTTTCACTTAATTCTTCATAACTGAATAAAACCAAAAAATTCAAAGTGAAACTCAACCCAGAAATCCACGTTCAGTTTGGTTTTGGATGGAAACCAAAGGAAATCATTTAATCCCAACATGGTTTCCACCAGAAGCTCTGTATTGGTCTGGGTTTGGTTGAAACTCAGCTTTTACTTCCCTTTGCTGAACAGTTCATGTAAACTACAGGATAAGAAGAAACAAATTCAGGAAATGCTTGTGTATTTTCCTTGAACGGTTCAAAAATATCTTCTGAATAACTATCAAACACATCAGCTCCATGAAACTCCAGGAAATACATCAGTCCAAATTCTCTGTAAATTGGAAATAAGAGGAATCTGTCACTGTTTATCTGCAACACAAATAGAGATATCACAGCACTGGAAGAACTAGGAATATGTAGCCTACAAACTTTTCCCATAGATAGAAAAAAAAAAGACAATTCCAAAACAGATTCTTTGCTTTGATAAACACAAATTAAAGACCTAGACAATGCAGTAAACTAGTTTCCCTCTCCACTTTTGCAAAGTCTGAAGGAAGTAAAAGCATCACCCTTACTGCTACAACAGACTTGCAAGTTTTGTTCTGAAATCTTAAAAATTCTGCTATTATACTGACATCCTATTGCGCCAGACTTTTAGCCATTAAGGAAAACTCTAATTATTGTCTTATCTCATGGGTCGCTGCAAAGAAAACACTATTAAATAAAGGTGACGGGATAGTTCAGATGGTATGTTAGTGGTGAGTAGCGGGTACCGAAATTGCATGTTTCTTATTTTAGGATGTGCTTGTTTAAGTCCCACGAGAGACTGCCATACAATGGCAAGATTAGTAGACAGGCTTGTCTAGCTCATATCCGCTAGACCATGAGAACATGATGCTTCATAGGGAGTGACAAGAAACCATAATTTGCACTTATGGGCTGAGCAGTTCTGTGCAGAAGCATTTTGCTCAGCCAGCATTTAGGGGTAGCCTGAACCCAGATGAAGCACTTGCTCCTTTGAGCTCACAGATGAGTTGGTACCAGCAGATCTGGACTATTAGTGCAAATTGGTATTCCCCTTCAGGCATGCTGAGTGGCAAAAATGCTTGTTTCCAGAGTTTTGGTATGATTGTTACCCCATAGGGAGCGCTGGGCATCTGCAAGCTGGATGCAAGGCAAACTCACACCCCAGAGATATTTCGTCGAAATCCCGCTCACTGACTTTTTGGTTGCTTCTCCTCAAATTCCTCGTTAATACATTCTCCACTAATAAATCTTTTCATTGCTCAACCAGCCCTGTAGAAAACAAAAGTACAGTTGGGGGAGTGTTTGATTGCAACATTTTTTTCTGTAGAAATAATTATTAGCCAATAAAGCTGGAAGGAGCTTGGCAGAGTTAAATTGTCCAGTGGGATTGGGTGCTTCCTCATTGGATCCTCTTGAAAAGACTCAGATTAATTTCACCTTTGCCATGCTTTGATTAGCTCTTGTTTCACATGTGGTTGAGCTTCTAAACAGAGATTTATATCTGTGCAGCTAACCTGTGGATTAGCACTTACTGCTCCTTTTGACTTTATTTAATAAAGTACACTACATAAGCATATTTTAAAGACACGTAAAAAAGCAAACATAAAGAAAAGATTTAACATACTGACTCGCACACATCAGGTTATTGTGCTTCTCTCCTCACTTTGTGTGCAGGAACATAATGTGTTTTGGCCAGGCCACTGTCAAAACAGACAGAGATTAATTACTGCAGCCATTTGTTCCGTTACAAAAAAAGACAAAAATAACTCGTGACTCATGACAACAGCGAATGTTGTGAAGCCAAATCCTGCATCCTATTTGCCATTTTCTAGCCTCAGCATAGAAAAAAATATGTGATTTTGAGAAATGATCTGATGCTATCTTTAGTACCTCTGCAGTGTTTACACAGCCAGGGAAGGCAGGGTCTGGCATCGTCTTTAACGACCTGCAGCCATGGTTCGGGAGGAGGGTGTCTTGCTGCAGGCCGTGGGAATGAGGTGTTGCTTGATGGGCCTGGGAAGGGTTTGTGTACATCAGTAGATATGGCTGCAGGGCAGAGACATAACCTTAAAACATGTCAGAACTGTGAAATCAGGGGAAACCCATAGCTTTGCTCAAGCAGAGTCCTTCAGCATGAGCTTGGCATTTCTTAGTGTGTGGTCATTGGACCCTGACCACATGCTTTGGCCCTATGTGGAGAGGACCTCCATTCTTGGAGTGAGCTTTGGAGGACTGAATTTCATCCCACCATGTGGGACAAGTTCTCCCGTGTAGGGGCCATGAATAAGAGTATTATTGCCCATTTGCTGGTATACCCTTAAGTGTTTCTGAGGTTTCCCACCCTTGTATTATTAACATGGACAGGGAGATGGACTTCACCTCTAATGCATTTTCATGACTTTATCCTTGCATGGGCCAGAGACCGCTGTAGTCACCCAGGGAGTGTTGTCACCATCTTTCACACAGTCTTAGAGCATCAAATCCAGCAGGGATGCTCCCCACTGAAATACTGCAACAATACCAGCCAATGGGTCCGCATCCCCCTGCCGCAGGCTCCATACACTGATAGAGAAGGAGGAAGGACACAATGGTGGTTCTGCAGCTTAGCTCCTTGGAAAATGGCAGCCTTATCAAAAACCAGCGCTGGTAGTGCAAGTGAGCCCCATCTCCCCTCCTGCAGGAAAGGGAACCTGCTTAATTGTTTCCAAATCTCGGAATATTTTATGAATGAAGAATTGGGTGCAGGGGGGAAGAAATCAGTCAGCTTTCAGGTAGAGTGAGGGCAGTAAGCAAATAGGCTGGTAGTATTGGCAGAAAAAAAAAGGAACATTTAAAAATCTGAGCTAGACATGCTTGAAAGCATCTTCAGCCTTTAAACTGTGTTAGAAAAATAATTCACTGCAGTCCTCTGCTTCAACAGTTGTAGATGTTTCACTATGGTATAAGAACATCCTTCAAGAGAGATGGGTTTACACTGAATTAATCATGTTATATCCTACCTGACAGCATCAGGCTGCAGCTGTGCCAGCATCTGCTGAGATGGTCAAAGACTGTTTATGGCTGTTCCCTCGTGAGGGAGGCACGAGCCAGCCCAGGGAGGACTGGTTTGGGTCTGTACATGCTGGAAGTGACAGCACTGGGATGTGTAATGTGGCTCTGCAGCCCATAGGGTTGGACACTTGGCCACAAAAAAGGCTCCCGTCACCTTGTCACTTTTGGGGGAGAGGGAGCAGCTCTTCCTTGCCCACTTCCCATGAAGCAGTTACAGATGCATCACAGGGTTATGGGTCACCAGTGTGCTGAACCCAATGGTCTGTATTGTGCAGCTGGTAGGATGCTCCCCTTGCACCACCAATTCCCAAGCTTTCCTCAGATGTTAGCAGGAGCCATGGCAAATTTTTAACATAGTTATCATTCTGGGAGAATCAAATTCATAAAGGCATGGCCAAACCCCACCTTAGGGACAGGGATAGGCATGTTTTTGTTTCCTGGCACAGATGTGGCCTTGCACAGCAAAGAGGATGCTGTAACCTCAGCAGGGCAGGCAGCAAGCAGTGAGCAGCTCTGGACTCTACATGCAGGTCCAAGGGCTGCTCAGGTATTTGCCATTTAACAGTGACTGGATATAATAAACAAAGACAAATCTGACCAGAGCCTCCTAACCTCTTCCTTGAAGTGCTCCTGTCTGCCTGGTCTGGCGAGGGGGGAAGAGGAGCTGAGTGCCTTGTTGCTACAGTGCAAATTAGGCAGCTCCTGGTCCAAGCATTCCTCTGCAGCAGACAGCTACAGGGATGAGTCTCTTCCAGTGGCGGCTGTCCCTTCTCTTGGTTTTATTGGACCAGCTGCTCTGCCAAAGAGCTTGAGCCAGAGATGGCTAAAGACCAAATACGTCACCTGAGTCCCATCATCCCTGGGAGTCTGGTGATGCCAGACAGAAGGCATCTGAGGTCAGCCCTGCATATGTGACATGAACAGAAAAGCATCAGGACGCACTTTTAAAAAATTTTTTTTAATTTCACTGGCACACGTCTCATGTGTCAGATCGTTCCTTCACACATACGTATGTGTGCACTTCATTACAGCTCCTTGTCTCCTTTCCTTCCTCCGCTTTGCCCCACTTCCCTGCAGTATTCTCCTTCCACCCTGGGACTTGGAAGCTGTGCTCAGGCTCTGCAAGAAAACTGCTTCCAGCTGTGGGCTGTGACAGGCTCTCAGCCGCTGTGCAGCTGTTCTCGGGCTTCTGCTCCCAAAACCAAGGGGATGGGTGGGGAAAGGCTTATCCTTACTGCTGACTGTCTTCAGACGCAGTTACCCAAGCCTGGGTTCAGAGGTTGCCTTTGGACACTGCCAGAAACAGGCACAGGACCCTTCTGAGAAGCTAAATCGATGTGCAGGGCTACAAGAGCTAAAGGAAGATTTCAGCAAGGTGGGTCGTAGCAATCTGGTGTCACACCATTAATGCAAGAAGGGTCTAACGGCTGCTTGGGGAATCTCCCCTTCTTGAAGGAAATTTGGCAAAAAAGGATCTTGTATGTGCTGTGCCCAGGCAGCTCTGCCTGTAGCATGTGCTTTCTCCCCATTCAGTTACCTCCTCAACCTGTCACTGACTCAGTCGGGTTGGATGTCAAGTATCACCGAACTCTGAAGGAAGCTGTTCAAGCCTCCTTAAAGAACTCTCTCTGGTTTTGGTCATACAGCTTTGGATACTCAGGTGACTGCAGATGAAATTTCTCTGTCTGAAAAGTTAAAATTCCTGTGAACATTTCAGCCAGTTTCCTAAGGCAACTTTCCTTTTGTGCCAAGGGCTCTTCTCAGCAGTGTCCAGACAGGTTGGGTGTCTGTTTCTCCTTGAAACCAATGGGACAGAGGTGCTGGTTTCATGGTCCTGAAGAAACCAGAAATAGCTCAAGTACATTGGGTGAGATCAACAGAAAGACCTAAGTGCTTGCAAGTGGGACTCGCAGAGAATTTAGCTAGTTTGGCCCAAAAAAGCTCTCTGCAGTTCTTAGGCCCTCTCATTTCTTTGTCACAAACATGCCCAGAACTGGCCTAGGCTGGAGGCTTTTTTCTAGTCTGAACACCACCATGATTCGCACAAGCCAAGGTGTCCCCAGAAGGGCCAGGTACAGTATAACCCTGCCCCCACTTTGGAGTTCAGCACAGTGTAAGCAGCCACAACTACATTCATTCATATGCTTCAAAACTTTTGGAGGTACCACTCAGTATCTCTGCATCCAAAGGCAAGGAATCCTTCAGAAAAATCTGACCCTTACAACACCAAAGGGTTGGCAACCCTCTGTCCTGCTGAAGGAGACTTCCTAGTAGGTAGGTAGGTGCCTACCAACCAGCTTTAATCTCTTGACCTCTCCTGGCCAAGTCTTCACCATTATTTGTGGTTATCTTTTGCTTGGTGTTTCCAAGACATGCGTGGTTCCAAGACAAGCTTTTGCTGTGAACCCTTGTTCTTCGGGCTGATTTGGCAGTTCCTTCAATTGATAGTCACAACCGCCCCTTGCGTGGCCACATCGGCTTGGCCGTGCTCCTGTGATCACTCATTGCTGCTGGAACAAGGGAAGGCAGACAGACGTTTGTACATTCTCTGGTGATGCACAATCTGCATCCTGTGGTCACCGGGTAACTGTAAAATTAAAACAGATCCTTGCTGTTAACCAAAAGGCATTTGCAATAAAAGGAAGTTAAATACAGTGCTGGAGGGGTTGTTTTGCTGCTAACAATACATTATAGGACCTGCTAGGAAATTGGATTTACTACTCTCTCCTCGTCCCCATGATTAAGTTCACCCCTGGTTTAATGTGACTTAGAATTAGGTGGGATAATTTATGTTGATGGTAGGTTCAAGGACCTCTTTTTTTTTTTGCCTGGCCTTTGGTAGCATTGCCATTATTAAGGATGACAGAATGAAATCCACAGGATGTGCTATAGCAAGCATAAACCATGCAAAATACAGTTCTTGCGCCTACTTTCCTTTCTGTACAATCCTTTCGTGAGATAGAGGGTGGCCGGCTATTCCCATCTTCCTATCTAGAAACCAGGCAGGAGACCAGACCCAAAAACCTCTGCCTTCACTGGAATTTGGACATTTCCAGGCAACATAGTGGTGCTACACAATTGATTTCTGGGACTGGCAAAAGTGTCACCATAGGTCTGGAACTTCAAATTCCTGACAGCACTGAAGATTTGCTATGTCTTCCAGAAAGGCACTTTGTCGTACAGAAATGACACAGTTGTGTGACTGATCATCTGCCAGAACAGGGACAGAACTGGCCAGGGCCCTCTAAAGCCATGAACATGCATTTAATACACGGGGTGAAAACACCATGAAAATACATGGGGATGCAGGAGAGAGGCTCTGGGAAGTGCAGGGCTGGGGCTTCCCTGGCCTGGAGAAAAGCAGGGTTTGTGCTCTGCTCCAGGTTACATCTTCTGGACTTTTGCTCTGGCTCCCTAAGGAAGCCCTGATGCAGCCAGGGATGGTGAGGCTTTCCTTCTGCTCTCCCAGTAACCTGGGTCCTTTCTCCATTAGCTGCTCTGCAGGTTGGTGACCCTGCAGGACTCAGCTTGGCCAAGGCTGCAAGTGGTGCACACGAGTCCTGTTAGGATGCTGGTCAGAGGTTCACATGGCCAAACTAAACACCATGGAGCTATTACATGGTAATGAGGCAGGTTTCTGTAACACCAGAAAGCCCAAGGCTGGGTTTAGACATGTGAAGATGCACCACAAAGTAATACCTTTGGAATTTACCCCACAGAGCTGAGGCCTCTCAAACCCCCCTCTCCCATTTCTCAAGTCACCAAGCAATGGTGCAGTCGGGGTTTGAGCCATGTTCAGCACGTCAACAGTGATGAAAACCAGGCAGGTTGATCATGGCCAGGTAGGTTCTGTGCTCAGAGCTCCTTCAGTCCAGGTCAACAGAGTGATTTCTGAAGCACATGTGATCCACCAATGCCTGAAAGCTGGGGGACATTAGTATTAAAGGGGGTCTCTTCTCTTTCACCAAAGGACTTGCTGCTCTTAGGTTTTGTCTTGTTTTCCTCTGAACTTAAAGCAAGAAGACCAGCATTTTCTCTTTTCAACTAAAGAATCTGGAAAAAGGGGAACGAAAATCTTTGAAGGTCACTGCTGTAGCCAGGATGAGCTAAGGACATAGAAGCAGTGTGGTTTGGAAGGAGAATATCTTTGAATAAACCAGCTGGAAAAAGAAGGTGAGAATCTAGTTTCAGAGTTCAGGATTTCATGAATGTCTGTTCCTCACCTATATTGTCTAATGAAAGACCCTACCTCTTCCAAAACCCTTGAAAATGCTTTGGTAGCACAGACCAAGGAGGAGCAAGCCTGTTCTGTGCTAGAAATTGATTTGGGTGAGTTCGAATTAAGAAAGAAAAGCGGGGGGACACAATCTGTGGAATAATTTAACTTTTATTTATAGTAATTTTATGGTCCGCCATGCAGATTAATTAATGCGGCCAGTAAACACTCTTTTTAAGATCCAGCTACAGTGATAGTCCTGCTCAAGCCCTAAGAACATTAATAATGAACATTAATAGATAAGAGAGACAGCATTGAAATCAATGCTTTACACAAGGGCCAGCTATTATAAAGATCAGTGCAATAATTAGTTGCGTTTTTTAAAAATAAATCATACAGTTGATTTACTTCAGGGGTGCCTGTGTGTCTGAGGTTCAACCAGTGGATTCAGTCCTTTTAATCAGAATTAGTTCTGGAATAGATTTTGCTGGCCATAGAGCTAAAAACGTAATCCTGGCTGGCTTGTTCAACTCTATTAAGCATCTATGACTATTTGTCAAAAGGGGATCTCTGTCTTCTCCTGACAGAAGGGCTCATCAAAAACAGACAGCAGAGGAGAGGAGAGGAAATTTCAGCTTCATTGAAACCGAAGCCAAATCCCTCATTGGTTTCACTGGGGCCACAATCTCACCTAAACCGCATAACGCCCTTTAAAATGCTACTGGCATGATAATTATACAAAATAGAACCCACATTTCATTTTTCGGGGGGAGAGGGGAAGGAGTGAGAGGAGAAGAAGGGAACCTAACACACACATTTGTCTGATCCTATGAGGCATTTACCTGTAGCATGTACTTGGCAAAAGAACTGATATATGAACTGAACAAATAATAAAATAGCCTGTGTTTCCTCGCATCACAATTTGTAAATGCTTTCAATGTACATAAATGATCTTAAAAGAGGTATTTGCATTTCCTTTGAGGAATCCTTAAGGAATCCAGATACCTCAGAACCACGGTTGTAACTTGGAAACCTGAAAGCGATCTAATGAGTCAGACCCTGTCTAATCTGATATGTGAAAAACCTTTGACTTTGACTTGAAAGCTAGATTTTTCTAACCCTGACACTTAGGCATCTATTACTAAATTATAGAAAAAACCCAGAAAACACCCCCCAACAACTGGCAAACAACCAAACCTACCGTAAGTAATCCTACCAACAGCAGAAGTGATGCTGTAAAACACTCCTTCTACCCACTTCTTTACCTTTTCACCTACTGTGCGGATCACAGTTATGCCTAAGGCAGCAGGGATTGGTTAAAGCCACCTCATTTAAATACATTAAAAAAATTAATGAGCTGGAGGGGAGAGGAGAGACTTACCTAACAGCAGTGCCTGCAAGCAACCAAAAAATGAAGCTCTTCTTTTTATCCACTGCTACTGCCCTTTGCTTCAAAGTCACGCTCTTCTTTTTATCCACTGCTACTGCCCTTTGCTTCAAAGTCACTAATTCAACAAAGACCTTAAAGACCATGTTGAACTTTTAAAACAGTGGGACAATTCTGTGTACTTAATGGAGATGCAGGGATGGATTGGCTTACATATATGTTAAGCACATCTTTTAAGTCCTTTTCTGAATCAGGGTCTGATCTCGGTCCCATGTGAGTTAACGTGAGTACAAGTCTCCAAGACCAGCAGAGACAGCTATTCTGTTGTTCATAAGCAAAGGTAACAAGCTGGAGTCCCAGAAAGGCAAAAAGTACAAATCTGGAATCAGTTATAAGGACACTTCGCTTTTAGATGAGTATTTGGCTATTTTTCAACATGCATTTCACTCAGCTAAGAAAATGGGGGAAATGCTATTTGATACCTCACTTCTAAATCCTCCTTGGAAGACAGGTGTTGCTTTGAACCTACGGTACAGAAGATAACTGCAAGCTGGATTCCTGAGATGAATGTGAGGGAGATTAAATCCAGACCACAATAATGTCATCTTCTCCAGCAACATCACTGTCCTGGGATGTCGAAGGCAAGCCAAAGTTCACACATTAGTTTAGGATACTGCTAGCTAGTTTGCAGCCAAAAAAAAAACCCAAACCTGTTCAGACATCGGTTTTGATGTATTTTATTTAGAAATCTATGTTCAGGCCATGTTTGCAAAAAGCAATGAATCTCCAGTGTTTATCATCAGGGGTTCAGATCCAGTTGAGTCGGTCAGAGTGCCTAGTTGTGGGCAGTTGCCTCACGTTAGCTACCTGTCTTGGAGCACTGCAGACCATGTTTCAGTCACTTTAAGCAGACCATGAACTAGGACAGCCTCTGACAGAGGCAATTCTACCCCACTTCCACCTTCACTTTGACCTCAAAAGTTGCCCCACTTCATGTCTGTACAGGGGATTGGACAACCAACCTGGATTAATGCATTTTAACACAGATGTGGCTGCCCCAATGCTTGCACCCGCAAACACGGTTGCTGAAGCAGAACAAGCAGCAATGGGCAAAGACAAGATGCTCCTTTAGTTGCCACTCTAAGTCCCTGCTTAAGGAAGCCAGAGAACTACAGTGTATCTTCGCCATTGCTGGCTGGAGTGACTAATTACTGTTAAGACAGTGGTTATTCCTCTGGAGATTTGCCATGTTTTGAAGAGCTGGCTCCAGCTCCCTTGGATTTCTCACAGAGAACCTCCTGTACCTTAGCGAAGTCTCCCCCTCAACTCCAGCTCATACTTGATTTTTGTTATCTGCCGGCTGGATGAGACACTCAGCTGTTGTAATTTAATGATGCTGCCCTATTAGCTTTCCCAGGTACCTGAATCCAACTCAATTGAAGCAAATGACAGTCTTATCAACTCCATGGACTTTGAAGCAGGCTCCAGCTACAGGATTGATCCAATATGTAAATGCCATTCCAGGAAGGGAGGAAAATCATCATCTGAAATTCTTTGAAGACTTGCAGCTCTATCTTGGCATGCTAAATGGAAGTGAAGGAATTTCTCAGGGAGAATGTTAAATAATTTTCAAAATAATTGTTAATGCCCAAAACACAACCCCAATCCCACCTCTGTTACTCAGTCAGGTTATGGTTTACCCACTGCTGTAAACTAGTTTTCACTGTTTGTGGTTATACTCACCATTGTTCTTGGAAACAAAGACCAAATCAGCGGTTGGATTCTGAAGTTTAAAAATTTGATGTCAAGGTGTGCTGGCCACTCTTGGGTCCACCAAACATCTGTATTGGATTACAAAGCATTTTAGAAAGAGATTCAGGGAGCATTGTTTGGGACATAACCTAGAGTTAAGCCCAAACAAGAGATCTAGAAAGTCCAAGCTCCATCACCACCTGCTGTTGGAAGCACTGACACCTACCAGCACCCAAATTCGGTTGAACAAATTTCCTAAGCACTCCAGCTTAAGCTACCACACCTGAACTCCTTGATCTTGAGACAGTCTAGTCAGGCTCTGCTGCTCAGTTCACATCCCTCAGGACATGGGGATTCTGCTCAGTTCACTCCCTCATGCACAGAGTACCCATTGTGAAGTTTTAGGGGTGATTTCAGCAGATCTAAGACTGGCTGCCTTGGAGTGGGCACTGAGGCTGTGAAGGAAAGCCAGGACTAACAACTGCAGGCAACATCTTAAGCATCTGCCAGCGGTAAGTTACTGTCCCATGGCATCAAAATACTTCTGAAAAAGGAGGCAGCAGTGGTGCCACAGTCACACCTCTGTCAGTATTTTGTGTCTGCAAAATAATGGCCCAAAGCTTTAGTAGTAATCTAGGATAAAGTCAAGATGGGGAAGAGGGAGTGTCTATAACTTACTATCACCTCTGCACCTTCTGTCCTCTGGTCGCTACAGTCCCGATTACAGAAAGGCTCATTTAGGACCCTCAGCAGTACCTGACACCAAGCCTTCCCCAGCACTCTTTTTGAGCTCAAGAAGCACCAGAGGGACTTGAGCACCTTTAGATGCAAAAGGGTCTCCCTCTGGCTCACAGCAGGATTTCTTGGCAGCTCAAGGCAGGTAAAAAGCCAAAGTAGGGTACAATTGGGCTTTAAGTAAGGCTAGAGACTTTGTTTCATTAGTTTTCTTTCATTATTGAGATAGGCAGAAACTTCAGGGCAAAAACTCTTGACTAAAAACAGTGAATTGCTTAAGCATCGTGTAAGCAAACTGGAGAAAACAGTGAACAAAGCTCCTGGAGGTACTTTTCAAATATAATCACCTTGCATCTGCTGATTTGCATGCCACAAATACTTATCTCCTACAATTAATGACTGCTTAATTGTATGCATTTCAAGAATGAAGTCTTTTGCGATTTATCAGTCCTCCTGAATTTGCCTTTAGAAATATTTGCTAAGGCAGTGTTTTAATACCTGTCTAGCTCCAAAGCTGTCAAAAATACAGAAAACATCAAAGAGGCTCTGCTGCAGCCCTAAAGAGAAAGGAAATAATTGTAGTTGTGGTATTGGTAAACCTACAAGGGTTTTCTGTTAATATCTCTAGCTACCACACAACCACAAGAACTGTCATGATCTGCATTTATGATTTTTCCTTTTGGGTATAACCATCCAAGCTAAAATATCCCATATGCTAAAAGATTGATGCTTAAAACTTCTTTCCAGATGTGCTCTGGTTTGGTTAAATATTTAACACATTTCTAGAAGTATGTAGTCTATAATTGCATTAATACTTCAGAAGAATGATGTCCTGGTGAGTAAAGGAAAGATATTCTAAGGCTGGCTGTGTACCTCCTCTGCCAGTGATCAGCAGAAAGCAGACAGGTTGCCTTTAATCCGATTACCACTGATCACTGTGGATGGCATTTAAACAGCTACACAACCACAACCCTGACAGCATCCCCCAGTAATATTCCCAAGGCTTAAACAAAGTGACATGGTAAAATTGCAAACAGCAAAGTCCTTATTTAAATTCAAGTATGTACAAACATAACTGCATGATGCATGCAACTGGATGTATTTAATTGCTAAATTCTGTGCCGTTAACAATATGGTTTCGCCTTTTTCCCTATGCATTTCCACAAACAATTGCTCAAAACACCCAAAGTGTAAGAGCTGGAAATAAGATGGATCCCTGAAGTGACGAACACTTCCACAAAAATAAAAACAAGAAAGAAATTCTCTAATAAGATGCTTGACTGGCAAATGCATGTATTAAAACCATTGGGAAGAGCTGACAATTTTAAACAGTAACATCTAACTCATGTGGTCTGGATACACAGTCTGAGAGAAAGATTCTGGGTGCGATTTAGGAAAGTACCTCAGTGAATAGGAAATAATGTATTCAGTTCTTTCAGTAATCCTACCCTTACCCTTCAGAACAGTCAAAAGCAGCAAGAAAATGAAAACCTGTTGAGATGTGGTGAGAGGATGAGCAAATAGGGAGCTTTTTTCCACCTCACTGCACGGCTGCTCTGGGCAACAAGGCACACTGAGTAACCAGCTCTCAAGGAACAACAGGAAATCCTACCAAGGATGACAGAATTACTATGTGCTCAGGAGGTACTCCACAAACCTCCCAACAATGGCATGCAACGGTGACCTTGTGAGATGACATGTCTGTGCCTGCAGCAGTAATCTCAACTGCGTTTCCAGCACGCCCCCAAGCACTCAGGCTAACTGGCACAGCATAGACACACGCAATTAAGCTATCAGGGCTGCCACATCATTGCCAGTGTCCCTGGCTACACTAATTCACAAACTGTGACCTGGAGGTGCTTGAAGACAACAGTCCAGAGCCAGAACAAAGGACAATCCAAAACACTGAATAGAACAAGCAACTGAGTTCCAGTGCTTGTGATGTGTAAGACACATGGATGCAGCCCTCACAGCCATCTTCCACAAGGCCCGGGCCAAGGTAGGACTGTGATGTTACCCATGTCCTTCAGCCCACTGTATAAAAGTCAGCAGAAAAAGGTTCATCAGCCAGGTGGAAGGCCCATGCATTACGCACAGATTATTTTAAAAGCATCAATACTTAGAAAATTTAAGAGTATATTTTCTTCTGAAATCTACGGGAACCATTAGGCTATGCTGGATGCTTTTATGAAGCTTAAATCTAGCCTGTTTCAGGATGGTGAAGTTATGCTTACTGCCAGGATGACCATTTGAACATCCTGACACAAACAGGAGTGTTTAGTCACATGCACAGGGAAGAGTAAGAAGCATGGTATTACACGGACCACAATTATCCCGCACAGGTCCTTCCTATTAGAAATTAGTTTTGGAAAATAAAAGCATCAGCAGGGGAAGGGAAGAAAGATAGTTTACTAGCAACACAGAAGATGCCTGGGATAGGGGAGGATTCAATTTCAGTTAAAAGACAGGCATTTTATTTCTTAATTATTTTTTAACATTCCAGGTTTATTCAAAAGACATTCTGCAGGCATGTATCTTACAGGTCTTAAGACTGATAAAACACTAGGAATAATGTGATTACCCTAGCAAATGAAGACATGGCTAAAATCATATCAGTGATTATTTTAATATTATTTTAATAAAATTTTGGACATTTCAATCAATTTTTTAATACTGGCCAAAGCCATTCATACCTAGAGCATTTGAAACAGTTCATTAAAGGAACAGAACTTCACAAGCTGTGAACAGCAGACTACACTTGATTTCTGCAACTGATGGGAAAAGCTGCTGAAGAAGTATCTGTACACTTTAAAAATATTACATCAGTGACGAATGGAAATTTTGTGCTTTAATACTTTGCTTGAAAAGTCTCTTTATCCAACATGAAGTCAGCAAATCTCTGCTGCAGCTCCTTTTCTCTCTCCTGCTGTCGCTGCACATCTTCCTTCAGACACTAAGGAAAACATTAAATGAAGCAACCAGTCAGTTTTTCCAACAGCCACACCCATGAAGATCTTTACCAAAGGTTATATTTTAGTTCCTTCAGAAGAAGGGGTCAGAACTGAGACAGGACATTGCTAAAATTACTTATTTAAAATATAAATGTAAAATGGAGCAGTTGATCTAGAACATTAAGAATCACAGTTATCATATTTCAAATGTCAGGTACCTTACCCTGGTTTTGACAGCAGTTAATACCAAACGCTTTTAAGAGAAGAGAATTCAAATTGGAAACTTGCCAGAAGCAGTGCATTGTATTTAACAGTTATCCATAGATTCCTCCTCCATGAGTTTGTTCAAAACAGTTTTCTGGCAATCTTCCTAATTAACCCTGCATCCTACAACAAGGGCTTCCACAAGCCTTTGTCCTGTAACTGCATAGTGCATGAAGAACTACTGCTTGTTCTAAAACTGTCAGCTGCTAGTTCATTTGATCTTCCTTTACTCTTGTATCAGAAGAGACAGTAAATGAATTCTGAGGATTAGCCCCAACAAGTAAAGTGTTATTTACTAAAAAACAGGTGCTACTAGTAGCTATCAAGCTATTTAATACATTTTTACCATTAACTTTCACTAAATCAATCATCACTTCTGAGTTTGTAAACACATCTATCAGCATTTCTGAAGGCTCTTCACAAAGTCAGTTCTAACAACTGATACATTTTATCTTTCTAAAAGCAAGTGGTTGAGATGATTATAACTGAATGGAGCCCTCTCTTCTGGAAGGAAAAAAAAAAAAGGCATCAAAGGAAAAACTGCAAATGAGTACTTATTTCTTGGAAAGTAAGCCTGGCACTGGCTCAAGCCTAGGACTGAGTCTTGGTTGAGAGCTGCCTTGTTAGTGGAATACAGCAGAGAAGAATATCCTGGAGATTCTTAAACTAAGATCAGTGGTTCTGAGGAACTGTTTTCAGGTATCTGAGTATACCTGTTTCTGCTAGTTCTGGGCTGAAGTTAAAGCTGCTAAAGAGAAAGAAGTATCTTCTCAAAGCTATGCCAGCCAGTTAGGCACGTGATGGTATTCAAGAACAATGGTCCAGATGACACACGCACACACTGTTAGCCAGCAACAGGACTGCAGACAAACACCCTGAACTCTGAGGATGGCTCAAAACTTTGATTACAGAACAACTGCTCAGCTTCTGAAACTGACAGCCATGTATAAATCAGCACAATAACCCCACTTCAGTACTGGCTTTCTACAAGTCCAGCCATCCGCAAGTCTGACAACATTGTCAGCTTGAGGGAGTAATATAATCGACATGTGAAAAGAAATGAGACTCTCCTGTAGTACATACTAGCATTTGGTCCACTGACTTTTAAGGAAGTAGGAAGCTTCACTGAAGTTTCAGATCTACCGTAAGTTCTAACAGTAATTAAAAACAAAACAAATCGAATTAAGATAGATATGGAACTTCTGCCGATATGCATTGCAGAAGATTAATAAAATAAACCACACAAGGAAATAAAATAAAAACAAAGTTGAAGAACACACTAGTAGATTAGTCCCAGCTTCTAATATATATCACAGAAGCTTTGATATTGAAGCAAATAGCAGAGAAGTCTGGTAATAGCCAAAAGCGTAATTTAAAAAGAACATTAAATACTTGATACAAACTCAGGCTGTGAACCCCAGAGCCCATGCCTTGTAAAAACCATCTTTTCCATAAAGTGCCTGTACTTGACCTATTACATTAGGAATCTCACCTCCAGTCTCCGAGGGATTGCAGCATCTTCATGTTTCTTCAGTTCCTCAAAAGTACGTAGCTCCAGATGCGCCTGTTCGATTTGGTCCCACAAATCATTCAATTGTTTGATGAGGCCCATTGCTCGAGACTGATAACCACCAAGCAAGATCTTCAGCTTCTTCTCCATCTTGGCCGCCCTCTTTGCTTCAGTTGTCATGTGACCTCTGTTTATCTGCCAGAAGGAAACCAAGAATTGTTTTATTTATCCAGAACTCAAAAGTCAAGAGAAAAAATAACAACAACAACAACAAAAAAAAAAAAAACAAACAAACAAAAAAAAAGAGTAGTAAAACCCTGTCTGTGGAACTATTATCAAGTTGATCAAGTTCTTTGATTTCTATTAACAAATCATACTGCACATTTTACAACAACCTAGATTTCTGGATTAAAATCTTTACAATGTAAATACATTATTCCACGGGTGAAATCCACTAGCCAAAACAGGGGTGACAACACACTATATTGAATACAGTTTAACAGACAGGAGTTGTTGCAGTTGCTGAGCTAAGTAAGCAGCCAAGTGATGTGACAGCTTGCTGTGCTACATCCCACTTACACAGGAGATGCTATTTGCCTTAGTAAAAGAAAACTAAATAAAGAGATTGTGTTCCTATTTTTCAAAATTATCTTCTTAGTCAGCAAAACCAGCCACATCTTTCAATTCTTCTGCTTATCCTAACAGGATTCACCTAAATCATACTCCATAAAGCAAAAAAGCAATCAGGAACATTAAGGCAGCTCTGAATCTGTCTCTCCATTGCAGCGAACCATAATGAAAACATTTAGACTGGTCTGAGTGGCAAATGAATGCCAATGTTGGGACATGGAAGCACCGCTGCAAGGAACAGCAGAAGGACTGTTAAAATGGTAATTCAACCCTACCACCTTCTGCATGCACTTTCTCAGGACATCAGGAGACAAAGAACCAAGACTAAATCCTCACAGAGGTAGGACAGAATAGAGACACCAACTACTGTCTGGTTCTAAAAGGCATGAAAGGCAAATCCAAAAAAACCCAAATGTGGTCATATCCCAAGAACCACCCAGGTGCAATGACAAGAACACAACAGGTGGTGACCCTTCATTCCTGAGGTCATCATAAAGCATCTCAGAAAGACTGCTTGGATTCAAATGTCTCAGTAGCTGAATGCTGGTCAGCTTACTCGATTAACTAATCCAGTATCAAGTAATCAAGTAAGATTTAAAAATCAAAGTTTTGCTGGCAAACGCTTTTACATACAAAGCCAAAAAGCAGAAGCTTTTCCCTGCTCTGAACCCTACAATTACCCAAGATATCATCTTTTACCAATGAAACTAAACTCCACTGGGAAGGCACTACTTTCTGATGTATCCTTTACAGTGGTAACTACAGTCAGCCAAACACCACAGCCACTAGGATTAGTGCAGCCGTCACAATCTTGTGCACCAAGCTATTTCATCAACCTTTCTATTGTCCAATTTTATTAAAGTACCTTCTATTATACAGCTGCATGATTCTGTAAAATGCTCTACTCCTTAACAATTTATTCACTCATTTAAAACAGTTTTAGTAGGTGGTGCAGAGATAAACATAGTGAATGGTCAAGGGAGCAAACTGTTAATGAGTGAGTGAAAGAGAAATTTGACTTTCTGAGCTGTCTGGTTTGCTCCTGGGGAAAGAGATGCAGACTGCTATGCTTTTCAGATTCTGTTTGCAAAGTAGACTTAAGCTATGCCCAAGGTGCTTTAAGCATACAGAAAGGCGTCTCTTTTTCAATATTTATATAAATCTAGAGAAAATTAAATAAATAGATTAGGGATTTGTGAGGATACTCTCTGATGGAAAAGTATGAAAGCTTTAAATGTCTTCACTGGTAAATAATATGCTATTACTGCAACAACAAATACAGCTGTGCGGTAAATGAACTATTTTCCAATTACTGCTTCTTGGATGAAAAACGTATGTTGAGAGCCACTGACATTTAGAGATCATGGAATAGACAGATGCACAGGCAAACAGAATTTTGTTTGTAACAGCGGTCTAATGTAACAAAGATCAACTGTTCCATGTTGTTTCACAGCATTACAGACAACGTAGAGCATGCTTGGTGTGAAATGAAATTTCCATCAGAATGTCACTCTTCCAGAACAGGTTAAAAAAGACCATTCAGAAAAGCTCCACTATTCTGTCATCCCAAGTGAAGATCCGTCAGCAGTCTAATTTTCTAATAAAATGTTAAACACTGAGTACCTGAGAACATGAAATACAGTTAAAAGCACTATCTCCACCACACAGAAACAAGACTGGATCAGGCACTGCAGTCAGAAGTCCTGAATTAGCTGCATGCTCCAAGTATCACCAGTAGCAGTGGCACTACTGGGTTGATCTTGCACCTTTACACACTCAGGCTGGGATTCACGTTGCTTGGCTTTAGACATCAACATCTGAGCCTCTCACCTGAGGTCCTTCCACGATCAGGAGAGAAACTGGCAACTCTAGGGCATGGTTCAACTGATCCAGGGCCTCAGAACGAGACTAAGCACACCACTGAAGTGCTCTTCACTGACTGAGATGGGAGCACAGACTGCTTGCTCAGACACCGTTACCTAAGGTCTGGTGGATCAGTCCCACCCTAAGCATCTACTGTTTTAATGTATGAGATACAATAAAGCATTTTTTTTTGTCCAAGGAAAACCAAAGCCAGCTCAAATCTAATGCTTATTATAGTATTAGACCCTGATTATTTAAGCACTCTTGAAATTTTCAGACAATGAGAACTGGACTGCATATTTCCGAGTTGTTCTGGACATAGATTCTTATTTTTAACTACCAGAGCTCCTTAGGTTGCACACTGCTATTCAGCCCTGGCTTTTATACTCAGTTCCTTGTCTATACTGAATTATCATAGGCTTCACTGCTGTAAAAAGAAAAGTAAGAGGGGGAGAAAGGGGAAAAAAAAAAAAAAGAGCCTCCCAAGTATCTAAACCCAGAAATAACAGCCCTTTCTTCCTTCTTAACAGCCCTTTCTTCCTTCTCTGCTTATAGAGAGAAATGCGAACACTCATCACCTTTCGTCCTTCCTCTCAACTACGAGATTTTAGGACCTACTACGAAAAGGTCAAAAGAAGGTCTCAGCTTTTGTAACAAATACTATTTATTAAAAATTGCTGACTGCTGCATTAATGCCAACAACTGCGTATGATTTTTAGGTCAAGCTTCGTAAAATTTTAAGGCTCAGATACCAAGCTAAAAATTCCAAGCAGTTATGAAGAGGTGTGTTTAAACAGTAGTCTACATTATTTGCTTAAAGCTAAGAAATAGATTTCAGTAAAATCTGACAACTATTTCCCCCCAAAACCTAGCAGAAAACATAAAGACATCTGAAAGATTTCTCCACTTATTTATTTTGTACTGTTCCTTGGCTGGCTTTGGTTCCACTGACTTTTGTACCAGCTATAGCAAAACGGGAACAGCATGTACATACATGGGGTAAAATTATATATGATGTTAGGGCAAGTGAGAGCGCCTCATCCCATCCCAAATCTCTTGCGTAAAAGCCTTCCCTCATGCCTAGTAGTGTTCAGTTTTCAGTACTACACTAGAGAGTCAAAGAAGAGAAACCAGAACAAAGCAACAGACATAACTGGAGGTTTATAAAATATGATCTAGAAAAGGAAGACCAACTGAAAAAACAGGGAGGTTTATAATTTTTTTTCACTACCATATTTTTGTTAGAAAATGAAGACAGACACATGTTTTAAATATGCCAAAGATCACTGTGAAAAATTAGTCTGTTCTTATGTCCACTGAGAAAGGAAGATGGGTTTAAATTTGGCAAGGACATTTTAGACAGGAGGTTGGTTGTAAGGTTTAACTAAGGACAACAAAGAACAGGGAAAGACTGCTTACAAGAACTAACATCCAGTGGGAAAAATGTTAAGAAAAACTGACCCTGAGGAAGGAAGGGCTCAAGTGCCCTCAAAACTACATTTTCACAATTCCTCATCTCACTAAGTCTGCTGAGGACACCACTCCTTCAGTTCAAAGGGCTGGTTTTCCCTGTACTGACTGTTTTGTTTTCCCTCCATTAAACATGGAGCTTCTGAAAATCCCTGAAGAGCACTAAGCTCTCTTGTCTTCCAACTGATCTTCTGAATCATGCCTGATGGATAAAAAACATGGAAGAAAAACTGCTGCATGTTCTTACCAGAACCATATTCAAAAGTAAACCAACTTGTTCCGCGACCTTGGAGAATCAACACATTATCATAAAGCTGCTTAGCTTGTGCAGAGAAATCCTCTGCCAGCTTCAGCTACGCTGGATGAATAGGTTACTCCTGGAATCTATATAGGACTACTCCAAATGTTACTATAACTTCCTTCCTCACCTCAGACCCACAAGTGGTCCTCCCATACTCAATTCTGCTGGCAGGAGCTCCACTAACTTAAATAGCAGGGTTTGTGAACTTGCCGCATATTGACTCAGTCTGCCAGAGTAGCTGGACTGAGACAATGCACACTAAGATGACAGCCTTCTGCTCAACGCCAGGTTACACTGACCAATTTTCACCAGCATTTCACACCACCCCAGGGACAATGACTGTAACACTATGGCATCCTTTGTGCATGTTTAGGTGGCCTTTACAAACTTGATGGTGCACTCTATGATAGCATGTTTTTGAAAAATAAATTCATTAATTGCTCTACTTAAAAATATTTTCCCACTTCCATGCTCTTGGACAGAATTCTCCATTCTTTGGCTTGAAACACTGTTTCAGCTGTCTAAATTCTGACCAGGCAAAACTCTTTACAAAGCCTGCCACTTCACGGCTTGACACAATTTCAACACTGCTGTAAAACTGAAGATGATGCTTACTTCACATTATGATGGGGTACAAGGTGATGATTAGTGTCACAGCAGTCACAAAGGGACAGTGTGAGTAACTTTCAAGAGGATTAAATCTTATTTTGTCATCTAATTGACTGGTATCACAGTTTTTCATGGAAAGGTTCAGTCACAGGTGATCCTCAAATTAAGGTGCTGCTGGTATGCAACTGCACCTCCCAGCTGAAACTAAACCACATGTTCAAAGCTTGCATGAACATATAAAACTATCTTTCCCCAATTTAATACGGAACCCTCAACATAAATACCTATATTGTACTTTGCTATGTAGATCACATACCATTAAGGCTTACTGATACCTGCAGAAAGCTATTCTCTCTACTCACAGTCAAAACTAGTAACCCAAGATTAATCTCCATTTGAACTACATTTCACAAATTATGACAACTTGCCTTCAAACATCTAACACAAGCTGGCAGGACTGTTGAGTAAAGACAGTACAGGGTACATCAAGAGCAACTGTTCCCACAGAAGTTCACAGCATCCACCTATCTAGGTCTAGAATAATACAGAAAGTTACTGAGCAAGTTAGCAGTCACTACTGATCTACAATGATGACATTAAAGCCCACTTTGAAAATTTTTATTTGGGAATTGCTTCTAAGACTAGTAGTATTATCAGTGATACCCATATATCACAATCACAGTAAAAACACATCTAGAAGAGCATAGTTTAAGAAGAAAATCGACTAACTTATTTTTTACTAGGCTTTCCTGAAAACACTACCTCTCCCTGGGGGTAGTGGGAGGAAAGTTACAGTAAGATCACATACAGCAACAGCTACCTCAGGCTAACAGCTTTGATTAACTGTAAGCAAACATGGGTTACTGCTGTGTCTGATGAGGTAATATGGCAGAGAGCACAGTGTAATTACCTTCAAAAACTATCACTGCAAGCCCAGAGTTCTTGGACTGGTCCCTTCCAGAGAAGAGGCTAACAATCTTGTGGAAGCTCATAAAATAAATTAGCAAACAGCCTGGTTCCCTCTCAGTATATAGCAGAAGCCCCATTATGATCTTACAGACGTCACTAGTACACTAGTACTCTATTCCAGCAGCTACTATTAGGCAAGTATAAATGAAGCAAGTTACTTTATGAGCAGCAACTCACACTGGCCCAAAACTCACAAGTTCTGACAATGCTGCTTCATATTAGGACAGGCTGTAAAGAGCAATTGGCCTGCAGATCAGGTGGCTTCCATATCAATTTATACTTTTACCTGTTCAAACACAATTTTCAACAGTGATGGTGTGCCTTTTGCAATGAAGAGCTTTGTCAATGCTGACCTTTATTTCTAAGCACATAAATTCCCATTATGAACTATATTTCCAAAGGTGAAACCTGATTTCACCAACCACCGCAGAGGAAATCAATGGTTTTAGACACAGAGCAAAAACCCCTCTTACCCTACTACGAGCAACTGGCCAAATAAAAACTAACTGTTATGCAGTCTAAGTTTATTCTTAAAAGAACTTTTGCATTGCTCATTTCCGTTCTGGCACATCCTGGACTGAGGACATGCAGAAAAACTTTTTTCTATACAAAAAGTTATCCAGCTCCCCAAAAATTATGACCTTAGAAGAAAGGCTAGCACAACAGTCCAATCTGAAGACAAATTCCAGACTCATAGGCATGGTCACAGAATATGCATAGGAAGAACCCTCCTTACTGGCATTCATCAGCTTCCTTCCAAAGGTCCCAAAGTCAGTCACAGTAACAGAACTGGTATAAAGTCAACTAGTAGCATTTCCCTCTGAAAATAACTCTTTAACAGAAGAAGTATAGTTTGGTTTCCTAAAGCTGTTCAGTTGGCAGTATGGGAAATGTCACTGCTTTAAGAGTTGACTAGTTAGATTTGAATAAAACTCTTATCTATTTTCCTCCTTCCTGCTCATGGTAATGAAGGTTTTGGGGAGGGCAGCTGCCAACTGCAAATGTCATTTGTGGAGAAAACCAAGGACACAGTAAGTTAATTCTCCTAAAGGGCAGTGAACACTGGGGTTTTTTCCCAGACTTCTAACATGCAAAGATACAAAGCTCCGGCTCAACTCAACAAGTTGTAAATGGAAGAGACAACTATTTCCCAGACAGTACAAGTACACTTAAAGATTTAGCAGTTTTAGATAGTGATTTTCAGTCACAGGTCTACTAGTGCTTCGCAAACAAAACTACAGAGCCCCATAAGTTAGACACTACTCCTTTCCCAGTGACAGAAGAATCAAGGGAGACAATAAGACCCAGTTTTGTTTCACTGATCTGACTTGCTCTAGGTGCCTCCATAATAAAAAGAGAAAAAAAAAGGAAACCTGAGAGGGAAATTGAACTCTTCAGTGGGCCGAGGTGCTCTCAGGAGGAGCTTCATCTGTACCAAAACCAAAGGGGACCTAAGGCAACTGCAGATCTGTTAGTTAGGAGGCTAAACTAAGGTGTATCAAATCTGAACTCATGGGACTTGCTCAAAACCAGACAATGAATACACACCTGCACTACAAAGAAAAGGCAAGATTTCTGGCTAAATCCATTTATATTCCCTGGCACATTTTTTCTTACTGCAGACACAAGTTATCCCTGGCAACACAAAAACCTTTTATGTATTGCTTTCCTCATTATAGGTTATGGGTTACCTTTATTGTGGATCCCACAATGATTCCAAAATTCTCCAAGCAAAGATGTGATGTGCTATAGCTAAGATGATCTAATAATCCAGCAACTGTGGAAAAGGGTCTGCTGCTTGATCTAAAAATAATTAGGTTTTTGGCAATTCTATGAACTGATCCAGGCTACAACAGAGTTACAAGAGCAATGGTTATGAGGTCAGAGGCAATGGTAGGGGGCAGCTGCACAAAAGTAGCACTGACCCTATCTGACACAAGCCGAAACCATAGAATCATCTAGGTTGGAAACAGACCTTTAAAATTATCAAATCCAACTGTTAACCCAGCACTGCCAAATCCACCACTAAACCACATCCCCAAGTGCCACATCTATGCGCCTTTTAAACACCTCCAGGGATACTGACTCAATGACTTCCCTGGGCAGCCTGTTCCAATGCCTGATAACCCTTTCAGTGAAGACACTACAACCTCCTTTCAAGTAGCTGTAGGGAGACATAACGTCTCCCCTCAGAGCCTTCTCTTCTCCAGGGTAAACAACTCCAGTTCCCTCAGCTGCTCCTCACAGGACTTGCTCTCTAGATCCTTCACTGGACACCCTCCTGCACCTCAGTGTCTTCCTTGGAGGGGCCCAAAACTGAGCACAGGATTTGAGATGCAGCCTCACCAGTGCTGAGTACAGGGAGGGGGACAATCACTGCCCTGGTCCTGATGGCCACACTGTTTTGGATACCAGCCAGGATGCTGATGGCCACCTGGGCACACAGCTGGCTCATGCCCAGCCGGCTGCTGACCAGCACCCCCAGGCCCTTTCCCACCAGGCACCTTCCCAGCCCCCTGCCCCGAGCCTGTAGTGCTGCCTGGGGTTGCTGTGACCCAGGGGCAGGACCCGGCACTGAGCCGTGTTGAACCTCAATACAATTGGCCTCAGCCCATCGGTCCACCCTGTCCAGATGCCTCTGCAGAGCCTGCCTGCCTTCAAGCAGTTCAACACTCCCCCCCCCCCCCCCCCCCCAACTTGGTGTCATCTGCAAACTGACTGATGGTGCACTTGATCCTCTCGTCCAGATCACTGATAAAGTTGTTGAACAGGAGTGGCCCTGGCGCTGAGCATGGGGGAACACCGCCTGCTGGATTGAACTCCATCCACCACCACCCTTTGGGCTCGGTCCTCCAGCCAGGTTTTTACCCAGCAAAAAGTACAGCTGTGCAAGCCATGAGCAGCCAGTTTCTCCAGGAGAATGCTGTGGGAAATGGTGTCAAAAGCTTTACTAAAGTCTAGGCAGACAGCACCCACAGCCTCTCCCTCATCCACTAAGAGGGTGACCTTGCCACCGAAGGAGATCAGGTTTGTCAAGCAGGACCTGCCTGTCATAACCCCATGCTGGCTGGACTGATCCCCTGTTTGTCCTGTACGTGCTGCCTGATGGTGCTCAGGCTGAGCTGCTCCATAACCTTCCCCAGCAGCATGGTCAGGCTGACAGGCCTGTAGTTCCCCGGATCCTTCTTCTGGCCCTTCTTGTAGATGAGTACCACATTTGCTAACTTCAAATGCTTCAAATGATAAAACCATCCCAGCCATAGCACAAGCTGCATGGTAACCATTCTGGTAAACAGTAAAAGTATGTTCACACTGATAAAGACAATTATCTGGGTAGAACCCCTAGGAATCTGAGTTACCCAGGAGAAGTATATACCCTCCAAAACCACTGAACTATAAATACACATACTCCGATGATAAACTGTACATTAAGCAGAGATCAGACACTGCAACAGTGGTCTTGCATAAACTGTCAGCTCTATCAGATTCTGAACAGCTTGACAGTGGACCGTGACAACCACTGAAGACCACTGATAACCCTCAGATGTTATCCCCTGGTGCCAACTATAGTCCCAACAGACCTTATTAAAAAAAATCATATTCCACAACAGCAACGCAGTAGTATAACTGAACATATGTGACAATAAAAGCTGACTACTCGGGGATTCCACCATAGTTTAGCTTTATGAGTAATTTCTCTATTCCTAGTCTTATAAATTTTCTGCAGGTGTTTTCTCAGTAACAGCACACCTGAAAATCCCAAAGAAAATGCAAGCTTTAGAAGCATGTAAACTAGAGAGAAATTAAAATACAATCTCTGATAAACTAGTTATGGATACACCTTGCAGCAGAACGTACCACGTAACCTATAAACCTGCAGCTAAGCAACTGAATTTCAATGTAAATTAATTCAAAGGACTTGGGCTGCAACCAAAAGCAAAAGTGGACACTTTGGTCTGATAAATTATCATCTTGGTCTACCTTGGATACTGCAAAGAATAGCTAATTTACTATGCTTTACATATACAGTGTAACTAGAGCTTCTTCCGCTGCAGACTTTCATGGTGTTTATAATTTAACAATCAACTGAAATGATGATGTTAACTACCACAGTTTTAATAAAAATATTTGCATGCTGCAAGCCAACTATGAACCATCTTCAAAGGAAAAGTAATGCTGGCAGGCAGTTTCTACATTATGTACTATGAAGGCAAGCAACTAGCTTGTTACATAAATGCCTCTGCTATCTCATTTTATCTAATACGGTTCCTACTTTAACATACACCTTAGGTAGGAATGCTTTTCTTTATAAATATATTGCTTGGAAGAAGTGAAGATACTGCAGGGAACTGAAGCAGTTACTAAGTGCAACTGTGAGCACCAGGAAACTCCCATTTCTGAAATGACCAGGTCTGCAGTGTAGCCTAGCCTTGAACAAATATACTAGACTTCTAGAAGCTACTGGAAAGATCAGAAAATTCCACCAGGATTCAAGCCAAATCTAAGCTGTACCACAGACATAGTTAGGTCACCAGGATTCACTTGCACGGACCTGAAACTCCCCATCCGTAACGCAAAAAAGTTCACACACTAATTCTGTAGCGCTCTTAACCACATTAAGTAGCACATTCAGAGTCCAAAACCTTCAAAATAAAGGAGAAGTTAAAAGTATTACTAATACATAGCAGTATATTCCAATATTAAAACTATTGCTGAGTTGTGCATTACCCCTGCTGATGCCTGGACGGGATATCTAGCCAAACAGAAGCTCTCCACAACTGCTCCACTTTGCCTTCTCAAGTTCATCAATAACAGCACAAATCTGTTTGTGATACCACCATCAATTTCAGTCATGTCAACATATACAGGGCTGCTACCACTAAATCACTCAGGCAGTGAAAACAGGCCAATTAGAGAAAGACGACTGTTTGTCCACACCATCAATCCACCCAGTAATCTCTGAGCAATGAAGACAGCACTAGAAATAGCTGGTTTTTTTGAACAGGATCTGCAGGGTGTTAGCAGTCCCATATGGAAGGATTAGTGACTACCCGATGTGCAGCTGTTTCCAGCAAGTATCACTAAACTCTCATGGTTTTTTCCTAATGATCTTAGTGCAATATAAAGGGAAAGAAGCAGCCCCCAAAGCTGACCAACATCAGTTTCTGTTGCTGGCAAACTATATTTTACAGTTTCTACTCTTCTCTCAAAGGAAGTTAAAAGTACAAGCAGTATCTTGGGGTATTGAAAGCTGAGCTAATATCCCTGCTTTTCATTAAGGTTGTCTGATACTTCCCATTAAAATATCTATTTCAACTGATACTGCTTTCAGACAAATTTCCTTGAAAAAAAAAAACATTAAAATGAAGGTGGCTTTTGCCATTGCTGAGGATGAGTTAGGAAAAAAAATAATGGCTATGCTTTTTTCATTGCATATTCGTTTCTTCATTAAACTGCTATGGGGTTTATTTATTATTTTAAAAATTATTTAGCTGGTGAGCTATACATAGAAAACTGTATATGCGTATCTTGCTTTTAGGAAGGGCCTTTTAAATAGGTCAGGCAACAGAGCTGCACTAAACTGCAGTTTGCACACTTGGGACAGATTTTCAGCTCAAATTTAACTTTGCAAAGAGTCCACCTGCACTCCACAAGCAATGAGTTGTGAAAGACAGTGCAGTATTTCCACTGCACCTGCAGCTGTGAGGCACAGCAAGCTCTGCTGGCCCTGGGTGCCTGACTGAATTGTGCTATTCTGAACACATACACAAGCTTGCTCTCTCACTTTACTGTAAGAGCACCAAGCAATCAGCCCTATCTAGCAGTGCTCCAAGCTCCCAACTAATCTGAAGAGATGTAGCCACATCAGCAAGATGCGAAGTCTCATGATTGCAGCAATTGTTTGTACACACAGCTGTCTGGACTTTGTTAACTGGCTTCCATGGAGTCCCATGCAATACTGGCAGCAAACGAAATGCCTTTTTTTTTTCCTTGGTGAGACCTCCAACTTGTATTTTGCTTCCTGGATGACTGTCTTGTGACTACAGAGCAATAAGCACTTACAGTATGAACAAATGCAACAGGAGTTTGACGAATAGATGACTTGACCTTACTTCCTTTGCTTCAATACCCTCAATAAGCATACCACTACCTACTCATTCAAATACTGGGAGGAGACCAACAGAAATCAACAGCACAAGAAAGCCTACACAGAAGTAACCAATTTAGAATGCAGAAACAGTGCACAGCATAACGGCACAGGGCCACACACTGAACAATAAAAAGAAAAAATATTCAATAGCTATTTATTAAGCAAGTACCGTCCACCCCATGCAGTAAATGAGTCTGTGGAAAAATTAGGATGTAATCATGCAACTAAAGACTGTCTCATAACACATATGCATAGGCAAATGAAGGCTGCTAGGAGTAATGCCGTTTGTGCATTCCCTGACTTCAACTTTTTGACTTTGCAACTTTAAAAAAATGCCCTTCTAACACAGGTTTGAGCGTAAGATATTTAGATTTCAAAAGCATTGGTAGACAAATGAGGTCCAGCCCTCAGACTGCTGGCGGAAGGCCAGCAGTGCCCCCCCCCCCCCCGCGCGCAGGTAACGCTCCTGCGGCCACAGGGCAGCGCCGAGACCGTGAGAGCACGTCCCCCCGCGGGCAGCGCTGTGCGGGGCAATGGCGCCCTCTGCTGGCGGAGCCGCCGCACGGCACCGGCTCGGCCTCCAACCCCACAGCGGCTGGGTGCGCCGGCTACCTGCGGCTGCGCGGCTCCTGGTCCCAGCCGGGGGCTAACGACCGCCAAGGCTGTACCTGGGTGACATTCTTGAGTCCAAAACACACGTCCACGCCGTATTTCATGTGTATGCACCAAGTGAGAAGTTGGCCTTTCTGGCCTCCCGTATCATTTCTGCAGTACTAGCTGTTCACGGAGGTTTGCTTCTAGCAACAGTAGCCTATGTCCGACGTTAAATACACAAGAACTTTTTCTTAAAAGTTTCCTTTTACCAGATTAAAAAAATAACCCAATGCCTGCCTAATTTAAAGAGACTTGTTTTTGAAAACAGTTCATGACTTACTGCAAGTCTGAACAAACACATGTTCTGTGGGAAGAACCAATTTAAAACCAGTTTGCTGCTTCTCATGAAAGCTGTGCATTTCTGTGTATTGTGTAGAGCGTTTGGGTGAAACTCCAGAGAGAGGACGGGGCACGGGAAATCAGTGTCTAAGGGTTTGAATTGCCTTCTTCTGCCTGGTGTACCATACCTCAAATTATTTCCTCTCCACACACAAATCCCTCAATCCCAGGACACCCTACCAAAACTTGACGCCTTGTTAAGGGCTGTGACTGTTGCGCGGAGGACGCTGTACTCCACCATCCAGCAGAAAAAGATGTAGTTTTCAGTTCTTAGTCCATTAGTGCCCTGCAATAGGACTCAAACTGCACGCAGACACATCGGTGAGATGCTGCCACCTGAACTCTGGCATTTTGTACTTGCAGAAAACATTAGTTATGCAAATACACAATGGCAAACTTGAAATCGGGGTTTAAAATGTACCGATAAGGAAGCCTACTTTTTCCTGCTGAAGTCGAACAGCATCACAAACATCTATTGTCCTCTTTTGTGGAGGGAATCATTGGAATTGGCAGAGGAAGCCAGTCTGGCAAGAATTCAGGATTATCTCAACCTTTGCATACATAATAGTCAATCAGAAACCAAATCTTAAGTTGGAAAGAACTTCAGAAGAGTTTTGGGACAGAGATGTTGGTTTTAAGCATCTTTCACTGAAGTATCTCATACTGGCCACTATCAGGGACAAAGTGCCAAACTAGAAAGGTCAGGTATCTGATCTGCTAATAGCAGAGACTGAGAAAACAGCACAAGATCCACGTGGAAATAAGACAGAGCAGAACTTCACCCTTTCTCCCGTTGAGAAAAAAGTGGATGAGATGAGCTGTTACAGCTAATAGTGCAAGAAGAAACTGCATGTGGGAATATTCTAAGAAAAGGAGGAGGAAGATGAGCGAAGGTCATTCAAACATAACTTTCCTCAACAACTTCTTCAAAGGAATCTCACCAAATGACCTGAATGATTTATAAAGTAACCTGTAACTCTTCAATAAATGAAAAAACCTAAAACACACGAGGAGAAAATTCAAAAAAGAAAAAAAGAAGAGGCAGGCGCAAAAAGCAAAAAAAAGTGACACTGACCTCAAGCCTCTTCTCAAGTGACTCTATCCTGTCTTTTTTGCTGGCCAGGTTAGCTCTTGTGTAGCGGCTCTGTCCAGGCAGGTATAACACTTGGCTGTAACATTCTTCCCACACCTGGTTATAAGCTTCACTTGAAAGCTCTCCATGCCCCATTCCTTGCTTTACCACTTCCATCTCTTGTGCCAGTAGATCCTGTGCCTGTTGGAAATGATGAGAAATAAATTGCAGTTACAATACATGGGATACAAGAAAATTCCTCTTCTTTTCAATCCTTCGGTGTGCAATTCATGGGGGCAGTTTCTCTTTTCATACTAAAAGCTCACCATCAGGTTAAGCTAACTATGAAATCTAACACAGATGCTGTGGATTATAAATGAAACCCAGGCTATAAGGCTACTCACAGCACAACTATCCCTCATTTTCTGTAATTTGGCCAAACCTGACATCACTCTGCTGTAGCTAATGAAAGCTGTGGCACAGCTAGATACTTCATCTTGCTGCAGAAGAAAAGAGATAAAAGCAAGGACCTTGAGGGGAGAGAAAACTGTACAGACAGAAGCAGCCGTTCTACAAAAAAAAAAAAAAAATAATATTCACTTTTCATTTCCTTTTGCTTACCCTTCTCCACACAACCTGGAAAGTCAACTCTAAACGTTAACGGGTGAGCTGCGTAAGCTCCCCTGCAGAAAATACTACTCTGACTTTAACTAACATACGTTCTGTAGCTAGAAAACTACTAGTGAGATATGAGCATTCTGTTGTTTCCAGTTCAGTTTATAAAGTAACTTAGACAGAACTGAAGAGATTCATGCTGTTCTCACAACTTAGTATTTCTGACAAAGAGCCTGGCTACAGGCCACACAACTACACAGGCACCCAAGTACTTCCCGTTTTATTTGTCACTAAATAACTAAAATATTTTTGCCAGTCTGGACTTCATTGGTTCTAAGTGCACGTCCTCTCTTTAAACAGGATTTACAAGTGCATCACAAATTTCTGTATCACCAGTAGATACCTTACTGCAAGCAGATGTATGTTTTCTTGCATATTATTTATACATATTGCCCAGGAATTAATCCAGGTATCACCAGATTTGACAACTCCAGGAACACCAGGGAAAGGACAGGTAAAACAGGAGTACTCCAACCACACTTGTCAAAGCTAAATATTATAAAGATTCACTTTCAATTAGCCTCTATTTGTACACTATAAGGAACTACTTAAGGCTATGTAGTTGTGGTATCAAAACAGTTTGATAGCTTTAAGAGCTCAGCACACTGTGCTTAGCACCTCTGCTAATCTTTGCCAAAAGAGCACTACACACCAGGAAAAGAAACATTTTATGATGGGATTTTAGTAGGAAGATGTTCTAAAAACAAATGAAGTACACCAAAATAAGCAAGCCCTGATGAGAGCATGGAGATAGGAAAACTTCCTGGTTTGAATGTGACTTTAGACAAAAGAGGGAATATTATGTTGAATGGTAGACAGCAAGCAGGCGCAAGGTTGCAAAAAAATTCTGCCCATCAGTTAGGAGACAAAATTTTCAGTGACTCTGAAGAAAGTTTCCAGACAAAAACTACTGGACTGCATGGTAGTCTCTATGGGAAGAGATACAGAACCCAATTCTCATTGTACTTCAAAACCACCAGAGAAAGCACTCAGAGAGTGTTCCTAAGGGAACAATCTCACACTGGCAGAGCAGGGAAATTCATGATTTAACTGTATTTTCCATCTTCAACTTCTGCTCAGAAATCTTCAAGTATAATTTTTCATTTAACAGCAAACTGGAAGTACATACTGTTCAGTGTTTCTCATTTTAGGCCCCTGATTCATTGGTCTGATATACTCAGGGAGACTGATTTAAAATCTGCTTGTGTATCTTTAAAGTAATACAGGATTTAGGTGTAGAGATACCACAGCTATTGTTAGAACGCAAGCCTCAGCAGCAGTCTGCATAAAACAGATGACTCGGTGGCACGTGATTTTGTCCTTTTCACTCATTTTTATTCCTGTAAGCATTTGGTCAAAGGTTACTGGCACAACTTCACAGGTGAAACTCTTTGAAAGAGCTAACCGCAGCACTGTGCGTCTGAACTGTCTATCTGTCACTTGGCAGCAAAAGGCAACATCTGTAGTTGCTTAAATAAATGAACAACCCGAACCGGAACTCTTTGGTACACGACTGCTATTTAACTTGGGATTACAATGCAAAACAGGACAGACTGCCCAGACAGCCTACTCATTTCAACCAGCAGTAACCTATTTTGCCTGTTCAGCACTTTTTAACCAGGTATGCTTTAAGATCAGTTGCCACAGCCCAGCAGGCTCTGCACTAGCACAGCCCTGTTGGATCAAGCTTGACAAGCGTAATTAAACAACTTGATTTGCTGCTCCAATTTATAAGCTGGCTACCATGGTCATGTTTAGTTTGCACCACTATGAAAAAAATGCTTAATAATTCTGACTTAACAAACTACATAGGCAGCAGACGGTGAATATCACACCTAGTTAAAGTCTCAATGATTTAACACCAATTTCCAGAAAGAGCAAAGTAGAATTTGGTAACTGTTGGAGTATTGTAGCTCCTAACATTACTTAAAATAATAAGCAATCACACCACATTCAAGATTGTATCCAAAAGACAATGTCTCAACAAATAACAGCACTCTCATCATTCTGCTGAGTGTCTAGATTAACATCAGCTCACAGAAAAGAGAATATGCACTTCAGTTACCCTTACAGCTCTCCATACAACCCTCTGGAGACCTCCCAAATAATCCACCTTTTTTTGCAAGATTACAGAGCCGTGACATAAGGAGACACTAGGTCACTGGTAATTAGGCCACACAATTCTCACCTTCTTGAGATCCTCTTTGGAGAATTTCTCGTAAGGATTTTGTTCCAAGTAAGCCATATGTTCTGCATTGTTGCTTCCAAATCCTGGGCCTTTCCCCTTCTTACCACTAGGCTGTTCTCCAAATGGGTGATGTAAAAGGTCAAAATGAAGCATAGTAATCATCTCCTTCTTTATTAGCTCTTCACTCTTCTGCAAATCTGTTAGAGGTGGTTCCACATTTAAGGGTCTCAGTATTGTTTCATTAACCTGCCCAGGAATAATAAAAAAAAAAAAGTTCACAAACATATACACCAAAGAACACATTAAATTCATATACCTCTACCTGAGTATGAATTTTATACATCAGCTAAACCATGCAGAACAGGTGCAAAAATCCCTTGCCATGTGACATGCATACAACAACCTGAACACTCAATTGTGCTTTCATTTGTGCATATGAAATACCTCATGACAATTTTGCTGTGAAAGTTTCCCGTAATGGTGAAATCAGCATACTCAAATAAAGATTTCATTCTCTCATGATCTACTTAGACTGTATTTCCTCCTATAATGGTTAAAACCTTCATTTCTGTTTTTTTCCTTAACTGAATTTTGTTTCCACTTACTTCTGAGGGCCGTGGTAGATTCTTCTGAACAGCTTTGTGCATTCTCTTCAGTTCCTTTGCACGCTCTGCATCTCTGAGAGCCTAGACAAACAAGCTAAGTGTTACTCCAGCTACTGTAATATAATCAGAAGCCTCCCAGAAATGCATATGATAAAAAAGCTCATTACTGCAGCAAAGATTCCTTTACTATAAAGACTTCATGTTACGTAGCCAAAACCAAATAATGTGATGACACTCACTGCCTCTAAAGTAAATGAGCCCAGCAGACTAACTCTAAGAGGGCAGATACCCTAAAAAGTAATTTTCAGCCATAAAATTCTCCTTCACCCTCAACCCAGAAGACTTCTTTCTTTGCAAATTTCTCCACATCAAGTTTGACAACTGCTCTAATTCTCCAGACATGAAATCCACCAGGAAAAGAAAGACGCATAAATTTGCAGCTAGTACTCAATTTGTCCTCTTCAATGACTTAAAGTAACTACTTCAGTAAAACAATACTTTCAGAAGTGTAAAAACATGAGATTTTTCCTTACATCCCACTTTCAGGCGATAACTAACATGAAAAGGCAGTGTTGTCTAAAACTTCAGGAACAGTGACCAGGATTTTCCATGTTCTTATCCCAGGCATGTCACACCTTCATTCAAAAGGCAGGATGATATTCCCTTGTATGATATTACAAATCAAATTCTTTCCTCTATTCTACACACAGAAATTGTATGTATTTATTCAGACTTTTCATTAGGGTATTTATGCATAAAATACACGTATATATGCAAATAATGTGTTCCTCCCCAAATGGGACATGCTAGGAATCATATTTTGGGAAATGCTTACCATACTAGAAGACAGCAGAGCATAGAATTTTTTTAAAGTATTTTGTTCACTTGCCAAAGTAGTGTCATTGGCAAAACTCTCTCTGAACTCAAAAAACCATTTACTTAAGGCAGGGGTCCTCAAACTATGGCCCGCGGGCAGGATACAGCCCCCCAGGGTCCTCAATCCGGCCCCCGGTATTTACAGAACCCCCCTGTCTGCCCCGCCCCCCCCGCAGGGGGTTGGGGGGGGAAACCAAGCAGCCGCAGATGACTTCCTGCCACCTAATCCCCACACTGGCCCCCTGTTTAGAAAGTTTGAGGACCCCTGATTTAAGGTATATAACAAAATCAGACTTGCATCACAAAAATTAGGATAAGCAATAAAAGAGACAAAACAGAAAAGTTTGAAGTGTCTCTAATTACTGGCCAGTACAGCTATTTAACCACCAGAATTTAAGCCAGCACTTTATCCAGCCTTCCTTGATTCTGAAATGAAAGAAAATGAAACCAGGGACCTGTTCACACCTTGGCTGTCTGGGTAATCCTGTGGTACAAGTCACACAAAAGAGGTGAATTCACTGCATGGTAGATTTCTACCTGTGTGCCACCAGCCTGCCTGAATTTGGATACATCTGTCTTGTATTTCACAAACAGTAACTTTTAACCTTGAGAAAATAACCTGAAAATGAAAAAAAAGGAACCCCAAAATAACTAAAACCACCCCACAATTCTCACGTGCTTAAAATCAAGCATGTGCCCCTGTAGAAAAACTTCTAATTGTGTTTTTATCTTTTGGGGGACAAACACACAAGGTAGGACATACACACTCTTCATCATAGAAAACGATGTGATATGTAACATTAACAAATTAGGAAAAGGGTTCAGACAGAAAACTAATATATAGCACCTGTGTGTGTATATTCTGATGGCAACACACAAACCAGGTAAATTTTACTTTGTTATCCTGTAGAAGCTGTACCACTTCCACTGAACAGGTATGAAACTATGGGAACCATACAAGGAACATCTTTTTATTTTACACAAAAGGCACTATCTGTATCACACACACACACCAACCTGCTTGCGGGCATCTATATCGGCAGTATCTTCTACAAAGGTTTCATCTACTTCATGTTCCTCAAGTTCTTTTTCTGCATTTTCAGGTAAAACAATCTCAAAGTCGTTCTTTGGTGCAGGAAGGGCCATGAGTCCAAGGCGCAGATGCTCACGAGACTCTCTCTCCTGTTGAAATAACAGTAAGATATAACACTGGATTCACACACTAAGGTGCAATACAATCAAATTCCATTCACCTACATTAACAAATATGAACAATACACAACTAGCATCACCTAGCCATCTTAGTCTGCTGCAAAGCCAACAGAAACAAAATCCAATTGAAGTCTAACAGAAGAGGCATGTTACTAATCCAGGCTGGCCTGCAGACCACCACCCCAGAGTTTATGCACTATTTAAGCACAGAAACTCTGTGATACTAAAAAAAAAACCCATCAGACAGCTTTCTTAAAGATAGCTAATGAAATCTTCGAACAGGCTGAAATACTTTCAAGCAAAGCAGCATGGTACCTACACCTCCCAGTAGTTTCAGACAACAGCAGAGACCCACATAAATACCTTTCAAGAAACTGAAAATAGGTAAAAACCTGCACACACTGATGACGGACACAGCAGTTACTTGCAAGCCTAACTGGAACTTGTTTCCTTGCCGTTGCTCACAAATCTGGGGACTGTGACATAGTACAAAACGGAGACCACCAGCACCAGATCTGGAAACAGTGGAGTCAATCACAAAGTTGAAGCCCCAGTTTTCCTTCTAGCAGCAAAAAGCTTTTTTACTATAAAAAGGCTGAGACAAAACCAAACTAAGTATAAGGACACCAAATAAACCTCATTCTTCAAGCTAAGAGGAAACCTGAAATTCTGAACCTGTAGTTATTTTTGTGAGAAGAACATGCCAAAAAAATTGAAGTGGATATCCTTAGCTAGCCCAAAAAGAAAAATGTCAATAGCTCTGGTGGGAGATATCCCAAAGCCACAGTCAAGGCTGCAGATTCAGCCACATAAAAGGAGTTCCCAAGGTGCTACCTATTAGGTATATGCCCTTTTATACCGTGTCTAATTGGCAGGGTACATCTGGCTGAATCTCCAAGAACGGAAACATCTGTTGCCAAAGGCGATGAAAGAATCTGGATGGGACTCAGATTACTGGACATCTCAAACCCAAGCGCTCCTAATGACAAAAATTAAACTCCTTTAGCTCAATGTTGTCAACACGACAGACTGATGAAAAGGTATTGTAGTTAAATCAGGAAGCCAAGATGATGAGGGATTTGAGGGCTGCGTAGGATTGCAAGAAAAATGAATCTTTGCTTGAGACGTATTTCCTGCTCAACTTCAAAGATACAAGGAGGACTGAAGCTGAACTATGTCTTCTTTCACAAACAGCTTTAGAGTGCTTTTACTGAGCACACTGAAAGCCATTCCAAGTGGCAAGATTTCTGTTCTTTCAAATAAAGATTTGAATTTATCAGGTGGTGAGAACAGACCTGTAGACAAGCAGTAGAAGCAATACTTGCTTTTACTATAAAGTAAAATTCTGTTCAGGACATGAGAACTAAAAATCCTGAAAATTAACAGAGCACTGATTTCCACTTCTTAAGTGCTTCTTACCATTTGTTTTGCATAAGATGGGTCACTGTAATCTGCCATTCCTTCTTCTGGGTTGATGTTCAATTTATCACGCAGTGGAGTTCTACCAGGAGTTGTACCAACCACAGGTTTAGGAGTCAGCCCTCCACGGGGAGTCAAGCCTTCCGGTCCATGAGAAGGTGTTCTAGAGGAAGTGCGGATACAGTCATTTATTTTTTTCCTAAAGAGCTCTACTTTCAGTGAATGCTGCAAAAAGTTATGTACTGTTAATAAATTCAATCTAATTTTTTTTCTGGAGCAGCAGTGGAACTATAATATGCAATTAGAAGAACCCAAAATGTTGTTTAAACCTGTCAAGGGGTAACCAAGGACCTGTCCAGCAGAAATCTAGGCACATCATTACGTTAAGATAAGTTCCAGGAACTATATTAACACAAACTGCTGCTTTTGAGAGAAGGGATTACCAGGCACTATTCTGGGATACAGTAATCAGGATTTAATTGCAAGCTGTCATTTCCCTAGCGCCCATGACAAGTCATTCATTCTGAATGCATCAAGGCTTAACAGCTGGCCCATCTTACAACTGAATGAATCACTCTGAAGATGCCTCTTTGCTTTCACCCATTATTGAAGGAGTAATTACATCACAATAATTACTTGTAAGCACCTAAGGTTAGGCAAAATGGATTAAGCCTTAGACTTTGTAGGCCTCAGTTGCTTCTCCTCTAGACTGGGAAAAAACGTTCTCTGTCCCAGCAACCTACTACATGGAAGGCCTGCAGACATTGTCTTGGATACAATCACAGGTTTTCTGTTGCCAACTTACAACGAATGAGGTTTCACTTAGTGATGATGATAACAAAAAACTGATAAGATATTCTTAAATGTCTCAAAGAAAACAAGTTCAGGAAAAGGAAAAACTTTTAGAAAAAAGCCTGTATTATGGTACTCATCTACACTAATGGAAAGAGTTTTAAACAGTAATGACAAATATGTGTGCTGTAGATGACAAGCCCAGCAGAGACAAACTGAACAAGATGACTTAATACGTCATTTCCACTACTAGTTACTGTAATTCTGTAGTGCCAGTAAGATGCCATGATGATGGATAAACACAATTGTACCTATGGCCTGACAAACGCTACTGGTCCTCTTTCAAGGGATACAACATTCCCTTATTTACTGGGTATGTCTGTGAGAGGCAAGTGATTCTTTCCTCTTGTTTGAGGTTTTACAGATTTTTATGAACTCTCATTAGGATAAAAAACTACCAGCAATAATATTTGTAAGATGACACCCCAAAAGAAAACCCAGCAAAATTAATTTTTACGTTTTCAAATGAACATTTCATAGGATATATTTACTTTGTTGATTATACTAGCAGAAAATGTTTTATGCTGGCTTTTGAGAAGGAACAATTTCCAAGTAAGGGAGTTGGTTTTTTCTAGTTGTCTCAGTTCCATTTAGTGTTTAAAACCCTATTACAATTTCCAACTTAATACCTTTTAAGAAAATTTTTGTAACTAGGATGTGGGGAAAAAAGCCCACCACAACAACGCCCCCCAAAAAAACCTAATGCAAGGCAACAACTTCCATAAACACCTTGCATCAAAATACTACAAATTTCATACCATCATAGGAAAAAAAGGTGTGCTTAATTTACTACTTGCTTTTTTGGCCTACATAATAAGATGATGGCTCTGCTTCACTACTCTGCCTCCTTAAAAAGTTATGGCTTCCCTTTATTTTTTTGAACCATTTAATGGATTATTTTTTTTCTCTCTGCTCAGGGTCTTGAATTTTCACACTGACAGAGCATTTCTGCAAAACAAGCCAAATTCATAGAGAGGCACCATATTTACATGTGCAAATCTGAACTTCAGAAGCTAAAAAAAAAAAACCACAACCCCCCCACCACCAAATTAACAACAAAATCAGAATGTCTTTATATTTTTTAATATAAAATAACCCAAATGAACAGCCAGATCACTCCAGGCCAAACTCTACATTCATTATGCATCACACTGACAGCAATAGATTTCCAGAAAAGGATTTATTTATGTAGATCCAATTAAAAAGCAGGGCTTTTGCACACAGCTTTTAAACAACAAAATAAAGCTGCTTTTGAAAAGCTGCCATAAAGGTCCTTTTTATTTCATTCTCCACTTTGCCTACTAGCGTGACACAAGTAAAATTAGAACCTAAATTAAAAAAATTGACAGACAAAATGTACCAAGTGTAATATTTTTTAGCTGTATGGTATTTGGCATTTGTGGGATATATATTTATTCAGGACCCACCATAAGAGTTAAACCAGCAATTCCATACTATTTAGATTGGCAATATAATAAATATTTTATTTTGGATATATATGGCTTATAAAATATTTACTTCAACTTCTCAAAAATTCAGTGTGGGTTTGGCTAAGGGACCTCCCACACCTTTGAATCAGAGGTAACACTTTCGAAAGGCTAGGATCCACATACAGAATGACACTCCATCTTACTATTTATACTCCTGTATTACTCCAGTATAATTTGTATTGCTCCAGACCACAGAAGGCCTCATTTTGGGCCAAAACTCAAGTGCGCTACACACTGTAAAAATACAGATGATGTGGCTGAGCTTGTGAAAGACACAGAGAAGGAGAAAGTTGCCTAAGGGCTCCAACTAAAAGCAAGTTAGAATTTGTTTTGAAGCGCTGATCATGACCTACTGTTTCACAGATCAAAATCCACTCTGTCCCCCCACCACTAGATATGTAGCCAGCCAACAACCCATCAGAAAAGGAGTCTGCTTTACCTGAAGGGTGTGGAAAGCACTGTATTTGGAGTCTGAACAACCTGTTTCTGTGGCGTTACCCCCGAGAAGTCACTTTCATGCAAGGGAGTGTTAAGACCTCCTTTCAGGGGGGTATCCACATTTGTGAGAGCCATCAAATTCTGGGCTTCCTGTATAACAGACAACACAGGCAGTACATCACTTAAGATTTTCACAGCCACACTCTATTATACATGTTTAACAGATTCAGTAGCAGTAAAAACAGCTGAAGTTATTTGATGATCAATCAGCTTGTGGAAAATGCTTAACACTTAACTTCAACATCCATAGCCTCCTATTTATAAACCCTACTGTTCTACTGAAAGGTATTCTAAACTTCATTTTCAGTAAAATGGAAAAAACTGGAACTGCAAAAATAAATGGGTTACTTAATGTTTCAACTTCCTTCAGTTTGCCAGACTCCAAACACCTGCAAGATTTATTAGTTATCCTAAGGATACTGATTTTCAGAGGGAACAGCACACTTGCACTCTGAAATCCAAAATCAGTGAAGTTTATCCAAACTGCACTTCAAAGAGAATGTTCCAAAACAGATGGTCACTATTCAGACTTTTGGTCCATGAGTCAATTGGGGCTTTTATGAATACTCCCCTATTTTTCCTTTTTAGAAAGAAGAATTAAGTCACTCTGAAAATGAGCTGAAATAATGAATGAACTGCCTATAGCAATTAACTGCACAAAGGCTACTCCTCAATCTACAGAACTGTCTATAGGCATAACATTGTGATATATGTGATGTCAGAGTACGCCATTTGAAGGGGAACGTGACCATTCCTTCAAACGGCACTGCACAGAGACTTAGGTTATGATCTGTAGAGTGAGGAACTTTTTTTCTCCTATGAAACTGTTAAATTATAGCTCATTATCAACATAGGAGTTTTCTTTGTTTTATACACTAGCTGCACTGATGGCATTTAGCCATTTCTCCACACTCCACAAAACATTAACGAACACTATTAGTTTTTGAAAGAACCCAGACACTCACACAATCAGTGTAACATATATAATTCAGAGTTTGCAAAGGTAGGTTTTTTACAATCTTTGTCTTAAGCAATTTTAACCCAATAAAGTTCCAGGAAAATATTCTTGCGTTGTTGCAGTTAATTACTTCTTGTTAATTGAAATAAAAGCTGCATAGCAAAGCTAAGTAGGAAACAACATAAAATATGCTATTTTAAGGACATGAACATCATCTACATCTTTGATGCTGAGAGGTACCCAAGACAAACGGAAATTATCTAAGACCCCAGGAGAAAGGTTAACGCTAAAAGTTGCATGCAATATGTTACAACAAACAAAAAAGTATCATAGTGTTTTGAAACATGGTGACAACCGATCATACAGGAGCAGATCTGCTTCTATGCCTTCCAGTGTGTCCTGGAGATCATGTGTCAGTTCAAATCCCAGTACCACACATAATCTAAGGAATGTTTCTACGGTATTTACACCTTCTATTCAGTTGACCATTGCACTAACACAAAAAAAAACATTCTGTACGTTCATACTCTACCTGCAGGATCCTGTCCTGTGCTGCTGGAGTTTTGGGAGTCCTTAGTGCTATGCTGTTGTTGGTCACATTATACTCAGATAGAAGAGTGCTGGAAGCTGAGTTTGTAATTCCAGATTCCTCAGCAGTCTGGCGTGCAATCTCACTTGCCTGGCCTACTTTTACAACTTCTTCAAGTTCTATATCAGATATCTTTAAAAGAGAAAATTCCAAGGGATAGTAAGATAAAATAAAACCAGAAGATCCACTTGTTAAAACAGAAACCACTGATTGGCATTGGCCTTCTAAGTAATTCTTTAATCAATGAATAGCTTACCTGAGGAGCTGGAAGCACTAGTTTACTTCTTTTTTTGGTAAATTCTGACACTCCACTGGTCTGTAGAATAGCTGAAGGCAAGTCTGACTCTTTTTTCCGTTTCATATGTTGCTTGTCTTTTTTGCGTTCTCTTCCCTCCTTTTCACTGTCATTATGGATGAGAGAGTAATTTTAGAACACACAGAACAGCTACACAGTAAACTAAACAAGCAGAGTAAAAAAGGTTGTATCCTGATCAAAGGCTGGACATGAGGAAATGAAACACATACCAGGAAGAGCAACCACCTTGTGGTGCAGAAACTAAGTGGTTAGATACGGTCTGCAGGTCTCACAGCAGAACCTACAAGGCAGTATAATGCTTCTAAACTATGGAATTAAGCAACAGGTGGTTGCTTCAGCTACAATCGACAGTGTCACTGGAGCAAGAAGAAAAATGTCAGTCTGATAATCTAGATAGCAAGAATCAGATGTGAACAGTCCCTTTTTCTCCAGCAGCTGCTAAGTTTTCTGTGGGATATGGAAACCAATTTCTCTTCAGTATTTAACAAAAATGGTATTTATTTAAAATAGCAGTGGAGTCAGCCTGTGAAATCATAAGCTTCAGTTTGAAGCTCCTGCCAGACCCTCTGAACTAAGAGCCATACAGAAAGAATCAATTAGATCGCAAGCTAATAAACCAAATCATTATGTAGTATCAGACCTCCACCCTCAGTAAAAAGCAGTTGGCAGAAGTAGTGGGAAATGTAATTCCACAATTAAATATGTACCATACTGCTCAAGATGAAGATGGGCATTTAATTTCTCAACTGCATGTTTTGGGATTTTCTGGAGGGAAGGGGAGAAATTAAGCATTTAAGGAGATTCTACTTCAGAACAATTCCATCAAAAGCAACACTACAAGTAAAATCTACTCCTGTAAGCAGTCTTAATGTTATTACTTGGAGAAAGGACTGCAAATACACAAGCAATCTACTTGTACTTGGTACAAAACCATCTACTGCTACTAAGAAAATGAACCTCAAAAAACTTACCATTTCCATTTAAAGAGCAAGTATGTGCATGAGGAACTTTATTCTCATGGGAAAAAAGGCAACTAGATCTTTTAGAAAGATTAAAAAATACAGGGGACTGAAAAGGCAGAAGCAAACTGCACTACTATCTGTCCCACTGAAAATACTGTATTTCAAACATTTCCAAGACTTAACACTTATACATACATGGTTTGTTTGTTTGGGTCGTTTTTCCAAATGTACTGTTACGTCATTAGTAAAACACACTTACGATCTTAATTCTCCATCCAGGTCTTGCTGACGTAGCTTCCTGAAATCTGCATCCAGGGTCTGGTAGTTTTCCTCTGATGTATCATAAAACCCAGGGGCAGGCTTCTTCTCAAATGGAATTTCTGCGTTATAATCCACACCTCTCTTCTTTTTTCTTTTCTTCTGGATCTCAATTCCAGCAGCCCGAAGTTCTCGTCTTTTCTGGAGAGCAGCAAGACGTCTAAAGAAACAGTAACACTATGTGACCTAAAGTACACACCTATAGACGGCTCCTAAGATTTGGTACTACTTTAATCAGTTGCTGCTGAGATAGGGCTGCACGTACATATTCAAAAAAGAATGAAGCCCTTGCCACAAATGACTACCAAACAGTCTGACTCTGCAATGACTTAATGCTTTGCCTCACTTTATGCACTGTAAATGCTCCAGGGTGAACAAAAGCAGTCCCAACATATAAAACTAAAAATAAGTTTACCTAGCTTCTTCCAGTTGCTTCTCTCTTGCTTTTCTTTTGGCCTTCTTTCCCTGCGTATTAGCCAGACGAGCTCTAGCTTCAGACAGCATTTCAAGTTCATCTACAATAGTACAGATAAATACACCTATGAATTTGCACTTACAGATGGAAGTAAGGAGAAAAGTGACAGTAAGAGCAGAAAGCAATCTTTAAAAGCTGAATGAATCAATGTTTTCCCAGGAATTCTGCATGATCGCTAAACTAGTCTTCTCCAAGTAGCTCCAATACATTTTCTAAATCATTGGCCAGATGACATGAAGGCACTTAAGAAAAAAAATGCCTAACTGCAAAATATTCAAACTGACCACACTAATGAAATTACAATTTCATTTACATCTTCAGCTGAGAGTACTACGTTAGAGAACTTGTTAATTTCATTTACATCCAGACCCAAAAGCGCTGTGAACCTGTGACTGTTCAAAAACACCACTGGTCCATTAATGGAATTTTAGCAATCTTCATTATTTCAGTTCATAATATTGCTGTTTGCAAGGCAAAAAGTCATGTAGTTCTCCTGCGCTTCCACACAGATTCATCTGGGATGTATGAGCTAATGAGGAAAGATGAAGATACAGAAATAAGAATGCAAACAAGCAGAGCAGTTGCCAAAGCAAAGACAGTCAGTCATGGTAAGAGATGATGAACAGATAAGCAGGCAGAAAGCACACCAAGAAAAGGAAAAGTAAACTGAAAAAGTGTAACTGACTGACCAGACACAGAAATAAGACAAAACCTGTAAGAAAAAAATGATCAGGGAACAGCAGGGGGAAATAAAAAAAAAAAAAAAAAAAAAAAAAAGACAAAAGAAACGCAGGGTACAGAGGCTGTGTAAAAGGAAAACCAAAGAGATCAGATTTCTGCCAAAAAATGGTAAACAACCTCCCATCTTACCTTCGTCCATGTCAATAGGATCTGGCCTGGCTGGTTTGGTTTCTGGATTTGGATCAATTTCTCCAGGTTTAAGTTTCCGAGGATCATCAGCAGTTTCTTCCTCATTGTCTCTCTGAGCAGCTTTGTCCCTAAAACCACATTGCATGTATGTCACAACTGGCTCTTTGTGTTCCCCCAGACTCATAAGAACCACCCCTTAAATGCCCCTAAAGACTGGTCAAAGAACTTAACCTTGTACTATGCACCACACGTTAAACTTCTTACACAGTTACTGCAGGAAAGATTCATGAACATGGTAGTCATGATCTTAAATTGAGACGAGAGAGAAGCCAACATAGTATTACATTACAACAATAAAATATTATATAAAATACAACATTGACAAAGCTAATAGCAGTGAACTCTCCTCAGATAATCTGTAACAGTAAGAACAGGAATTCAAGCAGTGTAACAAAACAATCGAGTTTCCCATTATGCTTTTATACTCAACCAATCACACCAGAATTAAGAGAGCTCAGAAGGGAAAATAGCACTTTCTTTCTCATGGCCTGAAGAAACCCTCTGTAGCATACAGAGATGACAGCTGCACATTCAGCCATTTCAACATGTGTTTTATGTCTTGTCTTTTTTCTTCTTTGTCACATACCCATTTATGTTGATCAGCCAATCAAAAAATACCCAAATAAACCTGAAATGGAAGCCTATCAAGACCATCAATCTTGACATTCCCCTAGCCAGAATGACCAGAAGCAAGAAAATATACACCTATCTCTGTTCAAGCTTGCTCTCCAGGTTCCAGAAACAACTTCTTTCAAGCTAGGCATTGAATGGTCCTTAAGGATTTGCTTACAAAAGGACTTGGTCAACTTGAGACCATCATACTTCAGCACCATGGGAGCGCATCACTACAACAGACTTTGCAGACGTTCCTGTTATACACCTCTAGCAAAACAGCAACTCACAGCAGAAATTCATAGTGTTCCAAACACTGTGCAGCGGTTCTTCCAATAATTGGGGCAATGGTTCTCCACTGTGTTGGCATTAGCTTGGCCAGGTGCAGCAATTTCTCCTCCTCTTCCCGTGACCACTCTGTCTTTTTGATGCTTGGGTCTAGCCACTCATACCTGTTAAAAAGTGAAAAACTTAAGGATGACAGATCCAAGCTATCCATTGACTTGTCTTCAATTAATTCAGAACAGTGTTTACCCCAATCATCACAATGAGATTTCAAGATCCTGTCATGCATATTTCATACCATTTTTTTTCTGTACAAAAGGATGTTACTCCATAGTATTTTTATGACATATGTATTTCAGCTTTAAAACACACTATTTTCCATACAGATACTGCCTCTTCTTCTTTTCCTCATCTCTGTTCTGGCAGGGTAAGGAGTCACAAAATTAATCCAGAAAAAGAAAAGTAAGTATCGCAACAACAAAAGGTACCAGAAATGATAGATTTGTTTGGTCTGGATCGTTCAACAGTTACCTTACTAATCTTTAACTGTGCCAGTACTGTTACCTTTACACAGAAGTATTCTAATAAATACGTGCAGCTCAGTACTCAAGAAACTAACTCTGATACATGTATCTGCATTAGTTTTAAGCTTCCAATTTTTTATATAAAATTAAATTCCACAGTGCAATTTCTAGAAATTTATCCTCAAGCCAAACTCTCGTTATGAAAAATGAGAAAATTAAAAAAGTAAGAGAGATTAATATCTTACAGTTTTACTTTCTTGGTAATGCTTATGATTGTTATGTTGATTAAAACGTGTAAATATGGGGAAAAAATCACGTATACAATTTTAAGTGATCCTGCATTCGCTAACACTGCAGTCACTGACAAAGAGAATATCTGGCTACTTTTGTTCAATTACTTTCAAGCAACAGGAATTCGAAATATCACAGTAACAAAACTCAAACAATCTTAAAACTATTGTTCCTCTGTGGACATCAATTAATCTGTGGTAATTTCTAAATTCCTGCTGATTATGAATCTCACGTTCCCAGACATGGCACTTCTCACTTACCATCTGGCTTTGCACTGCTTTGCTGATTTTCTATGCAATAAAGAGGCAATACGAGACCACTGGTTTTTGCCATATTTCATCACAGCTGCTTTGAGAATTTCATCCTTAAAAAGAAGAAACCAACAAACTGTTATGAATTGCAAAAACTTGCAAAACAGAAGCTCAGCTCAAGCAGAGGAGAACACAGCAGATTTCATCTAATGGGCCGACCCACTAGAAACAGCACAGCACTCTTACTTCTTTTCCACATCTCATTCTCAAGATTAATGAGGATTTGTATTTCAAAGGCAAATCAAATCCACAAAGATTAAAGGAAAAAGACACGTGACGATTACTGTGACTAACTTCACAGACCCAACAGAACTTCCAAAACTGCTTTCAATGCCCTCTAAAGCACAGTCTTTAAAGGCTCTCTATGTCTTCCTTGAAGGACAGCAATAAAGAGGTAAGGAAGTGTTTGTCTGGTAATGACACAACATTGGGGAAAAAAACACCAGAAATAATATATATCTCTGGGTGGCTTGTTTTAAATAATACCATATAATTATCATAATGAATCACTTTAATGTTCAGAATGTCCAAAAGTGATGATCCCAAAGATTATAAAATCAGGGAGGTATGTGTAAATGTAAAGGATTCAGCTTGGGAGCCAGGTTGTTCATACACTTCGAAGTATGTACTGAGATTTGATCAAAAGCTACAGGTCCTATCAACTGTCTGTCAACCCATCCGTCCATCCCTCCCTCCCTCTCCTCCCCCCAGATAAATGGGTTAATTATTTCTGGTTTCCTCACAGGTCAGAAAGTAGTGTTTTAAACACATCAAAGCTATTCTTGCAGCCTTGTCAACCACAGATGTTCCTCTTCTGTATCCAGTAAGTACTTGTAGCTGTGTTCAGAATCTGTTCAGCTGTACCATGCAGATGCTAGTCATCAAGGACAGATACTCTGTCTAGCACAGACATCTCTCAGAGCCGACAGCAGCTTTAACTGTAAGCTGATGACAAGCTCTAGCCTGAGCCAGCAATCACAATTTATGTAATTTCTATTAAAAAAAAAATCCTCTTGTGTTTTAAAATTTACTTGGTGTTATATGGCAGGCAGTAGCCATAGTGATGACATAAGCAGGCTTTTTCACAAGTAATCCGTCTTTTTACAAACGACCAGACATCAACTGGTTCCATTTTCTGTATTTCTAATGCTGTATGTATAATCAAAACGTTGATCAAAAAAATAGCACCAAAGAGAGCTATTTCATCTCTGGTACACAGAAACTGGTAAAACAATGATCTATTTAATGCACTGCTGTTTCTCTTAACAGTCGCTAAAACTAGTCAATTATGGAAGCTCGCAAGGATGGGATAAGCACACAGTGGTTCTTCTGCTTTCTGCTGACCACCCCCAACTCAGCTACCTCCTGGCACACAGCTGTTCTGTCGCATGTGGTTAAAAGCACATACAGCACACAATATGTATACCTTCTGTTATTTTTTCCTCATTGCTTTCTGGAACTATGTACATGCCTAGTGTTCGCAGTATACAGTGGCAGAGGTCTGGATTTTACAGTGTTGGGTACATCATTTTGCTTTAAACATGCAACTAATAAAACTCACATCCTTGATTTATCATGTTCTTTTCCTTTTCATGATCGCTTGCAGTTCCGAAAGCACGTGTGGGCAAAAATGGGAGGGCTTTGGGTTTTGGTGGGGACTTCCCCCTCTTTTTTGGAACAACAGATAAATTTCTGTGTACAAAACACCTCGGGCTGCAAGTGATGAGCCCACACCCATCTTCACCCTTGCCACATTTAGAAGGGTCTTCAAGGGCAAGAGATTTCAGCAGCCTCATACCCCTAGCGAATAAGAAACCTGCCTATGCAGTGGAAGACACAGTCCAGTCTGCAAAAGGGACACCTCTGAAGACAACAGGGCCCACGCACACCCTCCGGGTGCTGTGGGGATGGTTTCTGCAGGAGGGAGAGCCTCCACACACGCGTGGCCGACCCCCCCGCGCTCCTCCACATGCAGCCTTCAGGAGAAACGACAGCTATGTGTTTCAGGCCTGGCCCAGGCTGCTGAGGAACCGAGCCCGCCAGCGCCACAGCGCCTGCACAGGCCTAACCCTCTACAGCCCCCGCCAGAGAGGGACCAATATCCCCATCTCCCCCCCTGCCGTTACAAGACACCCCGCTAGATGACATCCCCCCCCGCGCCTGCGCGCCGCGACCCCACTACCAGCGCCTGCGCACTGGCGCAGGGCAGGCCGCCCCCCCCCCCCCCCAGCCCCTGAGGCCCCAGCCCTTGGGGGGGGGGGGCGGAGGAATTACAGAGACCACTCTCACCTCGGTGTTCCGCCACACGCCGCCTTTAATCATAATCCGCGGCATCTTGGCGGCGGAGGGGTTCGAAGCCCTGCAGAGAAGAAGCGGGGAAGCGTAGGCTGCGCCGCTCGCCTCAGCGGGGCCTGCCCTCAGCCCGCGCAGGCGCTCTCCGCCCTGAGGGCGCGCGCTCTGCGCAGGCGCGCGGCGGCAAGGGTAGGGGGGCGGAGGGGTGGGGGGGGCGGAGGCGGCTGGCGCAGGCGCACTGCGGCCACGGAACGGAGGGGGCGGGGGGGGCAGGGGCCGTGCGCAGGCGCACTGCGGCCGGGGCCAGGGAACGGAGGGGAGGGGGCTGCAGCTGCTGTGCGCAGGCGCAGCCTCGGCGGCCCTGCGCCTCCTCGGGGGGGGGGGGGGGGCGCTTCAAGGGGGCGCTCTGCCCTGCTCTGACCACGGTAAGGGCAGCGTTCATCCAAGGGGGATGAACAAACGGGGAAGGAAGGGGACAGCAGAAGCGATTCGGGTTTCACCAATGCTACATTTACAGTGTGGTTAATCTTGAGAAAAACACCTGCTTTTGCTGTAGCCCAAAAGGAAATTGAAGCATATAGTAATGTACAGTTTAAAAATAAACACATAAATAAATCCAATTTCCTTCCTTCTGCTGCAAATAAACCTTTTTGGTGGTGAACCATACTGCAGCACCGTGTGATTCACCTATACACATTTACTTCACGTTTAACTTTTATTCATTTATTCAGCAGCTGCATAGCAGATAAACTGCCACCTATTTGCTCGAGATGTCATTAGTGTAATTGCCTGCTACATTGTACTGCTTTATCCAAATCCATAATGTGTTCATAAAGAAAATTAAGAAAATATTTCTTGGTTGAAATAGAAAACTTCATGGCATGATTTAGGAAAGGCTTTGATTTATTTTTTTTAAACTCTGCAAAAATAAAAAATATACCTTTAGCTATCAATAAAAAAAAATAGAAAATAAAAAACAGCCCATGTCCTTATTTTTAAACAAGTATGCCTTCACATTTATATTTCTCTGATTTGTCAGAATCAGAATTCCAGCCCCTAGAAGTGCAGTGAATTGCATAAGGAACAGAGAGGAAACCTCAGGAGTCATGAAACACTATTTATTTTTATTAGAGGCAATGACCTGGATACAAACTCATTAAGGTCCAACTGAAAACATCTTCTGTTGTTCTTCCTTACAACTAAAAGAAATTCACACTGTTTACAAAGCCTTTTTAAAGCTTTCATCAATTGATTTATCCCTCTTAAATTGGGCTCCCTTCTTCATCACTGTACACCATACTTTCAAACAATTACTCTCCCAGATTTAGCTTTCCTAGTCTCATCTGATATATAGGCTTACAATTCTCTTCATTTTTGTTTCCTCTTTGTACCTGTTCTTTGGAGTTTTTCTTCAAATAAATGATCAGTTGTACAGTAATGCAGGGAAAAATTCCTCCATGCTTGTATAACACTGTTGCCCAGAAGTAATTTTCTTTATTTGTATCAGGATAAGGTTCTTCTTTCTCACAAATGTATCAGGTGGCTACTCAATCATTCACTTATTCCCAAACAGTGACCTCCCTTGCAGTAAAAACATCTCTAAACACCAGGGGTCAGATATTTAGTTGTCTGATTTTAGTGCAACTACAAAGAACTAGATCACTTAAATAACTTTGCTGAGCTGGCCTTAAAAACACACAGCAATTGTGATTTTCAATCCGCCCTTGGAAAGCTGCATTCCAAATCACATAATGGCTGCAAGCCTTCTGGTCATCTAGTCCAAGCTCTGCTCAAGCAGGGCCACAAAGAGCTTGGTTGCCCAGGCCCACATCCAGATGGCTTTTGAGTATCTCCAAAGTGGGAGACGCCCCTATGTCCTTGGACAGTCAATTCCAACCTGCCTCCTACGTTACCAGAAAGCCTCTGCAAAGTATGAGCTGTGTTTATAAACAAAAGGGACAGGTAGCACCAGCCCTTTGCACTGTCCTTCCTCAGCTCAAGAGGGTAACACCACTGTTAACAATAACACTGAACATGGAACAGTCAGCAACATCCACACGCAGCTCTGTGTAACTCTCTAAAACAATTTTTTTGTCTAGATTTGACCATAAAGTGGAAGAAGCATCCACCTGCCTTCACCGCACCAGGTAACAGCTGCTGTTTGGCACAAGTGGTCCTTATAGGTGGTATTTTAGAAACCAGTAAAGCTCTTAAAGAAAATACATTTTACAGTTCAAGATACTGCTAAGGTTTTCCATGTAACTAAGTAGCATTTGCAATGTATCAGCAAGACGTTAAACTAACAGAAGTTCCTTGAAAAGTATTATATTGTCTATTTTCAGAAACAAGGAGCACAGTAACTACCAGCTTGAGAAAAGGAATTTCATACTAGATTAATATCAGGTATTTACTTAAAACTGAAGATTAATTTATCAATTCTCAGTATAAAATATATGATTAAGGACATAACTGTTTCCGTCAGACTACTCAAAGAATTATCAGAAGTACAGACAAGAGAACTGCCTAATAAAGAAAATACGTTCATATCCCAATTACCCAGCAATGACACAAATCTTCTGTTCCTGAAATTTTGTGAGATACTATTTTTTTTCCTCTCACAAGTATTGCAAGAGAACCTGGGATCAGGGAATGCAACTTTCAGCAGATGGGATGTACCATGAAGCCTCCAAACACAATTTTTAAATGAAAAGTTATTACTATACAATGTAACGTGCACCTCCTTCCCTCCCTTTAAACATTGTGTCAGTTAGACAAGAGTTATTTTGGGGTTTTTAAATTCATTTTTTACAAGAAAAGAAGTGGCACTGTTTAAACTGATGAACACTGCCCAAATTATAACTGACCTCATGCTATTATGAAGCTACTCGGGCATGAAAAAGTTCCTCCATGATCTTCTCTAGCAGAGTCGGTGCTAAAGCTGAAGCTCTCAGCAGAACCTGGAGCAAACTAGTACCCCGAGTTACCCTGAGTTTCACGCTGGGCCAAAACACTGGATGCACCCATGGTCAGCCATTGCTCTGGGGACAACAGCAATGAACAAATTCAGGACATGCAAATCTGTCCAGAATCACATGCCAACTTGCAATTTTGAAGCTTATGTTGCTGCTTATGCTTTTCCAGACATTTTTTGGTAGGCAGTCTCACATCAGACTTTTCACACTTGGATTTTTTTGTGTGTGTGCTTTTACATGCTTTTGGAAAGCACGTTTATCTACCGTAGAAAATTTACACCTCTTGCAGCGCAACTTTAGTGAGTCAGTAAGTGCCTCTTCAGATGGCTAGATGTGCGGAAAGCAACAGCACACTGACCACACTTGAATGGCTTCTCCCCTGTATGAATTCTCAAATGTAGCTTCAAGTTTCCATTGCGGGGTGTGCAATAGCCACACACTTCACAAGTATGTATTTTGAAAGGTAGCAGCTTTTGTTCACAGAGCCAGCCAGTAGATGAGCTTTCCTCAGAAGAGTGTGAGGCCAGATGCTTTTTCAAGGACAACCATTTGTTTGTTGAATAGTCACAGCTCCTGCACTTTAAATACCCTATATTAAAATGTGTCACACTGTGTCTTCTCAGGTGACTGGAAGTACGAAACTTCTTCTGACAAACACCACAGCTGTAAGGTTTCTCACCTGTGTGAGTTCTTACATGTACTTCAAGATTGCCTAAAACATAAGTAGCATACTCACACTGTGCACACTGATAGAATTGTGGCTGACTTTGTGCTAGCAAATAATTTTCTTCGCCCCTTCGGACATCTGGCTGTAGTCCACGGACTTCTGAACCATGCAAGGAATGGATGCCGTTTGAACCTTCCAAGAAAGCGAAGTCTCTTTCTGGACACAGGCTGATTTTACGACACAATTCAAGATTCTCTAAGCTGTTATCTACATAGAAGCTATGGCCAAACTCATACCCATCCCTTATGTGGGTAACACTGTGTTTCTGCAAATGGTTTGATGTTTTAAATGTCTTATTGCATTCTTTACACACAAAGGGCCTTCCATCTGTATGTATTTCTAGGTGCAGCTTAAAGTCACTATGAACAGCGGTAGCATAGTTGCAGTGCTGGCACTTGTACGTTTTGAATGTAGACAAATTTAAAGGCCACACATCCTTTGTGTTTTCCACAAATTTATGATATGCATTATCATCTTGAACTTGTGAATGACAGGCCTTGGAGTCAAAGAGATGTCCCTCTTTGGAAATGATAGCATCTGTGTTGTATGAGTTCAGAGGAGCTTCTGATTTATTGCCGATAACAGGTAAGCTGCTGCTTCCATGGCTGTTTTCAGGGAATTTCTTTCCAGAGCACATTTTCTTATTGTCACACACATCATCTGCCCACTCAAATTCTACTTCAGAAGCCAGCATTCCCCCATTGAGACAATTTTCCTTACCAGAAAGAGGTAGAGAAACACAGTCCTTAGAATCACTGTCAGATTCACATATTTTGCTTTTATGATATTCATTGCTCCCATTTGTATAACTATTAGCAGTAGCCTTAAACTGTTCATGACATTTCTTATGGAAGCTGAGACGTCCTCTCGTATAAAACACTATGTTACACTCATCACATGTGTAATTCTTTAAAGGTCTTTGAGTTCTCTTTCTTCCACGTAGGTGGAGTTGCTGCTCTTGGCATGTTTCCTTGCCAGCACATAATCTTCTGTGTCTGTTTAACCCCGTGGTGCCTGTGAATGAGAACTGGCAGAACTCACAGGAATACAGTTTAGTCCCAGTATGTACATAGCTATGCCTTACCATGCTTGCATAATACAACGAAAAAAAGGTGCAAAACCTGCACTGGTACAGCTTATACCCAGCATGCCAATACATGTGATTTAACAGATAGGATAAGCTAACACAGGAGTAATCGCACTGAGGACACTGGTAAGGTGGCCTCTCTTTATGTCCCTTCATGTGATGAATAAAAATCCTAGGCTTTGATGAAGCAAAGAAACGAATTTTGCAAGAAAAACTAATCAGCACACCCAGAGGTGTAAAGTCCCGTTTAATTCTGATGAAAAATTTCTCATACTTACTTTCTTTTTTCTTGGTGTCAGATTTTCTTTCTTTGGATCTTCTCTGTCTAACTTTTCTCGCATTTATTCTATTTTTTCTTGCCTTTTGCAACCTAGTGATTTTCTTATGAAATTTAAGGTGATTCTTAAGGTTGAGAGAAAAGAGAAAGATTCTTTTACAAAAGTAGAATTTGTGTATTTTCTTATATTTATGAGCTGAATAAATATGTTTCTTTAGATGTGTAGTGCTTTTATATACAGAATTACAAAGCCTGCACTTCAAATTCAACCTTTCATTCTTATTTAAAGAACAAGATGCTTTAGAAAGACGTTTGATGGTCACACTATTACTTAGGCATGCCAAACCTTCCTGCTGGCTTTGGAATTCTTTTGGGCTTGCATGAGGAGAAACAACTTTTTGTTTCCGGTTTCTTTTCTTAGCATGTGGCCTTAATGTCTCACAAATATGCTCTCCAGTAGTATTTGATGCAGCAGAAGGGGAAGTGTTTGTCTCCAGTTTCCCTACATCTTTTAGCAGTTCTTCTGAATTAGGAGAACATCCATTAAGAAGTGGAGCAGAACAATTATAGGTAAATTTCAGTTCTTTCAAGCCATGTTCCAAAAGAGAACTCAGAGTTTCACCTTCATATTTGCTTCCCTTTATGTTATTAGCTTCATTTTCTCCATTCTTTGAAGAATCAGGATCTACATGGGGATAAAAAGTCACATACATGCCATTTCATACAATCACTAATGTTCATGATTAATTGGTAGTAACAATCCCAAACTGTCTAATGACTTGCTTGCTCTTCACTCTTTCCTTAATATTTTCTTATCTCCACTTCTTTCCTAATGTTTCTCTCAATGCTTCCCACCCCCACATTTAAATGTTTTAAGAAGAGGAATCTTAGTTATGAGCCTGCTTCTTCCCACTTTCTTCTTTCATTCAAAGCTCTGAATTTCACAGGAGAATGCTGCATCCCCTGGTTTTTGATGAAACAGCTTTATGCCAGAATTACTGTGAAAGTATTGCCACTAGACTTTGCTAGGACTCCAATCTCACAAGTACGATGCTCCTTCTGATTTCTTCTTTGTATTTCATTTTTTCCCACATGAGGCGCCACCATTTTGCAAACTGGAGCAGAACGAAACAGTACCAACTTATTGTAGTTTCACTACTTTTCAGAGAAGTCTGTGAAAGAACTAAGCATACTCCAGCCAATGTTCTCTTTCTGCTGCATAATCTACGCTGAAATGCCTACTCTAAAATAAGTGTTTGGCATTCTTTCCATAGACTTTCCCACCCATTTAAAAAACTTGCACTAGTCTTATTAACAACTTACCTTCCATTTTAACAACTGCCTCCGTCTCCTTGTGGATTTCTGGTTGTGTCTCTTGACCACCATCAGAAAGAACACTTGCAACACTGACAAGTTCCTCTTCATGTTGGGATACCACTGTCAAAGTCAGCTGTCCGCTTGTCCCAACGGTATCATCTCTGCCCTCACTGTCAGCAGAGGAGAGAGGCAGCCGAATCTGAAAGCCATCATCACTATCACATTTTTCTCCGTCACTGGTTTTGTTTACCTCTGTAAGCTGTGTTTTGCAAGACAATGTAGGCAACATGTCATTTTGCCTATATTTATCTGTGTCTGCATCACAGTGGTCACTTAACAGATCAAAATGGTTGTTACATGCACTCTCAGCAACCCAATGTTCTTCAGAGTATTTCACACTACAATCCTTATTTGAAGCAGGCTTGTTTTCTTCCAGAATGCTTAAACTATCACTGTCATTTGCAGGTGTCACATCACTTTTGAGGAAAACCCTGTTGTTTAGGTGACCCTCCTGCTTGCTCTCCTTCCTCAGCTCTGGAACGCTGGCTGCTTGCTCCTCAGCCTCCGCCCAGAGAAAGTCATCATCGCTCAGCACTAAGATAGTGATCGGGAGAACGATTTCAAAGACATTCGACTCTGAGGACAGGAAAAATGAGATTATTAAGGCTATTTTCAAAATACCTCAACTACTCGCAGGCCGCCCGACACCCCGCCGGGCCTACGTGCCACTGCGCGTGCGCACACCTGCCCCGCCGCCGCGCGGACGGGATAGTTACGGAGTCCCCCTGCGCCTTCCCCCGGCCCGCTCAGAGCCCCGCCAGGTCCCCACCAGGAAAACGGGCACCTACCGCTGTCGTCGGCCAGCTCCGAGCTCCCCTGTTTCACTGACATGTCCCGACACGGACGGACGGCCGGACAGCTCCCTGCTCGCATGAAACCACCCTCTCCGGGCCGCAGCGGCGCTGCGCTCTCACCCTCCGGGGGTGGGGAGAAAGTGGGGGCGGTGCGCACAGCTGCTGCCTCCTGATTGGAGGGAGCGGCGGGGGGCGTGGCCTGAGGAGGCGGGCGGGGTCTGACCCGAGCTGAGGTAACTGCGCGGGCGGTGGGAGCCGCTCGGGCGTTTCGGTGTAAGTGGTTTAAAAATCAATTTACTCACCCATTACCTACCCCTACCCATTACCTACACACACATGGCCAGCCACACAGGTAAACTCGGACAGAAAACGTAAAGCACTCGCACAAATACGAGTGGTAGAGATGGCCTGATCCTGTGCCTCTTCACTGCCTGATCACAGTGGGATTCTGCTAATGGAATGAGCATACATACATATATATATGTATGTGCATACTAATTGTAGAGTAATGAAGCTGGGTTGATTAGCATTGATAATATACAACTGTGGGCTGGCTTCAGGGTTGTCGGGTTGGTGATGTAGATAAGGTGCAGCTGTAGCTGTTCTGTTAAGAGGGAGCTGTCAAGGAAGAGAGAGGAGGAAGAAGCTGAGAGGAGAGAATGTAAGCCCTGGATGAGGAGAAGGCAGCAGAGGAACTGGTATGAAGAGTATGTTGGTATGAGATGGTAAAAGACCTTGTTGCAGCTGGCTAGTTTGGAGAGTGCTGTGACACATACTATATATATGTACACACAGTATAGATCATTGCAATAGCTGGTGTTGTGCTCAAGGTCTTGTTTATGGGCAGAGAAACAGCACACTTCATATCAATCAATAAATATTGAATTGAGAGATATATATATCAAGCCAAGAATTTGTTTGCACAGCTGATATCTTAACAGCCTAATTCAAGAATCATTATTAGTCTAGATCTAATTATTAGGGGAAAAAAAGAATAAAATGGTGTTTAGAATACTTGTGGAGAAGAAATCTCAGTAATAGCAATTCAATTAGAACTGTAAAATATGTACTTAGTTTCTCGCACCTTTTCTTGGTGTTATGCTCACCTTTTCATTGTTTAAGTTTTTGACAGTGAGGAGAATAACACCTGAATTGTCATCCTCAAGTCTTTCATTAGTAAGAATATGGTGTAGATGTTGCTGGTTTCTTTTTCTTGCAGTAGTGGACTTTCATGTTCAGCCCCCGTACTGAACAGTCCATAAGCTGTGAGTTACAAAATTAGTCCTAATTTCATGGTAATTTCCCAGTTCATTGAGGCAAGTATCCACCCTGTAGTCCATAAAGTGGAAACATGCCTATTTGTTCCTTTTCCTGACATGGTGTACTTCGAGAGTCTATGTTTTGTCTGAGTTATAATTGATCTGCCTCCTATGATGTAACACCAGTCTTCTAAGGTCCATACTGGCACCACTCCTTCACACAAAGTGAATTGTTTCCATTCTTAGTGAGGGCATATGATCATATGCCATAGCTTGTTGCTTCTTCCCCTGGTTTTGTGGTACTGTGGCTCCCTACATCCAGAGTGGCTGCAAATTACAAACAAAATGGGTATGCTGGAAAATTATTATGCAGGTACCTACGCTAATTTCATTTTCGGAGCTAACGGGGCTTTGAATCTGGTTCAGATTCCCAGTCCTGGTTTTTCATTAACGGCTTGGTTAAGGGCTTACAATTTCTGCAAACATGAGTATAAAATCTCTAGGAAAGTTAAATAGTCCCAAAGAAGATCTTAACTCACGGAAATTTGTATGTGCAGGGAGCTTTCCTCTAGACAAAGGACACTTTGCTGTAACAGCCCCTACAAGCCCAGAATGAAATGGCCTGCCTTAGGGAGGGGCAGGAGAAGGGTGAGCACATAACCAGGAAAATGTGGGAAGCTAAGTGTGTGTGAAACATTTAATTGATTATGATTTATTTTTCTGTAAAATCAGATCATAACTAATAATGATTATACTCTTAAGATTTGGATTATACTGACAGTAGGTTCTGTGTTTGGCTGCTGCCTCAGCTATAGCCCTGCAGTGTCGCAGCGCTGACTGTGCCTGGCCACAGACCCACTAATACGGACCCTGACCCTGATCTGTGGGCTCCCTACCTCGCCTGGCCTCAGCACCACGGACTTGCTTGTCTGTTGCTGGGCTGTACCTGATCCTGGCAACCCTCATGGGGCCCGATCCTGACCATGACTTGCTGACTTGTGTTCCCAACCTGACCTTGGATCTGCCCCATCACCATGGTATGAAGAAATAGTGAGAAACAGGGACAATAAACATCGACAATAAACATCGATTGTGATTGTATACGTCTGCTCAAGGAGTGTAGGTGTGGTGATTGGTCACATAACCATATAGTTTTAAGGAAATAACTAATGAAAGAAAGAGTCTGTTCTTCTTCCTCTAACAAAAGGGGCTATTTACAAAAAGGATGAGAAACATTCCAAGGTTATCTAGAGGGAGCACTAAATCTCCTTGCTAAAGAAAACTAGATGGCTGACAAGGACACGAATTAGCTGCAAACTTGCAAGACCACCACATTCCAGGCCAAGGACTGATAAGCTAATTATCATATGAAACAAGAGTAGGCACGGTTTAGGTAACGAATATGTATAGGCGTTAATTGAATATTCATTTGTTTTATTGTATAAATATGAGATGGTTCATCACTTCGGGTGTGCATGACTTTGGTGGAACGATCCCACATGCACCCAGCGCTACCAAATAAAGATAACCTCCGCTCACTCGAATATTGGTAACTGATTCTTCAAATCAACCATTTGTCTGATGACCTTGTCTTATTGCAACAGGCACTGCTAAAAGGTTTGTCCCCATCTTTCTTGTAGACCTCCTTTAAGTACTGAAAGGCTGCAATAAGGTCTCCCCGGAGCCTTCTCTTCTCCAGGCTGAACCGCCCCAACACTCTCAGCCTGTCTTCGTAGGAGAGGGGCTCCAGCTCTCTGTTCATCTTGGTGGCCTCCTCTGGACTTGCTCCAACAGGTCCATGTCCTTCCTACGTTGGAAACCCCAGAGCTGGATGCAGCTCACGAGAGCAGAGCAGAGGGGCAGAATCACTCCCTCGATTCTGAAAACATATATAAACTCGTGATTGTGTACAATAAATCGACATTTGCTTGCATCAAGCAGCGTCCCGTCTCTCCATCACAGCACCTTGACCTGCCGGCCACGCTGCTGTTGATGCAGCCCAGGGTACAGTTGGCTTGCCTGCTGCAAGTGCACATTGCTGGCTCATGTCCAGCTTTTCATCCACCAGTACCTCCAAAACCTTCTCAGCAGGCTGCTCCCAATCCTTCCATCCCCCAGCTTGTATTGATGCCAGGGGCTGCCCTGACCCAGGTGCAGAACCCTGCACTTGGCCTTATTGAACATCATGAGCTTCTAGATGCCTTTTTTTAAAAAATAAGATAACTTTTCCTAAAGGCAAGATTTCAGCCTCCTTTTAATAGAAGCTAACATGAAACTCCAGGACTGTTAGAATGAGTAACCAAAATCCCGTCTTTCTCCTGCCGTTGTAGGTAGAAACACTGGTTTACTTAGTGAAATTCAGATGGCATAGTTACGTCTTCAAATAAAGTGGCAAAACCACTAGGCAGGAGCGTTGTTAAAACCCTCCTAATTGGGAATATTAAATTAGGCAAAGATGAGATTAATATTGGCTTCTGTGTTTCACCTCTCACAGAATTTGGGAATCTTTTCTGGAGTTAGAAGACTTGGAGTTGATACTCCAAGCTGGGTGAAGCAGATGCTGGTGAGCAGGATGTCTTGCCTAGCCTTTTTCCTGTCACAGCAATCCATAGGACATCGTTCTTCTTGTTCCTCCTGTGCAAAAAGAAGTAACAAACCAAACAAAAAAAAAGTGTCCTCCTGCAAGAACCGTCTGAACTTCCTCCACGAGAGGGCTCTATGGCCCTGGGTTTGCTCTGAAATGCTCTGCAATGAAGGTGCCTGAAAATCCTCCAGATCAAGCATAATCCTGTCCTGTTCATCTGGTTCAGAACATCTCTTATGGAAAGAGGTGACAGATAACATCTGAATTTCAAGTAGAATTAAGGGGAGAAGTACATCATCTCTGTTGTAATTATTGAAGCTAATGGAAAGGTAATATCCCACACATGTGCTGTTCCCATTCCATAGGTGACTTTGAAAATGCACAAACCCCAGCTATTTTAGAGACTAAACTGCAAGAAACCCGTTGTGAACAGGATTTGTTTTTTGACTGAGAGTCATACCTGAATTCTCAGTGATGTATACACTGATTTGTTGTAGTGATTTATGCCTCAGCCATTTGCTGAATCTTTTTTTCCTGAGCTAGTCCCAAATTTGCATTTTGTAAGTGCAGGGGTTAACAGCTGAGAAGGATGTCACAACTCAGACAGCTGGTGTTTCTTGTAATCTGTGTCTGCATCTGAGGAAATGCTTAACTGGGAATGTTTTAGTTGTTTGTATATTCTCACTGGAAGGAGATTACTATTTGTTTCCATTCTTTTTTAAAGCATAAACTTTTAAACAATCTTATCTGAAAAATATCTCCCCCCTCAAAAAGAAAACACCTGTGAAACTGTGAAAACTCTACAAGGCTATAAATGAGAAGCCTTTTTTCTTGAAAGTGAGTATTTCCACCCTTAAAGTAACAAACTATAACTTGCAGCCTAGTACTCCTTGGTACTATCATCCAGCAAACAGAGTGAGCATGCAATGGCTGAAGAATGAATCTGGCCTGTGGAAAGTGAGTCTGGGGAACAGTGGGGCTGCCTTTCCAAGCCCATTGCACAAAACTGTGTTCTGCAAATTCAAACTGCAGTAGAGTGATAGAAATCTGCCTGCCACAATGCTTGTGCCTGCTCTGCCTACTAACTTTGTGACAAATCTGAGAGAAAGAGGGCATCTGCAGATCCACTGTTAACTGGAGGAGGAGTTGCCACTAATTATTAATAGCTGAAAGTCTTTATTTATGAGCTTCGATTATAACTATCCATGCATGTGTGTGTGTCTTGGCCAATTAATGTCTTTGATTTTCTAGATAGCAGTGACAGAAACAGGAAAATGCATATGAGATACTACATTTTTGAAAAATGTACTTCGACAAAAACAACCCAGCAACCTACAGCTTCCTGTCTGCAAGATAAAAATCAGATGCTGAATTGTACTGAAACTGTCTGTGCTGATTAACAATCAAATATGTCTCTTGTATTTATGGAAGATAATAAATTTTGAAAGACAATACAGAAAATCTAGAATGCTATGAGAAACTGAAGTATTCCCAATAAAATGTAAATATTTGAAGGGTGAATTTTTGACACCTCTGCGGCCAGAATGGTGGCCCAGTTTTACCTTAACTAACATAAGGTCTCTGGGGAAAACTTATAGTGGCCTGTCAACAGGGGGCTTATAAGAAAGACAGGGACAGTCTTTTTAGTAGGGCCTGTAGTGATAGGACAAGGGGGAATGGTTTTAAACTAAAAGAGGGTAAATTTAGATTAGATATTAGGAAGGAATTCTTCCCTGTGAGGGCGGCGAGGCACTGGCCCAGGCTGCCCAGAGCAGCTGTGGGTGCCCCATCCCTGGCAGGGCTCAAGGCCAGGCTGGACGGGGCTGGGGGCAGCCTGGGCTGGGGGGAGGGGACCCTGCCCGTGGCCGGGGGGTGGGGGTGGGTGGGAACGAGATGATCTTTAAAGGTCCCTTCCAACCCAACCCATTCAATGATTCTATGAAGGCATTGGCCTGAAATGCCTAACTTGAGAGTGCAGTCACCCCAAGCTGCTTCTAGAGCAGTGGGGTTTTTTATCCTCATGCCTCTAATGCTGTACGTTGGAAGGGCCTGTGAGAGTAGTTTCATAAGGTCTTATGCTTCAGTTTGCCAGCCAGGGCTCTGTACCTCCAAGAGAGAGCATTAAGACTATTGCAGGCTGAAGAAGGTTGAAACCCATGGCTGTACAGTGAGAGCAGAGGTGAGGTACTTTTATCACTTTTAGAGTGTGTCTTTCTTGATTATGGGAGAAATCCATGGAAATTACACTCCTAATCTGCAGTCTTTGGCTACTAGACTAAAATGGAGTACATGTGGCCCTCTCCATAAGTATCTGTTTGCATAGGACCTTGCTTAGTGGAGTACAGTGACCACAGTCTCTAAGTGCTGCTCCTGTATAAATACTATTATTGCAGCAGTTGCACATGCCACTTTGTATTTCATGCTCCTGATTCCATTTCTATTAGTGGCTGTGTGTCATTATCACTCACACAGATACCAGCAGAACCTGCCATTTGTAAATGCTGGCAGATGGCAACACAAGTCCGTTACTAGGCATTACAATGTACTGTTTAAAACCTCAGGACAAATATGGTCACCTATAGATGCTTTCAGATTGTCATCTGGCCATAGACATCCACTGCTCGTAGTGGTCATTAGTAATTTCAGCTAAACCTTTGGGGGTTTGGCGTGTAACAAAAAGTCAAGCTGGAAATATTGTAGTTGAGCAAAAAGCCTGAAGCTCCAGGGGTAAAATATAATGTCACTTTTAGACTAGGGGGAGTCAGAGAAATTTTCCTAGGAAGATAATGTAAGAGCAGTTACAGTTTGGCAATTAGAGCAGGAGAAGAGGTAACTGAATACAGATCCAGCTGGAATAGCATAGAAGCAGGCTGGATGAGTTGGAAATGAAATCATTAATCAGCTAACATAAAGAGGAAAAATATCTCTAGGAGGGTTGGTCAGCACAATATCAGCTGCATTAGGACTATGATCTACAATGACTGAGAGCTTTTTAAGAGCCAGGATGTTGCAATAACAGACCAAGACTTAGTAACTAGATGGCTTCTTTTATTGTACAACCTGCTGGGTTGTTTTTCACACTGCTGCCAACTCTTTTTTTTCCAAACAGCTTCACTAAAGTATGTTCCAGAGGGAAGAGAACACATCAGTGAGGAGCTAGTCATTGACAAAGAGCTGAGCAACACTTTGGGACAGAGCCTTCTAGCAACAAATGCCCACAGAGAGGTGCAGCTGGGGATTGAGACAGTCACAGAAAGTCCGCAGTGCACTCCTCTTTTAAATACTTTCTGCCCCAAAGCTGATCTCCTTGTCATTAAGTTCACCTTGAGCTTGTTAAAACTGTGAGACTGGGGAAGAAATTTGGTTTTATGGTTAGGGCATAGGAGCCAGGAAATTTGATTTCCCCTCTTCATTTTTCTCCAGGTTTGTGTAAATCACTGTTGTTTGCAAAGTGTTTCAAGTTCTTCACATTGCTTTAAGAGAACAGTGCAGTGCTATTATGCAAGTGTTTGCAGCTCTTGGTAATTGGAAACAGAGTTTGGTTTATTGTCATACACAGCATTTCCCTAAATCAGGAGGCAAAAATATCCAAGGTAGAATTCAGGAAAACCTGGAAATACACAGCCCTTTCTCTGCTAAATTGAGCATAGTCCATTCTTCTGAATTTGCTCTTTTGCTTTCCCTGCAGTTCTCTTGTGCCTTTCTGATGTGAAAGATGGAGAATGCCTGCCAGCAAGGACTGAGAAGTTCTGAATCAAAGAACTGCTTTTTATAAAGCCACACTCGGAGACCAGTCTGATACCAAAGCTGCTGTTCTTGAAGGTATGCAGAAAGAGCTCGTAACACACTAAAACCTAAATGTTGTTTCCTGTTTTGATGCCAAAACGGCACAAAGTAACTGTTCAGAGACTAATTTTGTCTTTAAGCAGCAAAGGTATTTATTTCATGCAACGTTGGGGAGCTACCCGATTCACACCGGACCAACTAGCTCCAAAGTTTTCAGTGAAAAGTTAGGTGATTTATACAGTTTTCATGAGAGGTTACAACATCTTTACATACATATTCATTTGATTTTGACACCAAGTCATTCCATTCATAATAGGTGGGATCGAGGTGGAATAGACCTTTCAATTTTCTTTGTTAAACGATTTCCTGACTGAATGGTCTGCTTATCTCCTTCAGGTGCCCACCTTATCTTTTCTAATTATTCAGAGCACATTCCTTTAACATTGTCAGTGGAACCTTTTCTAATTATTCAGAGTACATTCCTTTCTCAACACAAACAGAGCATCACCCAGAGCATTGTACCAAACCCATCCTGACAAATCCTTTTTTTTTTTAAGACCTTGTTCTGTTTCAGTTTTGGTCTGAACAATTAGCCAAAAATTCTGGGTTGTGGGGTTTGTTGCAGTTTGAGAGAGGAACAAGAGATGATACCAAATATTTCTGTCCTGCAGTCCTGGTCACAGCTGTTTCCCTAGAAGAGAGGGAGTCCTGGAGGTTTTGTGTTTTAATGGTAAAACACATAAGCCATCCACTTCCCTTCATCTCTTGCCCATGTTCTGCAAGAAACATTGCAGAATCTGTTCTTCCCTCTGCTGTTATTTCTATTCTTTTATAGTTTTCTGTCCCTTTTTCCTACCTGCCAGTTTTCTTTTTGCATTCCCCAGATTCTCATCTTTCTGCTCTCTTGCCTTGTTCTTTCTCTCCAAAATCTTTTGACACCCAGGCTTATCATAATTTTTCAGAAATCTTAATTTGCTTCAGTTCACAACTTTCTTTGCATGGTAGGGGCTCCAGCAATTCCTTCTGTTCACTGTATCTCTATCCAGCACTCTGGTGACCTGCAGCTTCTTGGAGAAATCTTTACAGGGAAGGCCTTGCTCAGCCTCAGTGACTCCAGGGTGGATGGGCCTAATGATGCAAGAGGTGGTGGAAAAAGGAGTGTGCTGGGAGGAATGCCAGCACACTGGACAATACAGCTGTCAAACTAAGTCTCTCCTGAGCATGTATAAACTGATTTTTGGAGGGGCTCAGAGCTGTATTGTGTTTGGAAGAACATAATGAGAACAGCCAAAGACACAACATTGTCCCAGGGTTATATGTATGGCTCGAGTTCAGATTCCTGCATCAAAGCACAGAAATGCTAGAGCTTTTCAGCAATAGTGTATGACTGATTATTTGTATTATTTTCCATACAAAAAATATTTCTTAACATTGGTCTTGGAAATGACTGATTTATTTTTTTTATTGAACCTTTCTGAAAAAATATCCATGTGAAACAAATGTGGCAAAGGAAATTTCAGCTTGAAAGTTCCAGCATAGCAAGGCTTCATTGTGGAAAATGTGAGGAAATCTTAATATAGGATATTGGTGCCTCCACCTTTGATAATAATTTGAAAACTGAACATTAAAATACTGACAGTTTAACGGAGAGTAATGAGCCATCACTTGTCAAAAATAATATTGTAGGAAAAGGTCAGCTGTTTGGGAAAGCAAGTGCCTGTGGATTGACAAGGTTAATCATAAAAATAAGTCTATTGCTGCCAAATTGTCTGTTGCTGGGTAACCCGCAGCTGAAGGAAAGTATGTTTGCTTAATGGAAGGAATTTAATGATTTACCATCTGTGTGAAGTTTTCTTCAGTGAAGCATGTAAGACTAAAATACATGTTGCGCAGACAAGAAGCAACCAGCTTTGTTGGTGGACAGGGTATGATCAAGACATGAAGCTCAGTGCAGTTACCTGCACATAGGTAGGTGCCTTTGGCTGACTGGGAAACCTTAGCCTACCCGATTGGTTCTTCTGATGCTGGTCTAGAAGGAGCAGGTATCGTAATTGTGTCATATTGGCCAGCCCCGTGAAAATGTCACGCATATCACAAAGCATTTAAAACAGTGCTAGAAGGCCATCTATGAACTGACACAAGTCTTTAAAATTACACTGAGCTACAGATTAAGAGACCTTCACCACATGTGTCTACAGGTGGAGCAAATGTCTAAGCTCCCATTATAGAAGGCAGACCCTGGGGAGCAATTAAGCTGATGAGCCACTACAGACATTGTTCAGTTGCCTAAACACGGGTGTCTAGAACCATTTGAGGTTCATAGGGCATATGAGATATCTGTGGCAGCTGGCAGGTATGACAGATACAAGGGGAAAATGAGCCCTTCTGGAAGACCATCTGTAGACCAGGCAAGATAAATCAGGGCATCTCAGATGGGTCAACACCTTTAGTTAGACAATGCAGTCTACCTGCTACATTTGGTCAGCTAATCCCTCTCTAGACTCCATTGATAATATTGGCTACAAGCTCAATTCAGTTGGCTGAACATGAGTAGCAGTAAAAAGCTTCTTTATTTAGTTTTGGTGTATTCCTTAATGGACTTAAAATAACCTCAAATAAAACATCCACACCAGATCAAATAAACTACACATGATTTTTTTATGGAAAAGTTTCTTCACAGGCACAAGAATTGAAAACCAACCTGAAAGCATGATAAACTGAACTCAATGGCTAGGGCACCTCACTCAAAATGGAGAACGTTCTGCTTCTTTTGACTGGATATTACTTGATCGTTTAGCTGGTTCTTGACATGTTTTTTGCATGTGGCAGTCCTTTTTTGCTGTTTGGAGGCCTTTTGGTGTCATCTGGTCACACCCTATTGTAAATTTCTCTTACCCTCCAAAACTGG